>NC_050532.1:21169114-21219577 GCF_002922805.2 Oryzias melastigma
GAGATCTATCGATGAAGATCATCAGTGGTTTTGTTTGTCTTCCATTTTATAATAATTGTTGATGTCTTCACACCAATCTGCTAACCTATTTCGATTCAGTCTTCCCAGTCTGATGCAGGTCAACAATATTGTTTCTGGTGTCCTTTGACAGCTCTATGGTCTTAGCTATAGTGGAGTTTGGAGTGTGACTGTTTGAGGTTGTGGACAGGTGTGTTTTTATACAGATACTGAGTTGTCATTAATACATGAGTGGAGGATCCTTTTACAGGAGAAGTTACAGGTCCGTGAGAGAGTGGAATCCTGCTTTCTTGTAGGTGGCTTAACACGTATTTTCCACCATAATTTTTAAATAAATTATTTAAAAATCCGACAGGGATTTTCTGGATATTTTTTCTCTATAGTTGAGATGAAAATTACAGTTCTCTCTCATCTTTTTAAGTGGGAGAACTCGCACATTTGGTGGCCGACTTCATCAAAATCTTAAATGTAAAATGAACAAAAGTTGTTCTCGACTTTTTGTGAATTTCTCTTTTACACATTTTTGCTTTTTTTTTTAAGTTAAAATGAGTTTGAAGCAGAAGTCAGACTGATCTATCAAACAAACACAGCCGGTCGGGGTCTATTTGCTGCTTTACCAAGTTCAGTTCAGTACATTTGACTAGCTGTTCAAAACCATCAGGACTCCTGCATCCCAACAGGGGGGGAGGGATGAGCGTGCGGCTGCGGCGCCGTCCTCCTCATCGCTGGTGCGTGCGGTGCATCTGTCGATTCCGTTCTCACGTCAGAGTCATTTATTCCTGTCACAATGCCAGTTGTGACGGGCGCCACGCCTGTGACTAAGACATCTGATGTCTTCATTAGCGGTAGTTAAAATGCTGCCCCCCTCCCCCCTCCTCCCAAGTTACCAGGAAGGATGCTCTGCTGCGCCCATCAGCCACACTCGGCGTGCGAGGCGCCATCCCAACTGCTGCAGCACTAACTCATGCTGCTAATTAGCTGACAAACACCACACTTCCACTAAGGGGGTTGGCAATTCTGCAGCTCTAATATTTGTATACTTGAACAACTGCTGACAAATACGGAAAATATTAACTCCCAAGTGAGGCCGAACACATGTTCCTCGGCGTTAGCTATTGTTTAAAAAGTACTCGTGTTTGTGTCTAATCTAATGAAAAACTGTATCCATGCTTTCTGCACGTCAGCTGCTGAGCAGGAGAACTGGACCAGAACTGCTCCCTTTTAATTGACCATATGGCTACCATGGCAACCAACATCTTCTCACAAAAAAAAAAATAAAAAATTGAAGGGAATTTCTTTTCTTTTCTATCAGTTCCATGATGCGTTCTACTTTACTCCAAATCATCCAAGTGAAGGTGGAGATCTCTTTCATTCTCCTTCAAACAGATTCTCTCTCCTTGTGAGACGCCGTCTCCTGCAGGACCGTCACACAACCGCAGAACCTGACCAGATTCATGGTCCGGTCCTTATAAATGAGTCATATTCTCCAGAGTGAGACAGAACCAAAGTGAAACCGGCAAGAGCTTCCAGAATGAGTCTGTCAGGCTCGTCCCTATAATTGCATTTCAAGCAGATGCGTTCACTAAAAGCACCTTTAGTTTTAATGTATAATTTGACACTTTGAATTAAGCTTAAAGTCTGTCTTTGGGTGCAGCTATTAGTGATGGTTCAGAAAAAAATCTATTTTAATATGCGCTGATGCACTTATATCAATTAGTTAGATATTAATAATAAATCACATCTAGAACGTCTAACAATATAAAAGATCCATTCATTGTGAATATACTTTTTTTAATCACCAGGTTTATGTAAAATAGTGTTTTTCTCAGTTGATTGTACTTAAATAAGTGGGTTTTCTCATTATTTCTTTAAAAAATGGGCTCAGAATCTCAGTTTGTTTCTGTAAAAGAGTTAAAATGTGGCAGAATTGTTTGAAAAATAAAATAATATCTATCAGAAACTTGGGGACATTTCCACCTTAAAAAAAATATATTTTATTGAAGACATATTTCCTCCAAAAAAGTTCACACATTGTTTTGAATTTAGGAAGATTTTTTTTAATTTGATTTTTGTATTTGTTTTTAAAATATATTTATCCCTAAAAAGAAAAGATTCTGCTTTTTCTTTCCTTTTTTTCATGTTTTATTGTTTTAATTGCCCCAATCCTTCTTTCAAACTTTATTTTATTACTTTTCATCCACGCATCTCGTCTCTCACTTTTGACATTTCCTCCATGAATGAAAGCTGCTGCACTGATCAGGGGTAAAAAAGAAGAGCAGAGAGACGGTGACAGCAGTCCTGTTCTTAGAGTTTCTGCTTCTTCATGTCCCACCAGGCTTTTTCTACTTATTAGCCTGTCAACTCTTTGATTTTTTTTTTTTTTTTGGCTTTCTTCACAACCGGACACTTCTCAGCCACAAGGTTTTGCTGCATCAGCAGAAACCTGGAGTGCAGCACATTTGGACTTTTGTCTCCAGGCTTCATTAAACATTGAAAAACTGTCACGGATCGATGTTGAGCATCTCTTGGACTGAGCAACTGGTGGATCTTTTTGTCTCAGCAGTAAATTTGCATCCCTGATCTCTGCACTCGCACAAGCTCCTAAAGGTGAAACCTACAGATTCTTGATGAGTTTCAGTTTGTGTTCCAATGTGTTTGGATCAAATTCCTATTGTTGACTCCTAGCACTATAGAACAGATGGAGATAATATTGTAAAAATTAAAAATATAGATCAAGCAGATTGATTTCAGAGATCTAAAGTAACACATTAACCTTTTTTATATGATTCTCTTGAAGTTATATTTTCTGTTTTATTGAAATCTAGTAGCATATTCATTTTTAAGGCCCAAAAACCCACAGAAAAAATAGTAAAGCCAACATTTCCATGGATAAGATAGCATTACCAGATAAGTAAAAAAAGAAAAGATGTTGTGTTGGTGTTTTTTGTGAGTTAATTTTTCTGTATTTGGCAGCTTATCAGGAAGAGGTTCAGTTTGTCACCTGAACTGAGATGACACATTGCAGCAGCCATTAAAATAGCTTTGTACTATTTATTTATTGTTTTTATCAGCTAAGATAAAACCATCAAATCCTTAAAAAATGATTTTAAATTCAAGTTAAAAGGTGGAAAGGATAGGAAAAAAAGCCTCATTTTTCACTGTCACCTCGCAGGTGATTTGCATTTTGAGCAGACAGCTCTAGAATTTCATTAAACTCAATTTTATCCATCAGTTTGAACATATCGACATTCAACAAAGAGGGCTCATTAAAAGCTCCAGAGAGGCTCGTAGTGAAGAAAATATCTCATGGTAGTCAATAAAAATCCTCTTTTAACATTGATTCTGCAAACATTTTCCCCAAAAAAGGTATAATTTTCCTTAACTAGAGACTTTAAGGACAGATTAAATAAAGAACATTTTTCTTTAGATGTTCGGTTTATAACAGAGATACCAAAAATGACGACGATCTGTGCTTACGATCCAGATTAAATCTATAAGTCAGAGTGTATTTGTCTTCAACAAAATGCCCAACAATAACCAAACTTCCTTAATGTCAATGTTATGGCGTTCTCTGCTCTTTAAACAGGCTGAACGTGGCGGTTCACCATCATCAGACCAGCAAGCCTTTCATCCCGTGGATCTCTCTGCCACAGCAGGCCCATTAGGCGTCATGATGCAGTGTGCAGTAATTGGGATTTCTGCTGGAAAGCCGCTTCCTGCCAGAGATGAGGCTCACGCTGAGTTGGAAACTGATATGAGAGCTGCAGAGACTGAGCCTTCACCCTGAAAATCATCCCGCTCAAATAAACGCCAGCCAGAAGAGCAGAAACAAAAAATCACAGATGAATACGTTTGAATTTGTCTTGCCTTTTTGTTGTTATTTCGGTTTGCTCCTTTGATTTCTATTTCTGCTCTAACGCTAAAATACAGTGGCAGCTGGGTGGTACGTGACCCAAAGTCAGCAGCAAAGCAACTTTACAAATCAGCATCATTCGGTTTACAGGAATGCATAGAGCGACGGCGGCCCTTTGATGTGGAAATGGGCTGTGTCTGAAGCATGTTTTTAACGGTGAGAGGCATTCCCAACAGCTACCACTTGAAAATCAATTAAAACCCTTTTGCTAACAGTCCTGCCTGGTTCAAAAGCGGGGGAACTAATTCTCTCGGAGAGACGCACGCTCAGTCATTTGAAGAATGTGGACCCAGAAGAGAGGAGATACGGAGTCCTGAGGGAGTTAGAGGCAGCCCAGGATGCAGATAGAGCGCCTTCAAACTGCTGGATCTTCCCTTCATTCGGTGCTGCTTCCACAAAGTAAAGTCATTTCAGTTCAGGAATGAAACACCAAACTGTAATAATAACGTTTCAAGACTTGAAAAATACAGCTAAAATATGTCATGTTTGCATAAGGGATAAAAAGGCAATTTTTGCCCCAATTTGGGTACCAGAAGTTTGAGACCCAAAATCCATTTAAGATTTTAGTTGTGTAAAAATTGCATCCATGCGATCAATCTTATAGTTAGAAATTAGGTAACACACCTGGTTTTACCAAACTTCTACCTTAAAGTTCCACTCTGATCATCTTTTGATCTGTTTTTAAAGTGTTCTCAGTGGAATTAAATTATGATTTTTTGCCAAAAATGATTTAAAAACTGTAATTTTCTAGGATTTCTGTAGAATGGCAGCAGTTAATCAGAAATTCACCTCCAAATTGTAGGTAAAACTGTTTGCATAGAGTAAGCCTTCTCTGATTTCCCATCATCCCTTTGTTTATATCCCTTCCTGCTAGCTTACAACCCCTCACAACCCCAATCTAACATTACCAATGCAACAAAAAAAGCGAGAAATACCAGACCTCCCAAACTTTACAGTTTTGATCCAGATTCCAGCTCAAACGAGGAAAACGAAGACGTTCATGGATCTATTTGTCTGCAAATGGATGCATCAGAATGGAGCGGAGCAGGAATCTTGTAGCCCACCTGTGACAAAAAGGTAGTTTAATGAGCAAGACATGACCATGTCCAGGCAAGGCTCTAACACAAGGGTGACTTTTTGACTCGTGGGCCAAAAAGGTTCTAAAATTTGACAGAAGGGCCAAACCAGGAACAGACACATGGCGCAATTTTGGTAATTTGGTAAAATTATATTTTCTGACCAAAATTATTGCTTTTTATGTTGGATCCTTTAGAGCTCTTCTTTTTTTTATCAAACGGAGGTGGAAATTTAGCGTATTACTGTGCAACAACTAGTTTTTCCCGATGTTTATTTATGTTATTTGATCAAAATAATCTTAGTTGAAAAAATTTAACTTAAGACATGAAATGTAAACTGGGGACATTTCAAGTAGCACCATTTTTTTAAGTTCAGATATCCAAATTCAAGACATTTTAAAGGCTTTTTAAGGTTTTCCAAATTCATAAATTCAATGCTTTTTAAGACTTTATAGGTCCCCGTGGGAACCCTATAATTTAGTCTTGATTGAAAATAAAAGTATTTTTTTCAAACAGAATGCTTTAAATTTCTGTTTCACTTCTGTTTGGGGAGTCAAAACTGTGGCTTTTGTTCTCATTTGAGAGGAAAAATGCAAACTTAGAGAAATGCTGCGTTCATGTGGTGTTTGAATCATTGGAAAAATGTCAGTTCTACCCAAAAATCACACTTGAACGTCAGAAAAACAGAAAATATTCCAACAAAACATGAAAAAAACATCAATGGATCAGTAGTGCATTAACACTGTAACTTATTCTAGTTTGGCGGGCCGCATGTGGCCCCTGGGCCGTATTTTGCCCACCCCTGGTCTAACACAAAGAGCTAGGCAGGACGGCGATTAAACAGGCAGGAGAATCAGACTAAGAATGTACGCTCAGACTGTTGGTAAACTAAACAAGACTTTGCACTGAACTGAGGTTGGAGAGTGAAATTAAGAGACAGCCGAGGAAGGCTTGCACTAGAGAGTGATGGATCATGGGAGATGTAGTAAAGGAAGGGAGTAGGGACCGTCAGTACTCTGGCGAGAGCTCCCTCTGGCGGTTGGAGGTAGAGATGAATGGTTGAACACTTCCGATTGTCACACCTGTGTCACTGCTACAGGCTTTTTCCATCTGAAATGTTTCCATCTGCTCTTAATTCACAGCAATTTGAGCAAAGAAATGCAAATTTGAGCTCAATTTTCCTCATACAATATGAGAAAAATGTCACAAGAGTATATTAAAAACAAGAAAAACACAATCTTCATTGAAGTGGGTCTTTATTAAAAAGCTTTACTACAATATTTGTTGTTGACCTTGATCAAATAGTTGTGCGTTGCTGGAGGACCAGAAGTAAAAAAGCTTGTTCAAGAACATTTAAAATCACAAATACAAAGCTGCTGATGCTGCTGCAGCTTCTGTACAAGGATATCTAATGTTTAAAGCACTGACACCCAAAAAACACTGATGAAAAAATAAATATGAATGGAGTTTTCATAAGAAAGATAATTGTATGTGCACAATTTATAGTGGTCATGATCAAAAACAAAGACTGATGGAAGAGGGAGACATAAAGGTACAAGATAATCGTGCAAACGTTTATTTTTTATCAATTCCTAAACATATGCTGTAACAATAGAAGCATTACGCAGACAATTACAAATTTCAAGCCTTTATTTCTAGTAAATTTGATGATTAAAATCGACCAAAATTTAAATATCCCATGAAAAGAGGATGTATTTCAGCACAAGCGTCAGGCTTCGTAGCATTATGTACATTTCTTTTGCTTAATTCTTGGTTTGTCCTCTTTTTGCATGAATGACTCCCTCAATGCATCATGGGTCTGTAACTGTGGCGTAATGGAAACCCTTTGATCCTTCAGTAGCTGCCCTGTTGTTGGGTCTGGTGTTTGTCAGCTTCCTCTTGACAGCAGCTCATAGATGTTCTATCAGGTGAGTCTGTTGGTCAGTCAGGCACAGAACCGTCAGAGGTGTTGAACCCTTTTTGGTACCTTTGTGATGCCCGGACCCTCTGGAAAATGAAATCATACAGTTCGTCAGCAGAGGGCAGCATGGAGTGCTCTAGAATTTCTAGAAATTGGCTGCAATGATTGAGGAAACTCAGTTGACCAACCATTAGATGACATGGCGCTCGAACCAACACTGACTGGAAACTTTCAAACAATGTGGATTCTGAACCTCCAAACTCTTCCTCCTTGATTTTCAAATGGAATACAACATTTACTTGAATACACCAGGGGAACTTCAGACAGTTGAGGAACAACCCAGTTCTTTTTCTGTCTAGGTAAGGTTCTTTGATGTGGTCTCTGGTTCAGGAGCAGCTGGACATGTGTCTGTGTGTGGAGGCTCCGCCCACAATCCTCTCCTTTTGATGTTTAACCAAATACATGAATAGATTTAACTAAATAATCCTCTCACGGTTACAAGATGATAGAAAAAGGAGTCTTTTTTTTATTTTACTCTATTTTCTTCTGGATGCAGCACTCTGTGAACAGCCATCTTGTCCAGAGATGACTGTTTTTTGGCCTCCTTAAGGGAGTTGATGACTGTTTCCTGAATATGATTGCTTAGCTCTCTGACCCAGACTGAGACACCATTTAAAGACTTGTGAAATCTTTTCGGGTATTTTAAGTGGACTAGCAGACTCAGGTATGACACAAAGTGTTTCCAACATTGAATCTTCACCGTTGACTGTAAATGAGAACTGGACTAAGTAAGTGTGACATCACCCTTTGAAAATAGCTCCAATAAAATCAGGTCAAATCAGTCCCCAAATTTTTGACAAATCAAAATTAACTTGTTTAATTCCTGAAATTAAAGTAAAAACCCGAAAAGTGTGCTGCCCCCTACAGGTTGAATTGCAGTATTACGTTTGAATTTCATGATTGGCCAAACAATTTAAATCCCACGTCTTTTCAGAGGTCCCACATCATGATCTGCAGCTCCAGTAATGATAACAGTCCTGTCCCCCAGCCCCACCCCATGACTCGATTTTCAAAAATCGGTTGTGGGTGGAGTCAGCCTCCAACTTCCTTGTTTGGTTACCCTTGAAGTGAAGCTGTAAGGCTGAACTGCCGTTTTCCTTTAGTACATGTTTTCTCCTGTTGGTCCATGGAGGTTAGTGTTTGTCATTGTTTTCTCTTTTTCTTTTCAGGTTAGCTTCCTGGGTTCAGTTAGGTGAGTTTTTATTTGTAGTTTGAGCCTTGATTCACCCTGAAGCTTTTTGCTTCATCTTTCAGCTATTGTTGGTATTTACTGAATTCTTGTAAATACATTTCTTATCATTTTATGGAGACAATCTTTTGGTGTTTTTGCTATTAATTTAAACAAAATCGCTTTTATGTTGCGCTACTCGATTTCCCTGGACCAAAAAAAGGATTTAACATAAATTGGGGGCTTGTCCAGGATTAATCTGAGGTAACATTTCCATGGCAACCACTCTTTTCAATCACCAAAAAATAATGACTGATTTATAGCTATTTATTTATCAATAGAAGATTATGGCTTCTTGGAACCAGGAAGCACTTCCTGTTAGGAACATGAGGGGGCGGGGTCAATCAGTCCAGTTCTTATCTACAGTTCTAATTTTCTAAGACACTTAATTTTAAGTTTCAGCTACATTTAAGCCATAAACAATAAAACTACAAGACAAGAAGAGTAAATGAAGTTTAATCTGTGTGATGAATCAGTGCAAAGATATGATTCATTCTTTAAATTTATTGGCAAAAAAAAAAAACATTAAAAAAATGTTCACGATTTACACTTTTCAGGTGGAAAATCTTATTTTGTTGCTTAGAATTTTCTTCTTGTAAATTTCTCAAATATTTTCAAACAACTGTGTTATTCTTTCTGCCGTCTTAAGTCCTTGAGGCGATTCTGGATATTTTGTTGGATCCACAAACAGCAAAAAAACTAATAAGACAAATCATTTTATTTGAAAAATCAAATCTCAGAACATTTTGGATGTTTGTTTTTTATGTGACTGTGTTTGGACTGAATCAGTTTTGGATCCCGTTGAGGATTTCTGGTTTGTTTTTGTGTGCACAAGCTGGTGCATGATGGTTAGAAGTTTAATTTCTCCGTGTCTTTTCTTTCTGCAGGAGAGCATTTACGCAGCAAGACAGCCGATCATCACAACAAAGGTGTACCTGCTTTAGGTGACTGAGAGACATGAAAGAAAAGGGGAGGATGAAAGGCATGTCAGGAGAGGTGCAATGCACGAGTCTGATAACAAGTCCGTCAAACAGTTCCAAATCAAGAGCTTCATGAGGGAGAACTCCCCCTAAACCTCCCAGATAGGAAGCAGTGTCGTGACGGGTGATGAAAAACACGTCTCCTCGTGCTGCGTTCATGCTCCTGACCCGAGGTGGTTTCTTTTTATGTGTCCACGCGGACGAGGAAGACTATGAGTCAGCCTGAGGTAGGCTCATGTTTCTTCTGCTTGGCAGGCAGCTCAGATAAGATGGAAGTGACCAGAAGCCCAGGGCTTCACCTCTGCTAGACAAGAACCTGCTCAGAAATCCTAATCTGCAGATGATCAGCACTGAGATTCACCTGGAAACACAGACGGTGGTGGAACATTTAGGTTAGATGGGATGACGTTTTATTCCGTTAAGATGGAAGGTGGTCAAAGAGCGCAGTAGGTTTGAACCTGCGTGCTGGTTGGGGGTTAACTGCTGAGTCAACGTCGCCGAAGGTTGATTTCTCTTCAGTCCTGTGATTGACAGCTGACCCGTCCTGGATGCAGCCCGCCTCTTTCCGAGTGTCAACCAGGATCAGCTTGACGGGCGTGTGGCTGTTGAAGGCAAACAGCTCCGGGACAAACACTGTTACCTAAAGGTGAGGGGGGTCTGACCGGTGGGGAGGGTGTCCTTTTAGCAGCTCTGGAGAGATTAGACGACAGATTTTCATGACAGGCTCAAAAAAGAGGTGCAGCAATTAATCCATTTAATCAACCAGATCGATTCGTCTGAAGCAACTTGTTAATCAAAGTGGCCTATCCATTGAAATAAATTGATTGTATCAATATTGGAAAATATTTTCTGGATTGAGACATGGTAGGTGTACGACCATCACAGTGGACAACACACGGGATGCAGCGGAAAATGAACAATCATTACAGTCCGGTGTGTGGAAATACTATGAATTTTGTGTACAGTGTGGTAAATTATTCCCTTTGTATTGTTTTGTTGTGGAAAACTGAGCTTTATGACACTAAGGGTCTATTCAGACTGGAAAAGTCCAGACCGAATCCGTTTAATTTGGTCCGGACTAAGTCCTGAACTTTGTGTTTTGAATGTTTTCAGACCGCTGTAACCAGACTTTTCTGTCTCCATTCAGAATTTGTGAGCAACATCACATGACAAGAGATTTCTTCAGACATTGGCCAGGAATTACTACGGTGGAGCAAAGCAACGAGGAAAAAAGAGAAATGAAAGTCCTGAACTTTGCAGTACTTGGCAGGATAGTTCACTTATTCAAACTTAAAATTTCGCCTTTCCTAAAGAAAACAAATAAATAAAGCCACCAAACAAAGACTACCAAGATCCAACCCCAAACTAAAATAACAAAACCCAGCAGTACAAGACTGCTGAGGACAGAGAGTGGAAAATGAACAAAACATAAATACATAAATTAAATAAAAGGCATTTTTTAAAGTAAGGATTACTTAATTAGCATTTATTTAATTTATATTAGGTACATTTATAAACTGATGGCTGAGGTGCACATAGATGATAAAGGTTTTTACATCCCTATTGATCTGAAGAAATCTTTTTTGTTGAATGCTACCTCCAGAATGCACAGAATTTATAGAACTTTTGTAAAAAGTTTGATCCTTTATCAGTTAAAAGCACATATTATCTGTGCTGCACAACATTGGTTACTAGCTGCTCTGAGCAACGTGATCCTGTTTAAATTACAATATGAATCGTATCGTCCACCACAAATTAAAATGTGTAACGAATCGTTATTAAAACGAATCGTGACTTCACTTCTGAGGAAGCTGCTGGTAGTTTTCTTCCATTAGAAATGAACAGCCAGCACAGCAATGTTCACTAATTATCAGAGTTTATCTAGTTTGTTGGCAAAATGAAAGAAAGTTCTTCTTGGTTTGCTGTGGGAAAAGCTGAGTGGACACTTTCAGAGCGGCAGAAATTTCCTCCTAATTTTTCCCTTAATTACCGTCTTTACCCCCGATCTCACCTTGCGTGGGGGGGCTGTGCTTGACCGGTTCACCCCGCCCGCTCCGACTTGATTGGATAAACTGCCAAAGATGAGTGAGGTCAAAGATTTAATCCCTTGGGGTCAAGCTTTGGTTTGGGAGTTTAAATGAAATAAATGATAAAAACCAAAAGGTACAATATCCTCTTTTGACAATAATGTCTCAATAATGTTGTTTTGCTCTTCGTTTTGTTTCACCTGGTTTAAATGTTTAATCAGCACAGCTGTTACTTGTTTATTAATCACTTCCTTTAGTTCTTGTTTTCTCTGTTGGATGATTCTTGTCAGACTTCCTGTTGCACATCCTGCTTTGTTTGCTTCCTTCCTTTGTGTTTTTTTTTCCACCTTTTCTTATCCAAGTGTTGTTGTTTTTCCAATTGTTGTTTCTGAATTTGTTTATTTAATGTGTTTCTACCTGTTTTTTTAACACACCTGTACCAGCTGGGTTTGGTACCAAGAGACAACTATCAAGACTAAATCCACCAGCCAGCGGGTGGTACTGTTGACCAGTTGGAATCAAATTAGACTCCTCTGTCTCTGTTAGAAGAAAAAAAAATCATTTTTTAAGTTAAAATTTGGTAATTTATGACATTTTTTTCCTGATTTTTTTTTTTTGATAAAAGCTAAGTTTATGCAGTCTCTCAAAAATTGCATGACTTTACTGACTTTTATGATCACAAATGTCCCTAAAAGTTTTGCCAAATCAGTTAATTTCTCTTTTAACTTTCCTTAAACACCAAGATTTCATATTTACAAAATAAAATAAAGGCAACATCATTTGGCCTGGTAATAAAATGACAATAGTAAAGATGGAGGTTTTTTTAAAAACAGCTGAACTCAGACATTAAAAGTCCAACCCCAAATATATCGCCGTTTCATTAAGACATATTTATATGGAGAGAAAACAGACTCATCCTGATTCCTGTATGCGCAATTCTTGATTTGTGCATAACTTAGTATTTGTGTGTAACATAGGACGTTTTGCGTAACATAGGATTTGTTGCTTGTGTATTATTGATTTGTGTGTAACTTTGAATTTGTGAGTGTGTAATTCTTGATATGTAACTCGGGAATATTATCTGGTGAATTTTAACATCGTCCCAATTTCTTAAGCAGATATCCCAATAAATAATATAAAAAAAAAAATCTAAATAAGCATCTTAAAAACCCTTTAAATATGAAAATATTGTCCTGACTGCCTCCTCTCTGTAGCCCCTCCCCTGACATCATGACAACACCTCTGACATGGGGCTCTTTCCCGATCACTGGTCACCAGCCACAGGGATAGCAGGTGGCGCCGGAACCTTCAAAACAGCCGCAGATCGGAGCGAGCCGGTGCTGTCTACAATCGCCACGTTTGCCGACCACACCAGACCAGAACTACCTGCTCTGGTCTGGTGTGGTCCCGCGGGGATAGCCAGAACCTTCTAAACACCCATAGGGCGGAGAGGGTTGATCAGCCCACCGGCTCGCTCCGATCTGCGGCTCCACACCCGGGAATCCCTGCTTGCCCCAGAGAGCCCGGCACATGGCTGATCGACTCAGCGCTACCTTTTGAGAGCAAGGGACCTTGCACTGCCAGCTCGCAGAAGAGTGGAGGGAAAGCACAGGCCCGAGGTAGCAATGAGAATAGAGAAACTTCAGAGTTTTTCAAAAATTGCACATTTAGACTTTTTATACTAATTATCGGGCATATTTGTTTATGAAAGTGGGAATATTTCAAGTTCCATAGGATAATAAAAAGTCTAAGTCCCATTAGTTGTCAAGCACCACAATGTGAAATTTGTTCTCCACATTCGACCCAGCTGCTGGGGGAGGGGTGAGCTGCAGACACAGCTGCGGTCGGGAACCATTTGGCGCTTTAACCCCCCCATCCAACCCCCTAATGCTGAGTGCCAAGCAGGGAGGCACTTGGTCCCTTTTCAGAGTATGATTCGGCTGGGATTTGAACTCACGATCTTCCAGTTTCAGGGCGGACACTCCACCACGAGGCCACTGATCTGAATATTATTATTTTAATATTATTCAAAATTTAAGTTCAAAGCGACTGAAAAGAAAACTCTGATCACCAAGCATTCTAGCAGCATTTAAACACATCACTTACGGGTTAATCTTGGGAGTCTCGCTTCAGATTTGTCTGTAAATGTGGTTTTGTGTGTGCATAACAAGTGATTTGTACATCATTTTTAAAGATTTGTGTGTGTGATTAGTTTTAAGCTGTTGTCAATTTAATTTGTGCATGTAAAAATTGTATTTTTTAACATTTTGTAGTTATTGTACTTATGCACAAAATGTATAAGTTAATAATCAATTGCAGTGAGTCTATTTTCTCTCCTTAAAGATTAGCTCACCGCCCCAAAAAATAAAAAATAAAAGGCGAGGAATACCAGAGTTAACCAGCTGTACAGTTTAGAGTCAGATACCAGCTCAGATGAGGAAAATAAAGATTTTAATGGATCTATTTGTTTGCAAATGGAAGCTTCAGAAATGCAGCGCAGGAAAGAGACTTTTGTTCACCACATTATGAGAAAAATGATACACCAAAATGCTAAAAACACCAAAAACACGATTTCATTGGAGTGGCTCTTTCAGTTATTTTAAACTTGAGGACACCTGAATATCTGCTGTTATCCATATTTTAATCTGGATTATCGTTGGTGTTTTAAATCTAAAATATTGCGAGTTAAAAAAAAAACACCCAGAAAGCTACAAACTGTCCACAGCTCCTAAAAAATGTCCGCCCTTTAAGAAATAATTACTGTTGTCAAATTAAACCCAACCTTTTAAACTCTGGCTATCAGTTAGTGGCCCGACTCAAACATCCACTTAATTTTGCTTTTAGAGCAATAAAAGTGGGAACACAATAAAAAAAGAAAAAAGCTAAGAACAATAACAATCTGGAGGAAATTAAAGGTGTTAGAAAAGTTAAAGACCACAGCCCTCAAGGTTAAATGAATCGCTTCATAAAATCAGGTAATCATCACGCCATCTAGAGGTTGTGATCCCTAATATCTGATGTGGTGAGTCACAGAAATGTGATTAGATCAAATATCCCGACACATCGCCTCACTTATGAAGTCATAAAATGCAGCGTGTCCTTTTGTTGTAACCAGGAAAAGATGTGATTGGGTGACTTTGTTAGAAAGCCACGTTGCCCACAATCCTCCTCTTCCCGCCGTGACTCATGTCAGTTCAAACGGATGTGTGGTGAGGGGGAGTTGCATTCTTTTTCAGAGTGTAGCCATTAACCAAAAAAAAACAAAACACATTTTGTAACCTTGAGTTAATAGATAGCACCTACTTTTCTGCTGTTTCCCAGCAGCAAGAAGTGGCAAGGCTCCACTTGTGTAGAACGATGATAAAATGTGCGTCTCTTGTATTACCTGGCTGCTGCATCCTAAAAGTACAGGTGAGCAATCTGCAGTTTGTTCAAGCTGAGTCATTTGATATTCCCTGGGAATATTGTGTCCTTGTGTGTTTATGTGTACATGAACAGCAGATAAATAATGAATGAGCTTCAGCTGTGTTTGCACGTTGGTCAACAAGAAAGACACACAAAGAGCAATTCACGGTGACACAAATGCATGAACTTTACTGCAATTATTCCTAATGAACGTGTCAGAAAAATGGGTTCTGCCTCCTGCACTGATGAAATGAAACAGAGATCGGCGCTGCCATCACCTGCCATGAAAGTGTGTGGCTTGTTCTGCAGATCACAGTGTGAACATCACACACCAACAAAGCCTTTTTCCACAAAAAACAGACTTTTAAATGCACTGAGAATATGCACACTCATGCAGCCCTTAGATCATGCTGACACGTCGTTGGAGCAGCTTAGTGTGGTCTATTAAAGGGAAATATGAGACAGAATTTACTATAACACGTGAAAAAAAGCTGTTTTTTCTAATTTACGTCCCCTTTTATGATTTTTTTAGAACGTTGGTATTAGTGTAGCCGAAAAGTATTCAGTTGATCACCAAGTATGGAAGACCGTTTTCAATGCAACATTTAAGAGAGCAAATGTTTAGAAATTTCATCATTTTGGTACAAGATAATTGCTGCACGGTGGCGCAGTGGTTAGCACTCTTGCCTCACAGCGAGAAGGCCCCGGTTCGACTCCCGGCTGGGACCTTTCTGTGTGGAGTTTGCATGTTCTCCCCGTGCATGCGTGGGTTTTCACCGGGGACTCCGGCTTCCTCCCACCGTCCAAAAACATGCTTCATAGGTTAATTGGTGACTCTAAATTGCCCCTAGGTGTGAATGTGAGAGTGAATGTGTGTGATTGAGGCCCTGCGACAGACTGGCGACCTGTCCAGGGTGTACCCCGCCTTCGCCCTTCAGTAGCCGGGATAGGCTCCGGCACCCCCGCGACCCCGAAAGGGACAAAGCGGTCAAGAAGATGAATGAATGAATGAATGAATAATTGCTGGTTTGTGCAGCTTTTAGCTTCCAAAAACAAGTCATGGTCCATTTATGTCTGAATGTCTGGAGACTGATTATTAAAACTGAGTGGATAAATATAAAAAAGGATCAAAGTTGATTATTTATTTAATCAAATTAGAATTTTTTCTTTTGAATTTATGGTACAAATGTTCTTATGTTTCTTTACATCCATTCATCCTTATGTCCATCCATCTGTCCGTCCTCCATCCATCCGTTTTTCTGTCCATCCATCCATCTGTGCGTCCTCCATCCATCCATCTGTCCTTCCGTCCATCCATCCATCCATCTTTCCTTCTGTCATCCATCAATCCATCCATCCATATATCCATCCATTCATCCATCCATTCTTCTCTCCATCCATCCATTCTTCCACCCATCCATCCATCCATCCGTCCTCCATCCATCCATTTTTCTGTCCATCCATCCATCCATCCATCTGTCCGTCCTCTATCCATCCGTTTTTCTGTCCATCCATCCATCTGTCCTTCTGTCCATCCATCCATCCATCTGTCCGTCCTCCATCCATCCGTTTTTCTGTCCATCCATCTGTCCTTCTGTCCATCCATCCATCCATCTGTCCGTCCTCCATCCATCCGTTTTTCTGTCCATCCATCCATCTGTCCGTCCTCCATCCATCCGTTTTTCTGTCCATCCATCCATTTGTCCTTCCGTCCATCCATCCATCTTTCCTTCTGTCATCCATCAATCCATCCATCCATTTGTCCATCCATTCATTCACCCGTTCTTCTCTCATCCATCCATTCTTCCACCCATCCATCTATCTGTCCTTCCGTCCATCCATCCATCCATCCATCCATCCATTTTTCTGTCCATCCATCCATCCATCCATCTGTCCGTCCTCCACCCGTCCTTCTGTCCATCCATCCATTCATCCATCCATCCATCCATCCTTCCATCCATCCATCCATCCATCCATCAATCCATCCATCCATCCATTTATCCATCCATCCGTTCTTCTCTCCATCCATTTATTCATCCATCCATCTTTCCTGCCGTCCACCCGTCCACCCATCCATCCATCTATTCGTCCATCCATCCGTCCATCCATTCATCTATCCATTCATCCATCCATTCATCCATTAATTCATCTATCCATTCATCCATCCATCTATCCGTCCGTCCATCCATTCATCTATCCATCCATCCATCCATCCATCCATCCATCCATCCATCCATTTATTCAATTCAATTCAATTCAATTCAATTTTATTTATATAGCCCAAAATCACAAAGAGATTTGCCTCATTGGGCTTCAAAATATAAACAATTGTTAAAAACTAAACAGACTAAATAAACTGGTCATCCCTGTCCTTAGACCCTCCCTCCCGGTAAGGAAAAACTCCTAAAAAACCTGAGTCAGGAAAAAAGAAGAAACCTTAGGGATTCCCACATGAAGGAGAGATCCTATCCCAGGACGGACAGGCGATACCAGAACAGTTAGAGAAAGATTAGCTTCTACAACTACGAATCTAAGAGTTCATTCAGATAAAGCTGAGGGACGAGTGATGATGAAGTCCATTTATCCATCCATCCATTTTTCTCTCCATCCATCCATCCATCCATCCATCCATCCATCCATCCATCCATCCATCCATCCATCCATCCTTCCATCAATCCAAGACTGCAGTAGCCAATCCAGCTATTACCTTTATTCGTGGATTTCCTTTTTAGTTTTACTTTTGTTTTTCTAAAGAAATATTCTAATGAAAATTGTGTTTTGGGTGTGTTTTTAGCATGTTTAAGGCATTTTTAAAAAAGAAAATTAAGCTTAAAATTGCATTTAAAAAGTAATTTTTTTTTGAGAGGGCACAAGCTATTTATCAAACCAAAACACAGAATACTTCTAAAGAATTGATGTGTATTGAAATTTGGAGTAAATAAATGTAATAAATTGGGCACTCCCCGCCTTCGCCCATCAGTAGCTGGGTTAGGCTCTGGCACCCCCGCGACCCCGAAAGGGACGAAGCGGTCAGGAAAATGAATGAATGAAATTGGGCACTGAAGCTATAAACACTACAACACTATTAAGTTCTAAAAACTACATTAAAAATCATATAATTAATTACTTCAAATCGATTTAGTTTAAATGTAGTTTGAGGTAGCCTGTTGTATTTATTCTGCACTCCTGATTGATATTAGTTATTGTTAATTCTTATTCTTTCTTTCCCCAATCTTCTCTCCTTCTCTCCTACATCGGCAAAATGTTTTTCTTTTTTACTGATTCATGTTACGTTTGGGTCGTGGGGGGCTTCATACTATAGATAGAGCATGTAAACCACACATGTCAAGGCCCTGGGGCCGGATCCGGCGCTTTGGCTAAATATATCCGGCCCTCCAGATCATTTTATTGTTATTATTAGTCCAATGTTATCTTGCGCTTATTTCTAATTTGTATAATTTGGGTAAAATATATTTTTATGGAGAGTAAAATATTACTCTCAAAATTAATCCATTTTGGGAAAATGTTCCTGTCTGTTTTTATTAAATAGTAATGTTTAAAAGTTACGTTTTTAAAGTTTTAAAAATCTCGTTTTAGTGTCTTTAATGAATGTTTATCCTCATTGGCCCGTGCAACTGTGTTTGACACCCCTGATTTAAACAAAGGGATGATGGGAAATGGGGGCAGGCTTACTCCATGCCACAACTCGGCGGCAAATTCCTGATTAACTCTTGGCGCTCTGCAGAAACTATGTCTTAGACACTTGTATTTTATTTAGCCTAAAAACAACATAATTATGAATAAAAGACCAATGGAAACACTTTTATAATATTTCAAAAGATGATAGGAGTGAGACTTAAGTCATTTTTTTGACATTTCTGTATGTTTTATTTTCTATTTTTTGTAACCCACCTTTATTTTTCCGTCTCTGTTGTGGTTCAAACTGGTAAAAAATTACTATTTAAGTATGATTGCAATAAACAAGTAACAGCCACTACACAGCTCTTCAAAGTCCCAGAATAACAGAGAACTTTGTGTATTTAGCTCCAGGTGTAACAGAGTTTAATAACACCGTTCCTACTTTGAGCTCGGTCAGACTGAGTGAAAGGATCTCCGGCTGCTCTGACTCTAAAGCCTTTAACTGCTACGCGCACCAGTGTAATAATCTAAAATTATATAAATGTAGTGCATTGCTTGCAACCATGTGCCAGTTAATGGCTCCAAAATGATACAGTGTTCGTGTTGTAGTGATTTTACAACAAAGGACAATATCAACAAACACGGTCTGATGTCACCACATCTACCTGCGACGGCGTCGTAGTGAGATCAGTCCGAGTACACCCACCGCCGCCACACACATGCACGTAATTACCGGGCAATCATAGCTTTGGAGAGTAAAGAAACAGAAGACTTAAAGTGCTAAAATTAGCTAGAACAGAACAAAGTTTGGAGGAGAAAAAAGGCCGTCAGAGACGAGGGGTGGGAAGAAGATTCAGACGAGATAGGGGGCCAAAAATGAGAAGCCTGACAGTCATCTCATATTAATACTCTACATTAGGAAGCCTTGTGATGAATTATTAATCTGCAAGAAAATGTGATGATTTGTGCTCCTTGTAGTCTAATGCAATGCGGAAAAAAAAAAAAAAATCTTGGTGAATCTGTCTATATGTGAGTTTAAAGTGCCCTGGAAGTTTGGAAAACTGAGCCTGCTTTGCATCTTATAAAAACGAAACATGCTTGACACTAAGCAACATGACACGTTAAACCCCGGCAGTCTGCTGTATTTAATGATTGGTATTCTGACAAAGCAGCGTATAATCTCCTGAGCTGATATGAACTCAGGCGTACAAAGTGCTACACTTTTATCGTCAGCAACCCAGCTCACATCGCATCTTCAAAGAGTGTGGCACACTCCCCAAAAAAGACAGTTTTTCTTCCAAAAAGTATATGTTTAAATCAGATTTTAAACTATTTCTTGCCTGTCGAATGGAGTTTTTCTCTACCTGCTCTGTTTCTCTATTATTCCAAAATCCTTTTTACTTTTTTTTTATCCTGTTGCCTCTATCAGAGCTAAAAACTTCCTCTCACTTATTTATGACTCTCTTGGTTGTTTCAAATGTCATTTAGGTCACAAAAAACTCAATAAATTCTTGATTTTAGGGGAAGAATTAAAAGCAAGTTCTGTATTTAAATGTCATTTCGTATTTTTGAGTTGTGCACATTTTCGTCTGTAATCTGAGGTGACATTTGCATTTCATTTTTTCTCTTTTCAACCTAAAAGTGTGAGAGTTTGTGTTTGTGTCTGCAGGAAAACTGCAATAAAAAAGCTCAAAGGCATTTAATGAATCATTCATATGTTGTCAGGATGCAGAATAAAAGTATATATTCAGTGAAATAATTCTACAAAAGACAGTTCCCACCCCAAAATTTGCATCTTTCATCCAACCGGTGCAAGCAGCTCAACCAATACGCCAACAATTTGACAGAAATACTATAAAACAGTGACTAATGCCCACATCAAAGCTTCATTTCGATGACAGATCCCATTGTAAAAAGCACATAATACAGCCTTCTGTTTCTGCGAGGACTCATTGTGTTCGCCTCTTCTGACTATGAGCTCAAACAATGATGCATCTGCCTTTGTGGGAACCTGCCTGTGCAAACTGTGCCATCATTTGGCCGAGCAGTGAGGAGTCTGTGGAGAACGGAGCTAATTTTAGGTGCAGGAGTATGTAGACCAGGTGTAACGCACATGGCCTACCTAACCAGCCCTACATGTATTGTTTCAGCAACAACAGAGAGACGTTTGATCCCACTCTAAACTGCATTCTGTTTGCAGGAAAATTCCCTTTTATTTAACCAGGAGTGACGCACTCGAGGTCAAAGGTCTGTTTTGCAACAGCGTGGTCCAAAGAGGGCAACGGCACAGATTCAGCTCAACCGCTCAGTGTATTTCACTTCAACTCTGGATTGTGGAGAACCTAAAAAAGGGACAAAAGGTGACCTTAACTTTAACACGTCAAAAGAATGTTGTTTATTTTAAAACAAAAGAATAGAGGTGGGTTTTCTGCACCTGAAAATGCAAATAAATGCAAATTTGAACCATCTGTCTTTGAGTTGCATGAATAAACTTAAAAATGTATCCTTTAAAATGTAATAAAATCACTTATCCAAATATTTGAAAGAATGTGCATCATTTAAAGGCCCTACACCGTGCTTTTCTTAAGTCTTTCAGAGTAAACTATAACCATATGATAAGATGACATATTACTTTTGGAACACTAATTTACAAATTATTATGAAATATTGTGAGTTTGCCTTGATCTCTGAGGCACCGCCTTTCGCTACTTGTGGGTGCCGCCCATTTCCTGAAGTCATCCTAGAAGTGACCTCAGCAGAGTGTCTGCGTTTCACCCACGAAAACAAACAACCTCCAAACTTTTGTAAAGATATACAGCGTATATCTGCTTTTAATAGTCCCGGCTATTGCTAAACTGGTTGTAGTCATGGCCGGGGCTAGCTGACCGGAAAAAACTAGCGGCTGATCACTGCTAGCTGAGAGTCAAAGTTACTGGTTGATCACGGCTAGTTGAAACTCAAAGTTGGTGATTGAACACGGCTAGCTGACCAACAAAGTTGGCGACTGAACACGGCTAGCTGAGTCAAAGTTAGCGGCTGAACACGGCAAGCTGAGTTAGAGCTAGTGGCTGAACACGGCTAGCTGAGAGTCAAAGTTGGCGACTGAACATGGCTAGCTGTGCGGCAAAGTAAGCAGCTGATCACCACTAGCCGAGCGGCAAAATAAGCGGTTGATCACTGCTAGCTGAGCGGCAAAGTTAGCAGCTGATCACAGCTAGCTGAGGGGCAAATCTAGCGGCTAAGTACCCCAAGCTGAGAGTTGGAGTTAGCGGCTGAATACGGCTAGCTGAGCGGCAAAGTAAGCAGCTTATCACCGTTAGCTGAGCGGCAAAGTTACCCGTGATCATGGCTAGCTGAACGGCAAAGATAGCAGCTGATCACAGCTAGCTGAGGGGCTAAGCTAGCGGCTGAGCACCCCAAGCTGAGAGTCGAAGTTAGCGGCTGAATATGGCTAGCTGAGCGGCAAAGTAAGCAGCTGATCACCGTTAGCTGAGCGGCAAAGTTAGCAGTGATCACCGTTAGCTTCGTGGAGAAATTGGGAGTTTTTGTTAGTTTTTGGGGGTCCATTCTGGCAGCACAGACTCTTCCTAAAAGGGGCGGTCCTTACTTTGTGACATCAGCTCATTAGACCCCGGCTGTTTCATGGGTTGGACGAGGCTGGTGCTGAGCGCAGGTTTTTAGATTAATGCTTAAAAATGCCTAAATGATCAAAATACGTTTTGGTGTTGTTTATAGTGAGGAATAAGCATTGTAACACACGTAAAAGCCCAAAAAGCTCATGTTGCATGGTGTAGGCTCTTTAAACTCCCACTCTGATCATCTTTTTAGCTATTTTAGAAGAACAAGTGGATGCATCAGCAGGGAGCTGGTGACTTGTAGCTTCTACGTCACATTTACAGACTTATTTTTGTCTGCTCCGGATTCACAATGATCTCAGTACAGAAATACTCAGAAATGTAAATTTAAGACCTAATTATCTTTATACATCCCCCATCATGGCAAAAAATGCCAAAAGATGTTAAAAACACAATTTTCACTGGAGTGAGTCTTTAAAATGAAATAAGTCTGAAAGAGATCAGAGATGAACATTTAACATTCACTAAGTCCTCGTCAGTGTTTATGCACACGCAGACGTTTGCCTTTGTTTCCGATGCCATGTCAAACTCGGATCAAAGCAAAGTCAAAAAATACCTTTTCTTCTTTTATTGAATTTCTCTTGTTAAATGTCATATAAGGTTATGCTGGTGATGAATGTGTTTTATTCCCTAACAGTTCCCCCTCTCATTATCCTTTACGAGTGCTCTGTATTATCAGAGCCTGGAGGCCCGCGACAACCTCTCTGTTTTTATGAACTTATTTATGTTCAGACCCATCATTGGGACGAAGCTGGAATGATTTATGTCTATTGAAAGAACTAACGTCCAATCAGCACATGCTAAAAGTTTCCATCAGACTCCTTCATCTACAAACGCTCATCTTTATTCTGTAAATCAGAAATGTCAGCGGGGTTATGAGGACTCAGAAGCTACTGGTTTTTCTGCTAAAGATCAACAACTGGTGGGATCATCGGTGGGATGCTTCCTGCAGCAATTTCCCAAACAGAGAATCATCTCATTATGTTTACATGAGCTTTGATTGTAGGGAAGGGAAGAGGATGGAGGGAAAATGTGGCTTATTATTCAGAGGAAAGTGACTTATGGGAGAAACATATTTGAGACCTACTCCAGTTAACATGTTTTTGTGGCGTTTTTCTCATGATGGAGGACGTATATAAAGGAAATTAAGCTAAAAGTTGCATTTCTGAGTATTTCTTTATTCAAATTAGGTGCTACAGGCTTTTTCTGGCAGGCGATGTTGCGCCCCCGTCTTTTATTTGGGATATTGAGCTAAACAAAATGAAGAAAAACAAGTTTCAGATATTAAAAAAAAGATCAATAGTAAAAATGTAATCATCAGTAAGGCTGATCAAACCAATTTTTCTCTGGTCACAGAAATGTTGACCTAAAAGCAAATTTTTTTAAGCAAATTTGGCTGGTAGCTTTGCAGCAGCTTTTGTTTTTAGGAGGCAGTAGTCGCATTTTTACAGGTGGCTGTCGAGGTTTTAAGAAAGAGTTAAAGAGTTACACTAACTGTACAATTTTTCGCTAAAAGTTGACATCAGTCTGGCCACCCGGGCACATTTCCATGTGGAGATGACGCTTTAAAGAAACTGGGCAACAGCTGTGCGGCCACAGGGCGAATCGCCGGCCAGCAGCAGCTCTGACTGGACAATGAGTAAATGTCTCTGGACGATGACCGTCCATATCAAGTGTCGCCAGCTGCCCAGAAGCCCGAGGGTATACAAAAAGCGGGACTTTCTGCACCTCTGACCACCGCCTAACTCTCATCATCTACATTGATGACCACGCCAATAATTTTCAAAAAATTGGGCGGGAGTATAAGAGCTAATTACATAGCAGTTGTATTTGTGACCGTAGCAGAACTGAGATGTAGGGAACAGGAGGATCATCATAATCTGGAGCAGGTGTTTATTTTATATATATATATATATATATATATATATATCCCTATATATATAAAACTTTTACTCTTTATTTTCTTAACAGCTGGCTACACCCTCTAGTTGTGTAAATGTGTTGGAACCCAGATGCAAATGTAGGGTCTGATTCTACTGGTTCATCTAAAGTGCCATATGACCTGCAGTGGTGTGTCAGGAAAACATTAGTGAGGGGTCAAAAGGTCAAAATGTATTCACAAAAATGTATAAAAAATATTACAGTCTATTCACAATAACCACATTTTCCGCTCCCATCCACTTGCAGATGAACAGATCCATGAGCATCTGGATGATGGGAAATGTGGGCAGGCTTACTCACACCAACACCCACAACTCAAAGGTGAATTTCTAATGAACTACTATCTGAAGGTAGCATGTTCTTGAAAACTTTATTTTTATTTAGGCATTATCATAAATAAAAGATGGGAACAATTGAAAAATAGATAAAAATGATTGGAGTGGGACTTTAAAATGAACATATAGATATCTTTAAATGGGGAGGGGGGCTGGATCTTGTGTGGAAATCCACTCAACCTTGATTCATTCTGTTGACCTCAACAATCCCTCTCTGTCCTGTTTTCACCCAGAAATGCTAATTCGACCTCTCCCACAGTCGGCCCCATGCGCTCTGGGCGTGGCCTTCCGGGCGGTGGGCGGGATCACTCGGGACGCTTTCAAGTTTTCAAAGTAACAAAGCGCTTTCCCTGAACGGAAGCGAGGAGATAACCTTGGAAAAGAGAGACAGGGAGCGGAGAGGAGCTGCTCCGCCGTGTCCGTGTGAGGTCGTGAGAGCGCGCGGACGGCTTCCTCCGCAGCCTCACGTCTTTACGCGCCTCAATTAGAGAGCAGCGGCTCAGGTGAATCGAGCCGACCTATTGTGTCCGAGTCCCCCGGCTGGTCTGCCTCCTCTGGAGCGCCCGCCCATCGGGCTGGAGATTGATTTAGACGCTGAGATTGACGCTGGAGGAGGCTGCGCGCTCCCATCAGCGGAGGAGGAGGAGAAGGAGGAGGACCAGGACTTGCTCCACTTCTGCTTTCGGACTCTCTAGCTTCAGATTTGAGCACATCAGGCTCATTTTTCCCGAGGAGGAGGCTGCTGTGTGCGGGGCGCCTCCGCAGTCGGATGCGTAGTAAGCAGGGTTGGGTCGCCGTGGCGACTGGCACACGTCGTCAGCCATAAAAGCAGATAGGTGGGTTGAAGAAGAAGAAGGAGACTCTGGATTTGACTGGAGAAAACAGCTGCTTGACCATACTTGCCTGACCCTTGCGGACATCCGCTCTTCATCTGCAAGGAACGACGCACACAATGGCAACCGGTGCGCTCCTGCTCGCCTGCGCGCTGCTCGGTAAGTCATTGAAAAACGTCTCTTTACGCAGGATGAATGCCGCGGACGAACAGCTGCTGCTGTCACCTGCGTGAGACATGTGAATGGTTGAGGAGGCAGCAGCCCTCGTGAGTGTGGTGGAGGCATCACTACCCCAAAGAAAAGCCCCCCAGGCGCGTGTTTGAAGTAGGTTAATGTGATCTGGACTCCAGGCACAGATTAACCCCTGAGGCTCACCATACAGACGACCTGCTGTTGTTTAGGTTCAGTCTAAAGGCACAAGTCACTCATCAGGTGTGACGACAGGTGAGGTGAAATCACCAATTCACTGGATTTCACCCACAGATACAAGTTTACGCGCTCACACCGGCACGCCTCCTCCTGACACACATTCAGCACGCCCTGCATGTCAGCTGTCCCAAACACCAGATGGTTCCTCCGTCCCTGGATGGGACGGCACTGCTGGGGGGGCCAGGGAGGATGAGAAGAAGAGGGAGTAGAGGAGGAGGCAGGTCCACTGGAGGCCCTGTTTGTTATGGCTGAGAGGATTTACTTGCCTGCACTCTCGCTTCTCCTGATTTCAGCTCACTCACTTTCTCAGGGCTGTGGAAGCAAAGCAAATGCAGGTGAAGTGGAGATCTAACACTTTTAGAAGTGAAGGAGATAACAAAAGCTCTTGCTGTTGCATATGCATGAACGCAAGTGAGTCAATCCAAGCAGATGAAAAAAGGTTTCCAAGAAAGTTTTATTAAATGTGATCTTGTATATCCTACAATATCATTACCGTTTCATTGCTAAAAAATATAAATGGTAAAATTAAATGTAATATATTCTTCTTGTTCTGAAGTCTAAAGGTAACATTTTCTTGATGGTTGAATCACCAAAACACACAATATCAAGGTGTTTCCAATGTTTTGGCCCCTATTTTCACCCAAGCAAAAGTATTGACATGATTTTCAATATGTTGCATTTTTCTGAGTGTCATTGACACCTGGGTAAAGTCTGACATGTCCCAGGAATGGGTGAACCAAAGACCACGCCTCCAGTATCATTATAAGGAATTTTTTTGTTCTCAAATTCCTAATTGTTCTGTAATTTTTGAGCATTTTCCATTTTGTTACAAAAACCACAGTTGAAAATAGAAGAAACCACTCTAATTTATCATGTTTTGTTTTATTATTTTTTTATGACAAATACTTTTTATTGAGTATATTTTATTGCACGTGAGAGAGATATAGTATTACCTTTCCATCAAACTCATTTTGACAGGTGACCTTTGACCTGCACATTCCATAGTGATGACGTAACAATTTGATATAAACAATTTGATGTCAAAATGAGTTTGATGGAAAAGTAGTACTATATCTCTCTCACGTGTCAAAGTCAAGGCCCGGGGGCCGGATCCGGCCCTCCAGATCATTTTACCTTATTTCTATTAATGGCCCGATGTTATCTTGCACTTATTTCTAACTTGTATAATTTAGACAAAATATATTTTTATGGAGGGTAAAATATTGAAAGTTATTTAAGGTTTAAATTGATTTATTCCGGAATAATATTCCTACCTGTTTTTATTAATAGTAAAGTTAAAAAGTTATGTTTGGAACATTTAGTTTGTTCGATAAATGTTTATCCTGTTCCACCTAAGGTGTGTTTTGGATTTTGGCCTCTTGTGCGGTTGAGTTTGACAAACCTGTTATATCATGTAAAAATTAATGATGGTGTAACTTTTTTAGCGAAATTGTTTTAGGTATAAAGACCCACTTCAATGATAATTTAGTTTTTTTTACATGTTCTTGTGACGTATATTAAGATAATTAAGCTTAAAATTGCATTTCAGAGTCTTCATTTATTCAAATTGTTGGAATCTTAAATAAAAGATGCTTTGAAAACTGATCTCAAGATGATCAGAATTTAATCCATTTTACTTTTTCCAACCATTATTAAATTAAAATAAAAAAAAGAAATATCTGTATTTGTCAAATTCTGCCTCCTACAGTGTTTTCTTCAATAATCAAATCTTCCTAAAAACCAACTATGACGATCAATTTCAATTTAAACGTCTTTTCAAGTTGTTTTTTTTTACCATTTGGCCAGTTTTATTCCACAATCAATCAACACAATCAACAATCAGTTTGACAAGTGGGATTGGTTTAGTGGAGTCACTGCAGGTGTCAACAAGGTTGATTGTTTCTTTTCCTCTCATAAATTGTCCATTTACCTGCCTCTTCTCCAAACAGTTTAATTGTAAATTAAAGATCAAAGTGACATTTACTTTAGTTCATAGATTCTCTGAAAAGACTTTTCCCGAATTAAAAAGAAAAAGAAGAGTATTCAGCAGCTTCTGTATTGTCAAAACACATAATGCATTGCAGTGTGTTGCCATAACACCCGATGGCCAATTTAGTTGACAGAAAGTGGGTTGTTAAGCAATAATGTTGCAGTAATTCTGTGCATTAAGCGATAAAAGCATAATGGAGATGACTCGCTGAAGTTCAAACTGGGACTGTAAGTAACTTTGAGAATGCCGGAACCCACTGATCTACTGGTTTTTAATGTCATGAAAAAAGCTCTAAAGTGCAACTCTTCTGTATTTTTCTGAAATTCACTCGACTGATACTACTGATTACAGAAAATAGATGTATTCCACCAATGAGAAGCAGCAAAGATGGGTAGAACCAGCACGTTTTTGGGGAAGGGCGCCTCTAATGTAGAGTTTTTACATAAAAACTGCAGGATGGTTTCCAGTAATCCACGTTTGTGTTGATAAAAGTATCATGTTGATGTCTAGAGAAGACTGGGGTGACGGGTCTAAGATGTTAGAAACCTTTAGGTTTACAACAGCAGAGAACCACACCAAACTTCCTGTAATTCACACAGTCTCGCCAAAACTTCAATGTGATGGAGGAGTCTGGAGTTCTTGTTGTAACTTGCAGATGGAGGGGTCAGAGCATGAACAACATGAAAGCATTGATCCGTACTGACTCGCATCAACAGTTCAAGCTGGCTGTGGTGGGATTAGGGGGATGCCAAGAAAAGGATGTGTTTTTTTTTCTATCACACTTTGCAGTCTTTGGATGTCTAGGAACCAGATGGATCTAGTTGAAACACGGATTTTTCTTGTGTCCTTTTCTTTGGTGTTCTTATCCTGGCTACTTTTAGTGGAAAAATCTACTATTTAGCAAATTACAAGGTGTCCAACTAATTCTTTTCAGATCAGATCTTGGATTGTTTTGTTCAGTTTGTCTTTGACTGATTAACCTATCAGTCAATCCTCAAAAAAGCACTAGTGGCTCGGGAGATCTTCATTCTGAATGTCCGGTCATCAAAACTGCAGAAGATGCTCGACTCTAGTATACAAATCTACTACAGTATCGAGTATTTGGCGCACTGTCAATTAAATTATGTTATATATGAAGCACACCGACCAAATGGACATTCTTGACACTGGACTGTCACTACTCCATACTACAGTTTGAAGAGGTTGGATGCGACATATCAAAGTAATGCAAATCTGGTTCTTTTCGCAGCTCTACTCCAAGGAATACTTGGTGTTATATATGGTAGTTCTAGTTGGGCACAAATTGCAAATGTGAATTTCTCTTTCATAATTAGTTTTCAAACCGTTGTCTCTTCTGTGTTGTGAAAAAAAAAGCTCTACGGCCAAATCCAACTTCTTCCCATACCCGTATGGCTTCTCCCTACTCCTACATTTACCCCTCCAAATGGAAAGTTATGCAAAAATATTGTCTTCAAACACAGGACGTCACTCCCACTCGATGACGTCATCAATTGTCACAGGTTAGCTACGTTGGCGTGGAGCTGGAGTTTTCAGCTGTTTAGCGTTTTCAGCCATCAGCTTTAGCTTTTTCAGCTATTAGCTTCAGCATTTTCAGCTATCAGTTTCAGCTTTTTCAGCTATCAGCTTCAACATTTTCAGCTATCAGCTTCAGCTTTTTCAGGTATTAACTTCTGCATTTTCAGCTATTAATTTTAGCATTTCCAGCTATCAGTTTCAGCATTTTCAGCTATCAGCTTCAGCGTTTTCATCTATCCCCTTCAGCGTTTTCATCTATCCCCTTCAGCGTTTTCATCTATCAGCTTCAGCGTTTTCATTTATCAGCTTCTTAACTTTCATCTATCAGCTTCATCACTTTCATCTATTAGCTTCATCATTTTCAGCTATAAACTTCAGCATTTTCAGCTATCAGCTTCAGCGTTTTTAGCTATCAGCTTCAGCATTTTCAGCTATTAGCTTCAGCATTTTCAACTATCAGCTTCAGCATTTTCAACTATCAGCTTCAGCGTTTTTAGCTATCAGCTTCAGCATTTTCAGCTATCAGCTTCAGCATTTTCAGCTATTAGCTTCAGTATTTTCAACTATCAGCTTCAGCGTTTTTAGCTATCAGCTTCAGCATTTTCAGCTATCAGCTTCAGCGTTTTCAGCTATCAGATTCAGCTTTTTCATCTATTAACTTCAGCATTTTCAGCTATCAGCTTCAGCGTTTACAGCTATCAGCTTCAGCGTTTTCAGCTATCAGCTTCAGCTTTTTCAGCTATCAGCTTCAGCTTTTTCAGCTATTTCAGCTATCAGCTTCAGCTTCTTCAGCTATAAACTTCAGCATTTTCATCTATTAACTTCAGCGTTTTTAGCTATCAATTCAGCATCTTGTGCTATCAGCACTAACGTCTTCAGTGGCCAATTCAGCTTACAGGATTAACACTAAGCATTTTCATAGGTAATGCTATATATCTAGTTCATAATAATTGTAAAGTTAAAAAAAATGTACAGTGTTCAATAAATGTTTATCTTGTTCAGCCCACGACCTACGTTGTGTTTTGGCCCCTTGTGTGACTGAGTTGGACACCCCTGCATTAGACCTTATTGAATTACTGCTCCACTTAAAGCGGTTCTGAAGGAGAAGTCGGTCCAACGTTGAGGTGTTGGTATCAGAAGTGGCCGGAGAGTGTAATTTGTTGAGGCGTACTCCGGTGAGCCTCCGCGATCAGCTCCATGATTTATGTGCCGTGTGCCCGGCAGCGCTCGTGTCTCCACCTGACTTTGTTTACAGATGGAAAAAATAAAGCTCTGTGACAGCTGTGTTAGGTGGAGACGGTATCAGTCATTGTTCAACCTGGAAGTGCCTCTTGAGCACATTTTTTTTTCTTGGCAGACAAATCTGATATTGGCATTATTTATGCTGCTGAGATTGCAGTCAGATGTTGAGTGTGTTCATGTTTTTGTGTGGCACCAGCACCGATATAAACCTGCAAAAAAAGGATTTGCCTTAGGGGACGAATACTTTACAACCGTTACAAACAGGATATCTTCCCTCACCTCCTCGCAATGAAAGGACTGTCATGCTATGTGGACTGTCTTTTTATTTATTTATTTTATGTTTGTAGCAGGGTGCAAACATGAAATTACAGGTTATGGAGCTAAATTGAAAGTCGAGTATGCGCAAAGCAGACTGCTTTAGGTCCTAAACGTCTGGCTGATTCCCGCTCACTTGGCTGACAGGAGCTCTCGCCCAGCTTCTGTCGGTCCCGTTTATCAGCTGGTTCGAGAGCAGGTTCAGACTGCAGAGCGAAACCTCCAAGATAAGCTGCACATTCCACCACCTGCATTTGTTTATCTGTCCTTTCAGACTGGCTTTGGGCTAATTCTGCTTGCTTCATTCCCATATTTTTGAGCTAACTGATCTGCTTGAATTCATGACTGTGTGAAATCTAAAAGAATCACTAAAACATGCAATTCTCTTTTTCATTTTCATTAGGCGAGGTTTAAAAATTTGACCAACGGATGCCTCCACAGACCCCCATTCCTCTCAGCTGCAAGCAACAAATAATAAATAGCTTTTTTTATGAGGAGAGCTGGCTATCAGTGCCACATTCTTGAATCAATGTAGTTTGGATTCACAAGGTCTCCACTCAAATACATATTGATTCATTTTTTTAAGATTTATTTTCTTAAATCAATGTCAAAAATTAGTTTCTGCAAAAAAAAGGTGTAAAGTTGTGAATTCTTATATTAATTATTTATTTATTTTTTTTTTGCACCAAATAATAATAAAAAAACAACAGCACAGAGGGAAATCAACCCACAGATTTTATTTAAAAATCCAGTAGCAAATGGTTTAGAATTTCATTAAAACCATTTTCTTTGGGCAAGACGGTTCTAAATTTGATTTTTGTAAAACATGTTTTGCTTTGTACTATTTTTCTTAGAATATTGTGTTATTGCCGACATCTTAAAGATTTTATTTTAAGGCTCTTTGAGATCCATTTAACACCAGTTTTTAACATCAGCATCATTTTAAGGGTTCTGTTATTTTTCACAATAAAAGTATTTATTTATTTAATTTTTTAAGCAAAGTAAATATATTTAGATGTATGTTTTATTGTTCCTTTTTTTGCTGCAAAGACAAGTGATTCCATAAAATGTGGAATAAATGTACCTTTACTAAAGATGTACGTAAAAAACGTTTTTTTGTCAGCAGAGTTGGAACATTGGGACCAGAAATTTTTTATTAATTTTATTTTGTTGTAATTTTTAATTCTCTTTTATTTTTTATTTTATTTTTTATTCTATTTTATTTATTTTTTATTTTATTTTTTAGTTTAATTTAAGTTTTTTTAATTTTATTTTGTTGTATTTTTAATTCTATTTTATTTTTTATTTAATTATTTTTGTTATTTTTAATTCTATTTTATTTATTTGTTATTTTTTCATTTAATTTAATTTTTAATTTTATTTTGTTGTATTTTTAATTGTATTTAATTTTTTATTTAATTTTTTTAATTTTATTTATATGTTGAGGTTTGTTTCTTCTTCTGGCTTTGCTCACTGTGACCTCCTAAAACCAACTGATTTACCTGCACAGCATTACAGTTTGAGTTTCTTACTAGATAAAATTTAGGCAAAGTAAATCTGTTATATTTTTCCACATTTTCTGCCAGCAATCCTGGAAAACAAATGATTAATTCCTATGAGTCAGAAAATGTGAGATATTGTGACTAATTTGGAAACAAACATTTGAAGCTCAGTGAGTTTTATATTTTATTTTTGCTGGGAGTCCTGACAGTCCTGCATACCAATTTGCTCATTATTTTGTTGCAACTATGCTATTGCAATTAGCTGTCCACTGCTACAGACTTCAGCTTCAGAGTGTGTTTGCACAAATAGTGACTAATGGGATATTTACATCAAAAAGTGACATTTTCTGTATTTTCTTTAAGGTTAAAAGTTTAGTAACAAGTAAAATTAGAACAAATGCAACTTAAAAATATGAATCATTTCCAGGCTTATGTGATGTAGCTCAGCTTATAGCTCCTCTTGTCAAATGTTCTGTTTGAAGGTTCCACACAGTCTGCAGTGTTGTAGGTACTTACACATAAGGCTGACAAGCACCTCTCCAGAATGACTTACCCAATCGATGCGGACCGCAACAGCTCTGATACTTAGCAGGGCTGCATTTCCTGATGCATATTTCCACTCCTGGCTTTAGGTTTATTACGGCCCGATTATCTACTCGTTCAGTCTCTACATGGTAGAGAGGAATCATTACAGAGTTGGTCGTGGAGCTCAAAGATTGTAAAAATCAAAAGAAACAATAAAACATGTCAATATATTTATAATCATTGCTATGATCAGTCGATTAGTCACAACTGTGCCAACTATTAAAATAGTCGATGACTAATTTAATAGTTGATTAGTGGTTGGGAGTGGGAGTGTAGTAAAGTTTCAAGTTATAATGGCATTAGTTTTATTATTTTTGGACTATTTTGGCACTTATGAAGGCTTTTTAGGCTATTTTGGACTTAAGCTAATATTTCCGCTACATGCTAGCTGTTTTGGCTAATTTAGACTTTTTGGGGGTTTTTTTTAGGCTATTTTGGAGTTTGGCTAATATTTTAGCACCATGCTAGCTGTTTTGGCTAACTTAGGCTTTGTTTCTGTTTTTTTTTATACCAATTTGGGATTCAACTAATATTTTAGCTGGCTATTAGCTTCAGCGTTTTCACCTATCAGCTACAGCGTCTTCAGTTATTAGCTTCAGTGTTTTCAGCTATTAGCTTCAGCATTTTCAGCTATTAGCTTCAGCGTTTTCAGCTATCAGCTTCAGAGTCTTCAGCTATCAGCTTCAGCGTTTTCAGCTATCAGCTTCAGCGTTTTCAGCTATTAGCTTCAGTGTTTTCAGCTTCAACGTTTTCAGCTATCAGCTTCACTGTTTTCAGCTATCAGCGTCAGCTTCTTCAGTATTAGCTTCAGTGTCTTCAGCTATTAGCTTTACCGTCTTCAGCTATTAACTTCAGCGTCTTCAGCTATCAGCTTCAGCGTTTTCAGCTATCAGCTTCAGCGTTTTACCTATCAATTTCAGCATCTTTAGTGGCCAAATTCAGCTTACGGCATTGACGCTAGCTCTATCGCAGGTATTTGTATTTTACATCCACTTTGCGCATGGCACGATTAGTCGACTAATCATAAAAAATAATCTGTGATTAGTGGACTTTTAAAATAATTGTTTGTGGCAGCACTAGCTGAGACACATGCGCAGTAGTGCTAATCCAGGTCGGTAGTGATGTCACAGGAAGTTATCCCTTACCAAAAATATGTATACTCAAGTGTACTTTTTTAAAACAAAATTTTGGAAAGTATACTTTTAGTTTACTTTTTAAGTACTTATTAAAGATCATCTTTACAAGTTTAATGTTCATGATAAGTATACTTGAATTATACTTCAAGTCTAAATATATTTAACCTATACTTAAACTTTTGATCATGATATACTTTAGTATTACCATTAGTATACGAGTGTTACTTTTCTTTAAGACAATAGCTGCATCATTTTTAACATATACTGATTTCTTCATGGAAGATATTATCAGTAATGTAATTTATCTTGTATGTTTGACAGTTGCCATTAAACTAATCGTAGTCCTACACCAGAAAGGTTACTTTAATCATGCAGCATCTGGATTATTGGTTATTGAATTTACTCCATTTTTGATCAATCATCATAAGCAGCAGCTCTAAAAAACAATTTCTGGTCCCTCATATTCTAACTTATTTAAATCTGTTGATGAAAAACAGAAACATTCTGTGTAGTTGCAACATTTGGGATTATGTGCAGAGAATAAAGCCAGCCCTCCATAACTGGCTCAATTAAGGAACATGAAAGTAGTTAAAAACTCATTTTTTTTAAGTGCAAGGAGAATATTCTTCTTCAATCCAATCAGGAATAGCGTTAATTATTCTCCCCAAACGCCTAGAAGTGCTTCAATTCTGTATTTTTTCTGCAATAAAAAAGTGTAACAATGTGTTAACTTATTAAAGAACTAAAATCTACAGTGAAATATAAAAAAGGAAATTAAAAATCTGTAACAGAGTTGTCTCATCTGGTGGTGCTTTGAGAGACTCGTATTACGATGAGCATTTCCAATTATCAGGAGGTTGAGAGGGGAACGGGTAAAAAAAAAAAAAAATGTCTTTGCTGGAGATTTTCACTCAGACGTTTCAAACCTTTTCAGTATTCAGAGTTTGCAGTGCTGCTCCCTGACGCCCCGAGCTTCTCCACTGTCCTAAATAAGAATGGCAGCTGAATGACCCCACCCGAAAAGGCACAGATTGCAGCTTGGGTGGTGGAGCCAGAGGGGTTTCTTGGTGAGGACGTTGCCGGCGGAGCAGTGGGAACGAGTTTCTGACATTGAAAAGTGTGTTTTAGACGATGTTTCCTTCTGTATTTTTACATCTTTAGGATTGGACTTCCCCTCGTAACTCAGATGTATATTGTTGTCAGCAGAATCAGACGCTCTCCGGTTTGTGCTGCTGATTGTTGCACTGTTTGCTCACCTTGTTATTTTTTTGTGCCTGCTGTCTCTTCTGTGCTTGTTTGCATCATCCCAACTGCTACCAGACCTTTGTCTTTGTGTTGCCAGTGACACCATCTCTTTTGTGTTTTTGTTTTATTCCGCAGCGTGGTACTGCTGGCTCTACTGACAACAATTAAAATGGTGGAAAAGCAGCAAAAAAAAAAGAAAACTGTCAGCGTGACTCCAAGTTCCCAATTGTTGTTTATTGAAAAGTGCATAATGGAAACATGTTCCAGTCGGTGTTACGAATGGATTGTCTGGTTTGACGGTAAATATACTTTTCCTGCCACTCAAGTATGGATCAGTGGAAACAGATGAGGTGTGAGGCAGGAGTGATTGGGATGTTGTTCTGTGAAGGGGGATTTTCTTGCTTTGTGATGACTGGTAACCTTTTCAGGATGTAGGCTGCCTCTATCTGCCGCTGACTGCTCGAAAAAGCTCGACAATTATCAGTACTGAGCGGAGCTGCTGCTGTCTCTGAAATGTTGGCTCAGCCAAAATAAAGGCGAGAGGCTGGAAATCCACAATTCCTTTCAGATTTGAATAAATCTAGATCTTCTCGGGATGGGCGTTTAATCAATTTTATCGATTAATTAGAATTTTGCATCAAGAAGATTTATTTTTTGGAATTTGTGACTTTTTTTCAGCACCTAATACATAGTGCGGAACTTAGCCAAAATTAAACAATCCCTGTCATTTTCTAGGACATAGCTTCTGCAGAGTGGCAGCAGTTCATTAGAAATTTGCCTCTGAGTTGAGGGCGGGACCTTTGGAGTAAGCCAACCCCCTTCCCATCATCCATCTATTTACACACTCTCCAGTGAGCTTGGAGCCCCTCACACCCCCTACGTACCACCAAAAAAAAAAAAAACAATTTTCATTGGAGGGAACCTTTAAAATAGTAAAGGGAAGGAGAAAAAGAAATCAATTAAAATTAAACATCGAATTTGACATGATTTTATTTTTGGGCCGTGTATCGCCCAGCCCTTCGTTCATCTAAGACGGGTCTACAACCTGCAACTCTTTTACCCCTTTATTGTGACTTATTTACTAAAGAAAAATATAAAAGATTCCAAATGTTAAAAAATAAATTAACAGTTTAACGGGCCACTAAAGTGAGAAAGTAGTAAAGGGGGAAAAACAAAATTAACTCAAACTTTAACTCATTTACAAACAGTTGAAGGACGGTGCGTATCACAAATCGAATTTTGACACATTTTTTATGCGTCCTGTTTTGTACTACAGAAAATCAATAAGCACAACTAGTATTACGGCACACCGGACTATTACTAAGCAAATTTTCTATTTTTGAAAAAATCAAAGAATTGTAAGTGTGTGTGAAAAATATGGAATGAGCTCAGATTTACAGAGATGCACCAACAACAGTAAAATTAACTATTTTTACTTAAACATTATCCTTATTTCTACTACGACAGCACTGAGATGATCATATCTGACAGGGTGTCTTTTATTTTGAAAGGAACTTCTGTCAAAAGTTAAAAAAAGGCAATTTTTTTTAATGTTTGTGTTTTATTCAACAGTTCATCTATGTTTATTATAGTAGTAACACTAGCATAAAAACAAATCTGTCTCATTTTTTTGTTTTTTAAGTTGAAGTTAGACTTTGTGGCTCCTACTGGGTTGTGTCCATTGAGAAATCAACCCAAGTGTCTCTTTCAGAGTTGAAGGTTGTAGACCTTTGGTCTAAGAAAATCACTAAATATATTTTAAATAATTGAATAATCCAAACTGTTTGTTTAAAAATGTGTCTTTAGGATTCCAGTGTACACTGCAGAGAGTTCCTGCTTCCGTCAGTGGAAACATCTGGAAGTCAGAGCAGATGCAGCTTCTGTTTTTCTTCTCCTGTCCGCTGTCAGTCCTGTAGATTTTTATCTCTTGTTTTGCACCAACAACCCCAAACCAGTCTGTTGCTTTGGGCTGAGCCGCATGGGTCTCCGCCATAGACTTGTCTCCGCCTGACTTGCACACTTAAAAGCACTCCAGCTGCCTCCTCCTCCTCCTCCTCTATTGTGACTTCCATCCCCCCCTTTAAAAAAAAAAAAAACAATGCCGTAAACGTCTCACTTTTGTCCTCAAGGAAAACTAATTAAAAACTGATCCAAAGTGTGATCCATCCCCTCATAAAAATGTTTTTAGTATCTTACAAAGGTAAAGGATGACGCCAAAGCTCTCCTTCCTGTGGGAATCTGCCTGCTCCTCCTCCTCCTCCCTCGCCTCCCGTGTTGAGGAGCGGACTCCACTCCACTCCTCGGCTCAGACACAAACACCCACAGTGCTCTCCTTCCACGCCGCTACGCTCCCCTGCTCCCTGCTTGATCCTCCACCCGAGCAGATCCCACACTAGTGGGATGCACACCAGGCGCTGTAACTATGGCGACCGCTCCCCACACGCACTCCGCCGATGCAGTGACACAGCCTGGTGTTCACGTTCCGCACACCTCACTCGGTGTCGGTATCAGCGTTCAATGTCATTTTCCCTTTAAAACCGTCTGCCTAACAAAGGCGATCGCTTTGCTGCTGTGTTTAGTTGATGCCTTGCGGAGAAGCTCGCCAGCGTGTTTGTGTGTCTAATTGCCTATGCATAAATACATAAATTTTCCTGGCGCATGTCTTTGACAGCCTGAGAGGCAAAATGACTGACAGTGGTAAAAAAAAAAAAAAAGTCTGTTTGAAGAAGACTAATTAATACTTAATTAGTTCCCTTTGCAATCTGCAGCTTAACGCACAAACGTAGAGACTGATAGCAAGTTGCCAATCAGACAGAACCTAACAACTGTACGGTAAGTAGATGCAGCTGTTGAGCATAATTGTACACGAGCTAAAGATGGATAATGAGTGAAGATAGCTGTGTGTCACTTTCTCTGAGCGTTCAGGAGGATAAAACGTGCTCAGATCTAGTTTTCTCTTGCCTTTTGTGTGGTCTGGAAAGTTTTGTCTAGGGCATGTTGGAGAGCTTTGTGATTCAGACGGTGTGGGGGATGGGGGACTTGGTGGAGGGGGTGGTAGCTGGCTGGAGGGGGTTAGGAAGAGGAGGTTAGTGGGGTAGCAGGTGTCCTCGCAGGGTTAATGGACTTTATGGGAGGGGTGCACTTAATGAACTGGATATGTTTTTCTATGTGTCCATCAATCTGTTGCCTGCCCCACTACTAAAGTCAATGGAAAAGTACTAGATGCATAAAACAAACTGTTCAATTGAGTTTTCCGTAACAGTCCTCGAGGGGTACACAAAGAATGCAATAAATCGCCAAAACGAACAAAAACAGTAGATTTTTATAATCCAATTTGGCGTAGATCATTTCAATAAAACACGTTTTTTTATTTATAGTCTATAAGTGACTATCAGGTGGCATAAAAACCAGTGTAAAGTCCTGTATTCAGCTATTTTAAAAGAAAATATAGGATGTAACCATTGACTGTGAATGTAACTGGATTGAGTAACCCCTCCCTCCAAGTACTCACTGGTTCTGAGACCAAATCCTGACTTCTATTGAGAAATAAGCAGCTATTATTCAGTAATTATATTAGTCAGCATAACTATTCTTGCTCTTTTCCTTTTTTTCAAACAGTTCTTCTCAATCCTAATTGCTTTAATTATGTTTGTAGTGTAAGTTATTCAAATTACAAATTGGCCAATCAGATATCTCAGTTAAAGTAGTGGTGCCTGTTAGTCCACATCTATCTATGGGGTCCAGATGACCCGCCCCTTATATTGATGTGTCATCCTTCCTGTGACAAAAGTGGACAGGATTTCATGTCTGCCACGGACATCAGAGAAGAGGAAAAATCCTTGAAAGAAAAAAGTTCAGTGTGCTGTCTTGTGGGGTCAAGATGACCCACACGACTGGTCGCATGTTCAAGAATGCGCCATATGCGGTTTGATCAACAGTCATTCAGCTGGTGGTGTTCACACCGGACAAGGAGGTAGTAGCAAGGAAAGGGCTTTGTCTTCTTTTGTTTTTTAATAGCCATCTACAGTAGGATTAGGCTTGATGTGACATCCTGGTGCAAATCCCATAAATCTTGCTCCAGGCTTTGACTTTCATAGCGTTGTTCAGTCCAGGCCAGACCTTCTCATTCAATGTGTGGAGTTACGTACTAAACCAAAACATCTGATATTACTGAAACCATGTCTGATATTCTAGTGTCTTCAAAATAACAACCCTTTGCCCTGATTACTGCTTTGCACATTCTTGGCATCCTCTTGATGAGTTTCAAGAGGTAGTGACCTGAAATGGTTTTCCAACAATCTTGAAGGAGTTCCCAGAGGTGTTTAGCACTTATCTGCCCCTTTGCCTTCACTCTGCAGTCCAGCTCACCCCAAAACATCTCAGTGGGGTTCAGGTCCTCTGACTGAGGAGGCCAGGTCATCTGCCATAGCACTCCATCTTCATTGTTCAAAGAGCCCTCGGTGAGAATCTACGATGTAAATAGTCATGAAAATGGAAAACCCCATTGAATAGGAAGGTGTGTCCAAAATTTTGGCCTGTACTGTACGTCTTGGTGTCATAGAATTCCAGCCGGACACAAACTACAATTATTAGTTTCTCAATGATTGGTACTTTCATGTTATGTAAAGGACGCTACCCACACATCACTACAAATCCGAGTCCCTGATTGGGAACAATCGTTCAGTTGGTTGAATTTCCAGTGCGGCATCAATGATCGCCCATTTTGTACATGGAGCCCGCAACCAGAACACAAGAGGTCTAGACGCAAACGGCTGAAATTTGGGTTGTTGTGCGTTCTCATAGACTTTTCATTGAAAGTAGAGGCTTAAATGCGAGTCTACGTGGCCGGTGTGTATGTACATTGAGAGATTCTCCTAAGTTTGATTGAATGGCGAGAGTGGTTACCATAGAAACAATGACACAGACCGATTTGGACCAATCGCTACTTACTGTCGTTATTTAACTCCAACATGGCAGTATCAATGCTGCGAAAAAATGATTGATTCATTGCCTTTATTTAACCAGATAAAAGACTCATTGAGATCAAGGGCGACTTGGCCAAGATGTAGCAACGCATGTCATAATAAATGTCACAATGGAGCGATATTCAGATGAAATAAAATGGTCAGAGCCTCAGAAAGAGGATAATACAGGTAAAAGATTACATAACATGTTAATGTTTTATGTAAACCACTTTGAATTGTCTGTGTACATGAAATTTGCTGTACAATTAAACTTGCCTAGTGCAAGGAACACTATATGAAAGGACATCAACACTGTTTCTTGTGGTTTGTTTACTGAATTGACTAGATTTCGTTGGCATTCAGTCATTTTCTGTGGAAGATGTCACATTCGCCCAATCGAGTTCTCAGATACAGTCAATGGAAGAAACCAGACTTGGAAACCAGCGTCGGCTAGCACAGGACAAAGACAAAAGCCCTGAGACATCTGTTAGACGACACAACTCAAGCAATAGCAAATTTATTGGTTTGAAAGAAGAAAGACATAAAAGAAAATGAGAAAAAACTCATTGCGTCTTAGAACAGCCTTCAGGTCTATAGCAGGTTAATCAAAAACTCGTGGCTCAGGGTCAACTTTTACTATAAGCTTTATGAAAAGGGAAAGTTCCAGCTTTTAGGAGGTATAATGCACATACGGTGATTTCTGACACATACTGCAGCTACAGGGGCAGCAGCACTTCTTTTTCCTGATGGTTTCTATCCTTCTGAATTATTCATTCCCAGTCTGGTTGGGAGGAAGCTGTCTTGACACACTCTTTTTAGGTTTTAATTAAATGTATATGTGGAGATGCTTCCTAAGATGTGCTGTGTTTGAGGACAGGGTACAGCCTCAGCTCTCCACTGTTGACTTCTGCTGCAGTGCTGCAAAGCCGAGCAGCAGAGTCACATTCCAAACTGAGCTTGTTTACGCGACCTCCTCTTAACGTTGAAGGACAGGGCGATAAAACAACTTGTAGCGCTCGATAAATGGTGCCTACGCGAGATGAGCGCTTTTCCGCTCCCCCCATAGAGAGTGCTGATCCAAAATGTGTGCTGGATCATGTGGCGTACAAGAATGAGAGGAATCGTTGTGTGCTGATCAAAACTGTGGCTAAAGCTCCTTTATCAAAGTGGTCAAACAGGAAGGCGAAGCAGCTGAGGGTGTAGGAGGGAGGATGAAGAGGCAGCTGTTCTCCACAGACGGGTAGATTATGATCTGCTCTGTGCTGTTGACACAATCGACAAATGCATCTAGCAAGACAAAGACGAGAAATACAATCCAGAACGATAAAAAAAGAACATTCTGCTAAGTGTGCTTGGCTCCTTTGATGACTATTGGAGATTCTCGCTTACAGTAATGAGCAACAGCAGAATGCAGGAGTGTGAAGAGACCCTGGAAGCAGTGGGGGGTTTCCATCCTGGTCTAACCAGCTGTTATGAGCAACAGTGCGGGTGGGGTTGTGACTGTTGTGACCCAGGGGTGCAGTAAATTAGGACTGGTTAGCACAGTGAGAGCATGACCCAGGTGTGATTCCCTGCAGGAGCTCCAGGTCACAGACATATTGGAGGCCTGGAATTGGCAAACAAGCTAGTATGACCTTTTTTTATGATTCGGCTTTGCTGAGAAATATTTCTTTTGTTTTTTTTTTTTTAAGGGATTTTAGAAAAGCACTTTCCTGGCATCATCTACATTTTTCCTGTGGTGCTTTGCCTTTGATAAAACACGTGAATGGCTCTGAGTACACTCATCTTTGACATCTGTTGAGGGGATAAAAACCAGTGAGTCATTTTACGGACACAAAAATAGAAGTTTGCCTTCGATCTTCTGTTCCTGCTCTGCTTGGAGACCACTTGANNNAGTGCGGGGAGTATGTATGGTACTGCTAACGCTCGTTTTCAGAAATTGAAAATGTACCTGTGGAGTTTATTAATTTAAATTTCACCTTATAAAAGATAAAAACGTTTAGGGTCTCAGGTAAGATATATGCTAACACAAAAAAACCATAATTGGCTCACAAGTTACAGGGTCGGGGTGTCAAACATACGGCCCACAGGCTCCATTTGACCCGCCAGATGGTTTATTTCAGCCCAGACATGACGAGAAAAAAAAATATAAGGATGTTGGGGAAAAAAATACATTTCTAGCTTCTTTAAAGAAGTGACCGCAATACACAATTCTGCCACTAGGGGGATCAAAGGAAACTCAAGACTTTCATAAAAAGAGATCAAGAAATGATTATAATAGATAAAGTAATAAGTAATTAGGCTGCTAGGTTGTTTGAGGCATTTTTTTAAAACTGAGAAAAAAAACAAAACAAAATCAAAACTACAGATAACAAGTTGAACAAAGGTTATTTTGCTTTTATGTTGCTGGTCCGGCCCACTTGAGATCAAATGGGTTGATTGTGGCCCCTAAACTAAAATGAGGTTGACACCCGTTATAGGGTTTCTGCACTAAATCATTGTCTAAACGACTGATTGTTGACAGCCTCAGTATTATTATTGACTGTAAAAGATAACTGGACCAAGTCAGTAGCTAACTTCTGGTTCCAACAAAATGAAGTCAATCTAGTCGCCATTTTTTTGCAGTATGAACACCGCCATGTTGGAGCCAGACGTTGTCAGTAAGCAGGGATTGGGCTGAGTCGATATTTCTAAAGCAATTACTCTGGCCAATCAGGAGTGAGCTTGTTAGAAGTCCACATGCTGCTTGAAAGCTGACTCCTGATTGGCCAAAATCGTCACACTGCATACATTTATTGAAGAATCTGATTGGCCAGTTTATAACTTGTACTACAGACAAAAAAAAAATATGATGAAAAAAATTAGGATTTGCAAGAACATTAAAAAAAGAGGAACCAGAGCAGTGATGGTTAATCTGACAAGCAGAATGACTGAGTCATAGCTGTTTCTCAATGGAAGTCTATGAAATTTTGGCTTCTCTGAACCAGCCGGTACTTCCTATTTTGAATGTGACAGGGAGGGGGTCACTCAGTTCATTTCTCATATGTAGTTAATGCTACATAGTCACCATTTGTTGTCATATAAAGTTTTTTTTTCCAAAAAAATCTATCAGTTAAAGCCACTTTGTGCTTCATTCTGTTAAGAACAGTAACATTCTAACCTTCATGTAAACGTGCTACAGTAATCATACGGGTTTACCCAATTAAGAAAAAATGTAAAAAGTATTCTTTATCACTCACAGCAGTTCTTGAATCCTGTCAATATTACAAATCTACAGGCCTGAACTGCTAATTGTTTTCTTCCGATGCCAAACTAGCGATTCATGTTTTGGTAGATATAGTTCCAAATCATGTAGCCAAAGAATGTCAAAAGCAAACATAGGTTATGTCTCCACAATCTGATGATGGAGATCGCTGAAAGTTTTTCAAAAAAGTTCTCCTTGTGAATGAATCAGATATGAAACAATGTGGCCTCAGTCTATACAAGAACATTGCCTTCATCTGACTTTTATTACTGATATGCAGCGATCATCAAAACCCTTTTCTGCCAGGAAGTTTTATTGACAACAAATATAAAAAATGCAATGAAAAACAATGTTTTCTTTTTGCTGATCAAAACAATCTTCTCAGATGCTGGCTGTCTCTCGAGGTCTGCTCTCCTCATTATGGCACATCTCAAGAGCAGAGCATGTTTTATCCTATAGTACATAACGATGAACATGGCAACGGCAGTGAGGGAGCAGCAGAGTGAAGATACGAAAGTTTAAAGCGGCAATCGCATCAGGCATGTGACTAAGACCGCCACAAACGATTATTTTAAGTCGACTAATCGGGTCATGCGCAAACTGGATGTAAAGAAAACATCTTAACCATCATTAGCTTTAAACTAACTAGATATACTCACACTAGCATCATCTGCAAAAATGCTAGTTTGAATGCTGTAAGCTAAATATTAGTGATAGTTGAAGATGCTGAAAGTGATAGCTAAAATGCTGAAGTTGATATACAACTAAAATATTAGTTAAATGCCAAATTAGCCTACAAAGATAATAAAAAAAAATAGCAAAAAAAGTTAGCCAAAACACATAGCATGTAGCTGAAATATTAGCTAAGCTCCCAATTAGCCTAAAAAACTGAAAAAAATCATAAATTAGACAAAACAGCTAACACATAACTAAATAATTAGCTAAATTCCAAAACTGGCTAAAAAAAAACTAAAAAAGAGCTTAAGTTAGCTAAAACGGCAAACATGTAACTAAAATATTAGCAAAACTCCAAATTAGCCTAAAAACAATTAAAACAAATCCTAAATTAGCCGAAAGCAGCTAGCATGTAACTGAAATATTTACTAAACTCCAAAATAGCCTAAACAATTGAATTAATACAAAATTAGCCAAAACAGCTACCATATAGCTGAAATATTAGCTAAACTCCAAAACAGCCTAAAAACCTAAAAAAGGTTTAAATTAGCCATAACAGTTAGCATGCAGCTGAAATATTCGCTAAACTCCAAAATAGCCTAAAAAACAAAAAAGCCCAAATTAGTCAAAATAGCTACCATGCAGCTGAAATATTAACTGAACTCCAATTAAGCCTAAGAACTTTACAAATCCCAAATTAGCCAAAAGAGTTAGCATGTAGCTGAAATATTAGCTAAATTCCAAAATAGTTCAAAGGGCTGTAATGAGTATCTGGGTGCTCAGATATTCACGATCTGGGAATATTTGCAACATCCAAAATCACTGATTAGCGATCTTTATAAATATGGTAGAATGTTGTAAAATATTATCTAGGGATGATTTATTTTTTTGCTCTGAAAGGCAGAATAATGTTTGGTTTTAAGTTTATGACTGAAACAAAGCCGAAAGAGCAGCGCTACTATCACCAGAAGTAAACTAATCTTTGTGTCGGTGAAGATTTGGATTTTCAAAGTAAAACTAGTAAGAGCTTTTTTGCACTTTATGTAACTTAATCAGAAGGTTGACCATAAAAAAAGTAAAAAAATGACAAACACTATTTCTTTCTATCTAAATCTTTGTGTTTTTATCCGTTTTGCTCTTCTCCTGATCTAAATAATTCTGTAAATTTTTTTTTTTTATATACATCCAGTAAATAGACATACACATAGCAACAAACATTATATTAAAAAGTAAGAATCGTTGTTCGATTGCTGAATTGTTTGGCTTGATTCATGAATGGAATTGAATCCTGAGTGACGATCCACAAGCTGCTTAGCCAGCTAGCGGTCGGGGTTATAGGTGGAAAACAACAACGAAGGACACTCGTAATTAATTAATTAAATATGGTCTTGTCATCATTTTAAATCGATATAAGCATCGCCAAATCAAAATTTCCCTACATAAATAATGCACACATATTTTCATTTTTGACCAGAGATCCCAAGTTGCCTCATTTCCCTCAGTTCCTTGACTGAAAAGGAACAGCCAAAGTGTAAAGTGACATGAAACATCAACGTGTTGGAAGTGAACTTGGGCTTGAGATGGAGAGAGAATGCATTAATGTATTAAAAATGCACTTCTGATGCCCCCCCACCCCGACCCCCTCCCTCAGGGACCTCCATGCATATCTGCTCTTATCTGAGAATCACTTAATATCTGACCGACTTCATTTACATTCCTCAAAGATATGCAGAGGCGATGTGGAGGGACCGTTATTCTGGGCGCGTCCGCGTCTCTGTTGCTGTGATTAGAGCGGCGTGGGTGTAATGGGCAGTTGCTGTGTTTGTCAGCTGCCGGAGTGACCGGCCCGCCTGTCTTACCGGCTGCTAATGGAAAACACGCAGCCTTTTATGCGTCTGCTGCACGACCCGTCGTCGCACCTGTCCCCCGACCCGGAGCCTGCAGGCATCGGTACTGTCAGAGCCAGGCTTTGCTCAGCAGTTCAGACGAAGGGCCAAATTTAGCTTTAAAGATTAATAAATTAGACGGGCAGGATGGGGTTCGATGAGGAGTTGGAAAAAGGGTCGGAGTTTGTTAATAACAGCCCTGCTGCACTGATTTCTACATTCTGACGCAGATGGTGATTATCGCTGCGGGAATGCCGAGGACTGGAGAAAGGAGAGTGCAGCTTCAATTGCAAAGCTTGATTCTGTCTGGAGCCCGAGAAGACGTTCTAGAGAGGAACGAGTGACGAGGGCTCCTTTCATGGTTTACATTAGAGCGGCGTGATGTCTGTCTCCCTCAAAGACAACGAAGGAAGTTTCTCTTGTGTGTCAAAAACACTTCTGTCAAGACGGATAAAGCTCATAAAGCATCACGAGAGGCAAATCTTTTTTTAGAAAACAGAACTCCTGCATTTTTTATGAGGCTATTGTAAGAAATAGAGGGAGTTTTACTTATTTATTTATTTTTTTAACCATATTTCACTCATTTTTTCTCTTCTGGAATTCCAGTTTTCCTCTCTTGTTCTCTCTGGGAAGGATGTGAAGGAGTTCAAACGCCTGCAAGGAAAAAAGATGAAGTGCCTTTTTGGGGGTTGGTGGGGGGCAGTTAGCTGCTGCGTACAGGTACTCAGGAAGAGACGCTAAAGTGTTCAGTAAACTCTAGCTGGAACTCAGATTGGCAGGACATTAATATATTCTCCATGTTCACGCTTTTTAGCAGCTTTTGATTCCCTGGAGGTAAATCTGTGTCTGACTTTCATGTAAGTTCTCCTTTTTCCCCTCCTGCTGCGCAGCGGATGCTTGCAGAGGCCTGATTTCAGATCAGATGCAGAGGTTTGACTGTCTCAGGAGACGGGGAGGACACAGGTTCAGAAACTTGGGTTTTGACTCACAGTTTAGAACTTATTTTCAGATTCTCTCCAGCTTAATGATTTTTATTCAGGGGTGTTTTGCACACGTTCCTTCATACCAGTTAATCTGAATATCACTTTGGTTTATGGGAATTATGAGCTGCATTATATCAAAGACAAATGAAAATGGTGTTTTGGTCTGTTTAACTTCTCTTTTTCTAATGATGGAGGACATATATAAGGAAAATTAAACTTAAAACTGCAAAAAAATGATCCAATCACTGCTTGAGTTGTACTTTTTCCTAAAAAAGTAAAAATTGTGAAAATGCGACTGGCCAATTTTGCTGAAAAACTGGTATTTAGGTCGCCGCGTGGTGACATTTTGGCAGAATGAAAAAATAAATAAATAAATAAAGGGATGATGGGAATTTTGGGCAGGCTTACACCTTGCCAATATCCATCCAAAACTGAACTCAGAGATAAATTTGTCATGAACTGCTACAAGAAAACGTTTTTTTCCCCCCGTTTGGACTAAAAATGGCGGAATCATAATCGAGACGCTTAAATCAAAAGATGATCAGAGAGGGACTTTAACACCAAGTTTACAACAGAAAATGAGTAAACGCCTCAGTATTGTTAGCCATAACTATCATGTTCACATCTGTACATGTTAATTACTGTGCTTTGTCTCTGAGAAACTAATAAATAAAAATATTTTCGGTATTCCACTTTTACTTGGTTAGCTTCAGATACATTTTAACTTATTTTTATTAAATACAACGGCAAATTATAAGACAACGAGAATTTTTTATTCCTTTTAAACTTTAAGCTTCATATTTTAACTTAATTTGGATAAAATAAGCCTTACTTGAACAATAAAGGTCGTTTTTATGTGTAGGACTTATCATACAATAGAAAGTGCTTTACAGAGATGTAAACACTTTGGCAGCGAACAAATGATTACAATAAATAAAGCAGTATTTCAAAAAAGCACGAGAAGAGCAAACATATGACAGAAAGGGATTTAAGTGCATGTAATGCAGGGTTTTCTTTGTTTATGTAAAAATATATGTGTCTGTTTTAATTGAATATTGTGACATGTAATGATTTAAAACACAAAATATAGATTTTTAGTGTTTTTTATGTATTAAAGCACAACCTAAACCCATCCATCCATCCATCTTCTTGACCGCTGCTTCCCTTTCAGGGTCGCGGGGTGCCGGAGCCTATCCCAGCTACTGAAGGGCGAAGGCGGGGTACACCCTGGACAGGTCGCCAGTCTGTCGCAGGGCCTCAATCACACACCCATTCACTCTCACATTCACACCTAGGGGCAATTTAGAGTCACCAATGAACCTATGAAGCATGTTTTTGGACGGTGGGAGGAAGCCGGAGTCCCCGGTGAAAACCCACGCATGCACGGGGAGAACATGCAAACTCCACACAGAAAGGTCCCAGCCGGGATTCGAACCGGGGCCTTCTCGCTGTGAGGCAAGAGCGCTAACCACTGCACCACCGTGCAGCCCTAACCTAAACCCATTTATGTAAATTTAACTAGTTAAACTATATTTTTATCTATTGTAAAATCATTCCCAGTTGTCTTTTAATTAGGTTTAATTTGTTTTTGTTTTTTTTAATTTTATTTAGGATATATTTTCTGTAGTTCATTCAGGTTTGATCCGGTTGTCAGCTCTGCTAATTTCCCATCAGCCCTTTGTTTACACTCTCTCCTGCTAGCTTACAGACACTAAGCTAACAGCGTAGCAAAAAAAATGTTGGAGCTATGTCAGCAATTCAAAGATTTTTTCAAACAGCAGTTTTTTTTCTGCTCCTGATCATCACAATTTGAATGAAGAAATACTCAGAAACTCAGTTTTGATCTTAAATTCTATCACATATGTCCGCCATCTTGAAAAAAGTGCTACAAGAACATGTTAAACGCAATTTCCATTTAATTTGGTCTTGAAATTTAAAAAAATAAAAATGGAAAAAGTAATAAAAATACAACCTGGCCAAAAGAATTTAGGGAAAAAAGGTCAAATTTAAACATGTTCTATGATTTAAACTTTTTATTTAAGTCTAATTGTTTCCAAACCTCAGCTGTTACAAACTAACTCAACTTCTGTGCCCTCTTAGCCTCAAACCAGAAGATTAGAAAATGTTTTCCTCCATATTTCCACTGTAAACATCCCTCTAAATTCAGATATTATAATAAAATGTTTGTAAAAATCACACCCACACAAAAGAAGAACACTTTAATGAGGGAATTCAGTGTAGCAGTCTGCATGATAGCTGTTAAATCACCGGGCTCTCTGTTTGACTGACCGACCCTTTACTGAACGCTGCTTTTAGTGACATTTGTTTACTCTTCAAAGCTAAATGAGCACAATTGAAGCCAGTTATTACGATTACCTTGTTGTAATAAATAAAAAATCATCAGTTTCTATTAGCTTTGCTGAAAGACGATCTAATTACGATGTAATTAACAACTGAATATAGATAAGGGTAAATAAATAACTCATTTTTAGTCAATGGATGCTGGTTCACATTTTTTTTTTTTTTTTTTTTTGGTGATTGACCTCTCAAAGGAGGATGTTTGGTGAAAACGTTAAAAAGCTGCATATTAAACGAGAATCCCCCTGAAACGCTGTGGATCAGAGGAGTTTATGTAAGAGTTCAGACACCAGGAGTGTTGGTGATGGATCGCTCAAATCTCCACTTTGGAAGATGCCAGCACTGCTGAGAGTTTCCTCCTTTATTACTCCCACCCTGCAGCGGTTTTATCCCACCACCTCTTCAGGTGTATAATTATCACGGGTGACGTGAGGCTGGAGCGCGAGTGGCCTCGCCGCCGTTGAGAATAAGACACTGGCCGTGAATGATTGGATTAGTGTTTAACCCCCTTCCAGTTGGTTTAATCCTGTTTGCAGCTTTGTGTCCGCGTGTGTCTGGTGTATGTGTTACGATGGAAATGATTTCACTCATTTATGTGTAGAAAAAAGGGACGGAATAGAGTAAGGTCTGCAGGGTTCGGTATGTCATTGTCTTTTCTAAACAAATCGATGGGCACTTTGAAGTTTTCGCATAGCTGCTTAAATCCTGCCTGAAAAGATGCAGAGAACCACGAGGCAAACAGAAAAGACAGGAGCGTGTGGAGAGAATAGAGACTGGAGATGGCTGAAACGGCGAGGAGGCTTGTTTCAGGGGGATGACAGGAAACAGGCGAGCAGAGGAAAGCTCTTAGTGCACCAACACAGTATGAGTAATATACTTTTTGGAAACATGAGAAGCAGCAGTACAGTTCTGAGCTTGATCGGAGTTGAGTCGACTGCCAGATTATCCCACTGACATCCCAGAGAAGGAAAAGAGGCGTCTGAGTCAGTACCAGCGGTTCCGTCTCCTTCAACTCTGCCAGGTACTGGTGACATTTTAGAGTCAAATCAAGAAAACGATCAGTAATGGACACAGATTACATAACATCTGAATAAATTACACATATATCATTTAGAATGTTTCAAAGTACAAAACACACTAATCGGTTTAGCTAACGTGCATCTGCACAGTATATTAATCTACTCCCACAGAGCCGCAGTTTAATATTTCTCTCTACCACAAGACCCAAGGGGACTCGTGAGGAAATATGAGTTTATATGTTTTGTTTTCTTAAGTGGTTTATTTATTCCGCTCCATTTCCATATGAAGCATCAAAGGAAGCAGCTGAAAAGGCTTAGCAGTTTGTTAAAAAAAAAAAAAAAA
>NC_050532.1:21219584-21227904 GCF_002922805.2 Oryzias melastigma
AAAAAAAAAAAAAAAAAATTTGCATGCGAGCAAACTGCTGAGATGTAACATTTCCGGCAAAATTCCCCCCTCTAAAAAAAAAAAAATAATGTTGCATTCTAGCAGGGCTTTTAGGCCACTTTTATGAGGATTTGTAGTTTTATTTTCATCTATGACAACCTTAGAAAATGGTTAAGTTGCTGCATTCATGAGTGCGTGATTCATGCCTTAACGAGTCCTGCTGGGTCTCCACAGGAAAAGTGATGCCAAAAGGAGTGATTACTCTAATCAGTTTTCACTTTGATATATCACCATGACGGAGGATGAGATACGTTCAAAGGGAAGATTCAAACAAGAAATCATCTTTTCTAGGAACCACGTTTTTTATTTGATCCTTGGTGAAATGTGTCCCTGAAAGCCCAAAACTGGAGATGAATTGGATGACCTATCGCGGTACAACAAGCCTCTTTTTATCTGTCTTTAATCTTTGTTCTGAGGAGGCAAATATTTACATAGACATAATGAAGGGGCATAAACTCAAGAATATAAGGATTATGTATAAAAAGCTTTTATAATGAACTATGAAGGTTCAGAGATGAGAGTTTCTAACATTGAACTCAAAGTCGGAGAGACAACAAAGGTATAGAACTAATAAAAGTCCTTAAAGGTGCTTTAGTACTGCTTTAAAAACTAAAAATCTTTTTTCTTAATGAGCTTAAAGCATTTAAACTCTATATCATAGAATTTTGAATATAAAGGTTTTATTAATGTGGGATTTTAATTTTTTTTAGCGGTTTGCTTTCAAATAAAACGATTTGCGCGTCAAATTCGCGTCATCCACCCCTATTTTGGGTATTTAAAGCATGTGGCCCGTCTTACGCCTGCTTCACGCCAGACGCAGAAGCGGCGTGGAATGGAGGCCGCTTCCATTTGCCTTTGTTAACCTATGGTGTAGTTCACACCAGACGCGAAGCGCCGCGGTCCTCGCCACGTGCACTAATCGTTTCGACATCTGGTCTATTTTTATTTATTTATTTATTTATTTATTTTTTTACAATAAAATACCAAATAAATGACTAATAAAATCATATGTTTGTATCTAAACAGACGGTACAGATAAAAATGAACATATAACACACTAACACACAAAGATCAACGTAGTAGGCGGGCTTTGGAGCGGAGGGAGGTGTGGTTTGGGGTGTCCCATGATGGAAAAAAAACGACTTTAAATAACCACAAACTGCGCTTGTCGACAATTGCGGAAAACTGGAGGTTAAGCGAATACCGTGCCCTCTCCGCTCGCACACCGCCTCTGCGTCTGGTGTGAACCAGGCGGTAAAATGTGCTTGACACCCCAGCTGGATGTGGGAGGAGCTACCAGCTAAATGTTCCCTTCGCCCAACAGTAGTCGGGACGGTCTCAGACAACCCCCGCGGTCCCAGCAGGAAATGGATGGAGGTTCAGGACGAGAACCCCCTCATTGACTACCCATATTGGATTTGTTTTCTAACAACTAAGTCCTTAAAAACGTCACGCCTAAAAGCTTGCCAAATTTTAGATTTTTAAATTCTCGACGTGCCACGTCTGAAGCCAAAATCTCGCATTGCGCCGCAGGACATCAAATGGCGTCTGTACATTGATTCAGCAGTGAAACCCCTTCAGCGTGAATCGCGTTGTGTGAATGCAACTTTACATTCTGTTTTCATGCTCAAAAGTTGAAATGTTTGTAATTTGACCCAGATATTAGCCACTCCCACTACGGGGTGCAGGTGAGCAGAGAGTTTGGGATATCATATCTCTCTAAAAAACCACACTGTTATCATATCAGTTCATCCATCAGTAATTTATTTGTCTTGTGGCTTTTACGCTGTTATATTTACCGGGCTTGGGACAGGCACAAGCAGGACACATTTATGTCCATCTATTTACTGTTTTTTTTTTTTTTTTTAATAGTATATTTTCTTTTTTAGTTGTATTTTTTTCACCTTTACATTTGGAGGGAGCAGTCACTGCATTTAGGGGGGCATCCTCCCCACTTGTCCATGCTAACATCCGGTCTTGTTTGTAATAACTTCTCTGTAAAAATAAAAAAAGTCCATAGATAGAACGCGCTTATTGGTTTTGAAGTTTCAATGCCAAAACGTTAATTATACACCTCAGAAATTACATTTTCTAGTCAAAATCATTTCAACTCCAGAAACCAGAAAACTGCCACCCACATACAAAGACACAAACACTTCTAATTTAACTGATTTCATGCAGTTTTGTCGTATTTTTAACACGTTAAATCTTTTTTTTTATCCCATGGATTTAAACTTTTCAAACTAAAGGCTTTTAGAGCCAGTTCATATGTGATCCACAGATCTAAATCTATAGGACACATGTGTAGCTTCCTCTTCTTAACTCTCTTTGGTGGTGAGATGAACGCGTTCTTCAGTATCTAAGCAGACTCGTGCGTGTTCTCTCCATACATGGGTGTAAATGAACTTAACAGAAATGAATTAAACAAAGTGGGCTGAGACATGGGAGTTGGAGTGTGGGGTTTAGAAAAAGTGTGACAGAAAGTTCCAATGAAAGGGGAGAGGATGTTGTAGTTAATAAGCTGTTGTGGTGAATTATTAATGGTGAGCATTGTGCGAGCAAACACAGCCTCTTAACAGGCTTTACTTCTCCCAGACGCACGTGCACGCGCACAGACACAGCTGCAATCCCCAGTTGCTCGTGAAAACAGGAAGCGGCGGCCTTGTCACTTTGTCTGGATTTGGGGTGTGTGGAAGTGCTGTGTTGTCTGCGGCTCCTGTGAGACGGATGTTTGCAGTTGTTCCCTGCGTGGCGAGGGTTTCTGCGCGGCGTGTAAGAGGTTTAGGCAAGCTTCAGATAGTCTGAATATACAGCAGTTCACACAGAAGTTAAATAATAAAAAAAGTGTTGATGATCAGTCATGTTGTCTCAATGCACAGAACAGACTCGGTCCTCTGTGGGCTTTAAGGCAGAACTCACTGGAATTCTCTCAGAAATAAACTAAATTTAAAGTTTTATTCAAATATTTGCACATTTTATGGTTTTCTGTTTGCTGTTTACTGTTAGAAATATACTAGAATCATGAAGTATTTACATTTATGCAACTTCTAATCAATGCAGATGAAAATGTTCCCATCAGTAGACCAATTTAAATTGATTTAAAGAAGCCTCAAATCGTCTAAAACTTGTAGTTTATAGATAAAGAAAATGCTAAGTTTTGATTATTTGGAAATTGGAGTCAATATGTTGTAAAAGTGTGAGGTAGCCTCTCCTAACCTCTGTGATGAGAAAGAAAGTGACCAAAAAATTGGTCAAATGTGGAAAGTGCATTTCAGGAGTTTAGGGTGATTTAATTAAAAAAAAAAAAAAAGAAAAAGTTCTTAGATATTACAAACTCTGAGGGATCCAGACTAGCTCTGCTCTAGCAATATTCAAATTAAAGGCCTCATTAGTGTCCGTACTCGGAAAGGGAGCAAAAATCTAAATGTTGCTTGAAATAATAATGGAAATAAATAAATAACTAGCTAATATTTTTAAATTTTGTCGACTAATTTCAAACAAAGAAGTTTAAAAAATATCTTGTCATATATCTGGAAAAATATATTAAAAATGTAATTAAGTTTATCTGCTGTTTTGGGGAAAAAAATAAAAAAATTGTGGCAGTTTAGTGGATAATCCACATGATATGTGTGTTTTAACTTTAAACTACAGGTTTTCTCAGGAATTTTGGCACCACCCATCTTTCAAGCTTAAAATTAATCAAATTCAAAGACATACCACAGAAAAAAATTTACCTTTATTTATTTATACGTTTAAATCTTTGAATTTTTGCCAATTGACTGTACATGAAAACTGGACTGAGTGACCCCTCCCTCATCAGGTTCAAAACAGGAAGTACCTTCTGGCTCCAAAGACTTCAATAAAGAAACAAACAGCTATGACTCAGTCATTGTAATTGTCAGTATAATCATTCTTGCTTTGCTACCTTTTTTCTTTAACACGTTCAATTTTATAACCCAAACTTTTTTTATTTTCTTTTTTAGTTATTTAAGTTATAAACTGACCAATCAGATGCTGCAATAAAAGTAGCGTTCAACACATTTCATTGACAGATTCTCCAGAACCCTTTCAAATGGTCGTGGTGTGGCCTTCCATCAAGCTCACTCCTGATTGGTGAGAGTGGTTTCCACAGAAACGCTGATTTGGACCAATCACTGCTCATTGACTTCATCTGGTTCCAACATGGCGGCATACGTAAAATTAGAGACTGAAATGACTTCATTTGGTTGATGCTGACATTGAGCCATTTTCTATGGGTGATGTCACACTCACTTGCTCCAGTACTCATGTACAGTCATTTATTTGAACTGTTCTTCTCTCTGTATAAACGCATGAATAATCAACGATTGTAGGAAGAAATAATGCAAATGAAACCCTGGGCTCTGGTCTGTCACAGCCTCCTGACTGTTTGAATTTGAATTTCCCCTTTACTCAAGGACAGAGCTGACATCCGAGCCACACAAGCAGACTGTGTCCGCTGACATGAAGCCAAGCAAACGCACAGAAAAAAGTAAAAAAAATTCTGGAGCAGCCGGTTTTGGTCGACTCCTTCTGGGTGAAGATTTCAAGCAAATCCATCCCTGAGCTGCACCTTTTCAAACCACAACAATCTTGACATTTCCAACTTTCCTCTATGCTGGAAATGGCTTAGAGGCACACATTCCTGTTTCAGGTTATTACTCCTGCACTTTGATCGTAAATATCAGCATTATTTATGACATTATCTCTCCATTATTACTTTGTTTTTGTGCCAAACCAGGCTTTAGTCATGGGCTCATGGCCAAAGTAAATATCAGCCTTGAGTTGCGTCACACCGGACAGTGTTTGTTGTCCATTTCAAAGGACCTGAAGAGACTTTTCCCCCTAAAGCTGCTTTTCTCCAGCTCCAGCTGAGCTCTCACCTGACTCCCAGATGGCTTCTCTCACCTCGCTGTTGCACATTGTTGTCCATAAGGTGAAGGGCTGAAGTGTAAGTGCTTGTAATGGCAGTGAGCAGGAACAAATGATGACTCTTAAAGAGTTGTCGTGTTTAAAAGCTGTGTGTGCACACCTGAAGAACTCCCAGAAAGCTTTGGTGCACATGTCAGACTCCTTCCGTACTTCCCGGGGATGTGCAGAGTGCATAAACTCTGCCACTGATTAATATTTAAACTGCAGTTTTGTAACCTGTGTTCTCCGTCTTCCATCTTTTTTTTTTTTTCCAAAACCTTCCAGCTGGAGTCACTGAGGCTCAGAGGGTGGTGACGGTGCAGAGCGGACCGCTGGTGAGAACCGAAGGCTCCCATGTGACCATCTGGTGCAACGTTACGGGTTATAAGGAGGGAGTGGAGCAGGATTTCGAGTGGTCCATATACCTGCCGTCGGCGCCAGACCGGGAGATCCGCATCGTTAGCACGGCTCAGGCGAATTATGCCTACGCCGTGTACGCCGCCAGGGTGAACAGCAAAGAGATCTACGTGGAGAGGCTGAGTCGTGACTCGGCAATGCTCCACATCACCAAAGTGCAGGCCAAGGACCAGGGCGTGTTCGAGTGCTACACTCCCAACACCGACGGGAAGTTCCTGGGGTTCTACAGCGCACGCACCAACCTCACCGGTGAGTTTCCACATGAACCCAGACCGTTTTTTTTCACATTTATTTTCAATTTTACGACACAATAATTCCACAATGAACCAGAAACTGTCCAAAAACCGGAATTCCGAGTGGAAAATTTAACCATTTTTTAACTGTAAAAGTACAAAAAAGTTGAGATTGAGCAGTTTTTATGTTTTATAACAAAATATCAAACATGTAGAGACAAAATCAAAATGTAGAAATCCACAAACAAAGCAAAAAAAGGATAAAAACTATATGAAGCAGGTGAACGTTCCAAGGATTTATTCCAAGCTGTATTCCAAATAAACTAAGAATTTCAAAACTAAAAACTTTTTGAATTACATTTTTAATGAAACTATACTAATGAGGGGGCTGGTTTTATTCTTGCGTCATTGTAAACATTTGATGTGATTGGACAACTCACCTGTGAACGCAGAGATACTGAGGGTTAAAACGACACAATCATCTGTAAGTTTAGTGTAACGTTTTTTTTAATTGAACAAAATGGAAACATGCCTAGAAGTGTTTATTCTTTCTGACCTAAAAGAATCCTTATCTATGTCAGTGTTTTTGACATCATAATGTCTCTGTGTGGTTTGAGCATCAACACACGGGTCCTAATTTTGATATTTGAGGCCATGAAAAGCCCTCTAATTATTGTACTCACACTATTAGCAGCAAATGTTTTCATTTCTGTGACACTGGACACAAATGAAGAAAGGTAAACATGAAGTTTAGCTAAATAAGATGTAGTAAAAGTGAGATAATGAGGCTTTTTAAAAGCAAAAATACTTCAATGTTCAGATTATACGGACGTTGGGTATTGATGCCATGCAGCAAAAATTTATCTTGGAAGGTCGAGATTTTCTCACTATCACTAAACTATTAACTTCTGGCTTGGTGTGGTGAGAAATCCTGTGATTCCCACAGCTGCTCTCTTCACCAGATGTGAGAAAAACGGCTCTGATTAGTCAACCTCACTCCCTTTATCTGGACTTTGTTATGACTGGCTTGAGTTGAAGGTCTGTGTTGCTGGGATTGTTTGCCAGACTTGCTTTAAAAAGTGGTTTGTATGTGCTGTGAATGAGGCAGAAGATTCTACTAGCAAGAATGTCAAAAACGTAGAAAAATTTGTATTTTTTTCTTCTTTAAGGTGATAAATGCGTAGAAGGAGCGTCCACTCTGATGTTACATTCACATCTGGTTTGGAAATGCACGTTCAAGATACTCCTTTTAATGAAAAGTCCATGTAAATGCCAGTTTTGGGCTTCCGCGTTCAAAACTCATGTTCCTACATAATGTCTTAAAGAAAAGAAAATCATCTTTTTTGTGTTTTTTTTTTTTATCATGGTCTTGTAGCATTTTTATCATAGTAGAGGATCTACACAAAATAATTTACGATTCAAAACTGCGTTTCTAAGTATTTCAAATCAGCAGCAAATGAAAATCAGATGCTTGAAAATGCTGCTTCTGAAATGGGCCGATCTTTTCCGTTTCTGATGCATCCCCTTTCAGACAAATAGATCTATTAGCGTCTTCATTTTCCTCGTCTGAGCTGATATGTGGCTCAGAACTGTTTGGCTGGAAAGCTCCACTGTTTTGCTACGCTAATGTTAGCTTGGGGTTCTGAGAAGCTGTAAGCTAGTGTGAGAAAGCGTAAAAGATGGCTTGCTAGGATACTAGGGAGCTAGCTTCCGCACCAAGAGCCCCGCCCACAACCCAGAATCATATTTCTAATAAGCTGTGCAACTATCTAGTCCCTTGGATTGTAAAGGCAATTCGGACACCATGCTCACTACTTTTCTTTTGTTTTTCTAAACACTGGATATGATGTCACCGATTTCATAAAGTCAAAATCCAATCAATATGAACATTTCACAACGTTAATTTATGACTCCACTGTGTTCTGATGTTGAAAATGTGGATGGTTTGTTCAAAAATTATTTTTTTTTGTTCGAAATTGTTCGACCGCAAAGCATTGTGGTCTATATTTGCTAATCTAGTGAGCACTGATGCAAGTTAGTTTTTCGCAATGACTTCTGGGAAATTTCTAGTGCACTTTATTTTGGAATTGTAGATTTGGACAGCACTAGAAAATGGTGAACGCACTATACAGTGAGTATAGGGTGAATTCGGACAAAGTCTAAGTCTCTTCCAGCTGTATGTTTGTGGGTTAATATCAGGTAGCACCTGTCCAGTGTGAACATGATGTCAAAAGTGCATCACCTGCCTGGTGTGTTTGTAGCATCAGGGCTGTAATGAAACAGTGAGTCCATCAGGAAATTGCAAACTGCCTTTGGAAATACAATCATTGTCCACATTTCCTTGTATTTTTTTATCAGATTTATTTATTTTGACTCACTTCCTGTTACTTTAAAAAAAATTCCTGGGGTTGTTTTTGGTAAACATTGCACCTACAGCTGTAATATTAACTTTGCTAATTTGGGTAATATGTCTAGAAAAGGGACAACACATTGCTGCTGTGCTCTTATTTGTAATCCACAAGGAGGAAACAATGGTTGCCTTGGAAACGCAACACTACCCTGGATCCCACGTTTCCAATATGCGACTTCCTCCAATCCCTGCCAATATTGAATAAAAAAAACATTGAAATCAGATATTAAAAAAAAAAAAAAACTGTACAAACTGATATGCTTGTTAACGA
>NC_050532.1:21228054-21229235 GCF_002922805.2 Oryzias melastigma
TGCACTCAGCAGACCGACAGCTGTTGATGACTTTCTCCCACTGCACTCATTTTATCTGTGATCAACCCACAATGAAAAGCAGAGGTGGAAATAGGGTCTTATTTAACCAAAGGACAATTCAAACAGTTCAGTTGAGTAGAAATCAGTGGATTTTATGGTCGTCAAATAAAGGCATCCTTCGAGTTTCTATAGACATAATAGCATACAAGTGTTTGAGCTTTAAAAATTAAAATTCTATTTCTCACTAGTTTTAAGGTCAGACTGATTTGTTTAGTTTCTGCCACGTCTCCTTCCAGCCTTTGACATTTTCCGCCTAAAGGTTTGCTGATTTTCATTTAGTCTTTGTATTCTTTACTTCTAATGGACTCTTCCATTAGTCACCTCTCCGTCATGATTCGTGAAATACAAGGACTTTTGCGTAAGACAAACTTTCCTCACTTCAACTCCCACTGCAAGGGAGGAATTGACATCCAGAAACTGCTCTAAGTACCTGTTAACGTCACTCTAGTTGCACATGATCCCCTCTTCTTTGGGGAAAACTAAGCTCCTCATTTCCTACACACATGTGTTGCCTCTCCATGCATTCATTTTTTTCCCCTCAGGCTGCCTCAAACATACCCGGTTTGTTGGCAGGATGAGTGACTGTTTGGAAGAGTTGCACGCTTCCTTGTTTCACTCCGTTTTCAGACTGGTTTGAACTCTGGAAAAGGCGGCGCTGAAGCCACAGCTGTCATAGTTTGGGATTTCATTCCCCGCATAACTTCAGGCTTTAATCCCTCACACAGCTGACCTTCCTTTTGAGGCCAGGCGACACGAGCTGCAGTTATTTGTGTCCCTGTTAATAAATTAATGTGACATAAGTTGAAAAGTCATCTGAGTTGGAGTAGAAAACATTTTCAAATGATAAATTCAAGCTTTTTGTTAGCTGTGTAAGTCGGAATCTAAAGTATTCCTATGTTTGAACTTTTCAAAAACATGCTTTTGATTTCCAGTTGGATAGTTCTTTTTTTCAACCTTTTATGGGTCAAGGTACGCTTTTTTCTTTTTCCTCGTCACATTTTTTCGTAATATTTCAGCCAGAAAAGCTGGAAGTTGTGGCTTTTTTTCTAAATTTTGTAATAATAGTTGTGATGGTTTTCAATAAAAAATGTGAACTTAATTAGGTGAAAATTTGCTCAAGT
>NC_050532.1:21229853-21230425 GCF_002922805.2 Oryzias melastigma
TATTCATCGTGTTGAATGTTTGAAACAGAGATGATATCCTGGTGATAGAAAATGTTTTTACATCAGTGAAAATGAAAAATTTGAAACAACATCTTGGCTGTATTCCAATTATTAACGTGTTTAAAACAAATAAAAGGATAAAAAACACAGGTTAAAATATGTTATTCCACAGTTTAAAGACCGTGGAAAAGACGAGTGAGTTTAGTTTACTTTAACCTGTTTGGTTAATCTGATCATTTTGAAGAGAAAAATGGAGAATAATCTAAGAATGAGGAGGAATTGAACCATCTAGACAGAGGTCTGTAACCTGCGGCTCCAGAGCCACATGTGGCTCTTTTATCTCTCCATGGTGGCTCTCTGGATGAAGAAAATAAAATAATGGTAATTTTCAAAAAAATTTAGAGTTTTCTTTTAGCAACATGCTAACGTTTTTTTTGCTAGTTTGTTGCCTACTGGGGTTTTAGGCTAATTTAGAGTTTAGCTTCTATTTTAGCAACAGGCTAACATTTTTTGCTATTTTGTTGTCTACTGGGGTTTAGGCTAATTTAGAGTTAAGCTTCTATTTTAGCAAC
>NC_050532.1:21230640-21260900 GCF_002922805.2 Oryzias melastigma
AAAAAAATGATGTCTTAAGCTAAATTGTTATCTACTGAAGTTTTTGGATATAATTTAGAATTTACCTTCTATTTTATCAAGATGCTAACATTTTAGACTAATTTAGTTTCTATTGAGGAATTTTAGGCTATTTTGGAGTTCAGCTAGTAATTAAGCAAGAAGCTAGCTTTTTTTAGGCTAATTTTGACTCTAATTACTTTTTGTGCTAATTTGGAGTTAAGATAATATTTTAGCAATATATGCTAACATTTTTGGCTAATTTGTTATCTACTTGGGTTTTTAGGCTAATTTAAAGATTAGATTTTCTTTTAGCAACATGCTAACATTTTTGGCTGATTTAATTTACTGAGAAATTTTATGCTAATTTGGAGTTCAGCTAGTAGTTAAGTAACGAGCTAGATTTTTCACTAATTCTCTTCTAAAGGTAAAAGGTAAAGATACGGCTCCTACTATGGCTTTTTTACTGTTAAGGGTTGTCGACTCCTGATCTAGACTGTAGATTTTAGTTCTTTGAAACAAACTTTTGCGAAATAATCTGGACAAAAACAAACAGGAAGAGGGTGAACTTTCTTTCTGAACTGATGCTTTATTTAAGATTTCATGACAATTAGCATATTTAAATATAGCTTTCCTTTGCCATATAAACTAAGGTCTGTGCAAGCTGGAGCCCTTTACCATGACAACACATTATACTGCGTATCAAGTAGACCACTTATTCTGAAAAGGATTCAAACCTAAAAATGACATAAAAATGCAAAAAAAAAAAAAAAAAAATTGAACACACATTTCTTTCATAAGTGACCATAATATAAGCCAAAGTTCGGCAACCTTTAACAGTAAAAGAGCAATTTGGGCTAATTTTCTACTGATCAAAACCTAGAAGGAGCCGCATAGTTGTACTTTATCCTTTAAGAAATTTGGGTTTATATTCATGACCTTCTTTTTTTAAACAATAAATATAAATTTAGTCTTATGCACGAGGAGAACATAGACAGGTCCAGGCCAGGATTTGAACCAGGGGCCTTCGATGGTGCTAACCGCTACACCACTGTGCATCCTGTGCTTTTGATGTTTGTTTGGATCAGGTGTTTTTAGCCAGTAAGGATCTTCAACAGCAGGTTAGTTGAAATCATGTGGGACACCAGCCCTTGAGGCCTGAAGTTTGACCCCCTGAAGCTATAACTTGTGTGGACCGGCTTTTCAAAATAAAGTTTAAGTTTCAAAATAAAGTCCTCAGATGTGTCATGGCCCCTGAACATTTTTTGTCCATCTTTTAGCTGCTTTTGTGGTGCCAAAAACGAAAATATATTTGAGTATTATATTTTTTTAACTACCTAAATTATAAATATGTGCAGAAAAAAATCTGAGTATGAGTTTCTATGCTGATATAGGCTCTCCTGCATGTATAGATTCAAGTGGGCTCAAACCTACTTGAGCGCACGCTCCACATTTCCAGGAACGAGCTCTGACCCAGAAGCAGAGAGAACACCAGGGACGCTGTGTCTGTCTTGTAAAATATGGTTTGCAGCTTTTATAAAACACGAAGCTGTACGGTTCAAACTCCTTGCTTCACGTTTTTCAGATCATCTCAACAAAAATGTTTGACTTTACATGAAATCTTCCTGCAATGAAGTCATGGAGGAGTTGCACAGCTGTGACTTTTAGCATGCTGCCTGCATGTCTGACAGTGAGTCACTTGTGTTTTGATATTTCAGTGCCGTCACATTGCGCAGCAGTTCCCTGTAATCCACCTTCCTGCTGAATAGCTGTTGACCTCGCTTGAATGAGTCTTCTTCGGTGACTTGGGTGCTTTTCGGCGTCTGAATGTGGAGCAGGGCTCGGCTGCAGGTTGCACGGCTGTATTTATAGATCGTGTGTGAGAGAGCTAGACGGTGTTTGAGGAGAGGTGTTGAGGGGCGTTATCTGAGTTTCTCTAACCTGTTAACCCAGTTTCGAAGGTCAGGGGTGCACAGCGGGGGTCCCTCCCCTTTATTTATCGTTTTTTCCCCTCCACTGCGACAGAGTGCTCGTCACTGCAGACCTTTGTCGTTAAATGATGCTCCGTCTTTGCTCCCATTTTCTCCTCCTTGCTGTTGTGTGTTTGCCGACACTCATCAGCCGTGCCACTCTCTTTAATTTCCTCTCACTGAGGAGGATTAAAACCTTTTTGCTGACATTCCCTTTGAGGATTTATGCTTCAAAGGTGATGTTTAAAGACAGCCATTTGCAGGAAGTATTACAAAGGAAATTGAGGGGGGTAAGCACCTGACATGGCTGTGCGTCTGGTGGTGGGGGGGTGATGGTGGAGTTTGAAGCAGTGTCTACTCCGAGGGGTTAGTTAAGGCTTTGGCACAGGCATCTGTTTCATCCGTCTGAACACGTGGCGTTGGAGGAGCTCGATGTGTAACTTGATATCGCTGAGGTCTTTGTTGAAACTTCTCTTTGGTGATGTGCATCACCTTTGATCACATTTTCTTTAGTTTCTCCCTGCAGTAAATCATCTACCTCCATTTCACTGGATACGGGCTGTTTGAGGACAAAAATATGGCCGAACCTGTGTGGGGCACGCCGGTGTCCTACAGGAAATATCAACGTTTTGGATCACTTGGTGAACCCATAGAGCAAAAACCTCATAAGAACGTACAACTTACATTATCCCTACAAATATTTCCACATTCACAGTAACTGTATTGGTCAACACCCTGTAATGTACATGTGACTAAAGCTTAAAGAAGACTAAGTTCATGCCATCTTTCTTTGGTCATCCTCTTTGTTTTTGGTCTGTTTTCCAGCACTTGGTTGATTAAAATTGATCTGAATTAATATTGTTAAATATTATACTTAATATTAAGCAATGTGGGATTATTCCCCTTACACCATGGTCACTTACAAAAGAAATATTAGCTTGTTTAAATTTCTAAAAGCTTTAAATAGTCTTTTATTCTGTTTTATTCATTTGTTTTGTATTGTTTTATTCTTGTTTTACTCTGTAAAGCACTTTGTGACGCTGTCTCTGAAAAGTGCTGCACAAATAATAGTTACTTACATACTTAGTAATAGATCAATAATCGATCCATAAAAGTAGAGATCAATTTAACGCATAATGGTAAAGTCTAGCGTGATGCTAACATATAATGGGATTTCCCATAGGGCGGCTAATGCTAAACATCTTTTTTAATTCCCAGGCATGAATTTTCCAAACTATTTTAAAGGAATATTTTTAACATAACAATTTGTGGTCCAAAACACAGTTTTTTCCTCATACTTTCTTCTTCTTCTGGAATAAGGTGTAATTCTATAGTGTGATCGCCACCTAGTGGCCAAACTGAAACGCCCTCTAGGAGAAGCAGAACAATTGTTGGATCTTCTCCGTTTGAGAGTCCATGTACAACTGTCTGGTATTAACAATCTCATTGTAATTGAACTAATACATTTTATAGTATATGAACTGTTTCAGATTGATATGAAAATCTTCTAAACATATATATTGATTATTAATGTATTTTTAGGCTAATGCATCTAAATGTGTAAACCCCAAATTAAATTAAATTGAACTGAATTGAATTGAGTGGATCAAAAGAATAAAAAAAAACAAAAGAAAAAACCTGAATCAAATTGATCCAGACCGTGGTGAACCGTATCAAATCGATTCTGGAAAGTATTGGCAATACCCAGCCTTACAGTTTTCATCATTTTTGCTGTAACATGTTCAAAGTACCTCGATCTGATGTCCATGACTGTATTGACAAAACATGTGACACTTCTTCTGATGTATCTATTCCTCTCCATCCTCCTCACTCGTAGAGAACTTCATCTCTGCTACCTCCAACTCTGCCTCTTGTCTCTACTCAGAGCCACTGACTCCAAACCAGAAAACATTTCTAGTTTCAACACTTGTTCTTTCATTCTGTCACACCCGAGACATTTCCCACTCGTCTCAACCTGCTTACACACGAGTCTTTACTTCTACTCTACCTAAAATCCTTCTACTTTACTTTCCTTCAAGTTGTTGCTTTCCTTTGGTTAATTTTTTGTGATTTGTTAAACCCTTATCGACCCCTTTCAGGGTCAACCTCCTCCTCTCTAGACTTCTAGATCTGCTTCCACTCTCAACAAGGTGTCATCTGCAAACATACTGGTCCATGGTGGTACTGTCCCACCTCTTGAACTCCTCCTGCTTCCCACATCTCAAAACCTCTTACCAATATCTGCACAACTCCGACGTACTTCTCTGCAGAATTCTTCAAATAAACCAAATTTTCTCTTTTAGCACATGTTGCCTTTATTTACACACAAGGATAGTTAAATCTTTATCCATATTTTTCTATGCTAATGCAATATTTATGCAAACATTCAATTTAAAACAACATTTAAAGATATTAGGTTTCAATTTTAGGATTAAATAATAGCTCCTTCCTAAAACTAGAACAGAATTAGGTAAAAGTGTGTTTATCTGTGCAGCATAGTCTATGTGAAACTGCAGGATTTTCACCAACAATCATGTTTCTGCCAGGGTTAGATTTGACTTTTATGTAAAAATTGGTACATTTTGAAAGTTTATTTTTTTCCTCAAAATGCTTGTATCAAATGCTTTTTTTTAACTTACATCGTCAGTTCAGGGCACCCTTGTAAATGGAACCCTTGCTGGGGATTGTATGGACAAAAATATAAAATATAAATATAAGATTATAAATTTTAAAGTGCAATTTTTGGTCTCTAGTGCAGCTTTATTTGTGCTTATATTAAACCATTACAGTCGACGTCGCCCAACATACATTTTTTGTCCTTTTAAAATGTACTCCTGACTTTTCTGTTACATTTGATCATTTATTTTTATTGAATTGACGATCCCAGAGAATCTGACCTGTTTGCTTCTAGCTTTGTGGTCCAAGCGCTGCTCTCAGTTCCTCTGTGCACAAATCCATTGTCTTAAGCTGGAATCCCACAAAGCCCAGTTTGTTTCCGCTGAGTCCATGTGTCTGTGCGTTTGCTTGTGTGTGTGTTTGACTTCCTCCTACACATCAGATTGCAGAAGAAAAGTACAACAGGCTGACATGGCCACCGTGGCTGTCCTTGTCCTACGCACCAGCCTGTATGTAAGCATGTCCAACAGCTAGTAGAACAGCGAGCCCTGGATCTGCTGAGGGATGCTCAGAGCGGCCTCACTGCACCGCAGGAGTCATCAAACTGGCAGATACATGGATCCTCCACGTTTGGTTTTCAGTTACTCAGAGTGAGGATCACAATTAGTAATTTATAAGACATTTCTATCCAAAGCGACTTGTGAAAGAGGGAATCCAAAACAAAAGACATTAACATTTGTCTGCCCACCTGAAGGTTTCCCTACCAACTACAAGCTTTTTCACATTTCCTTTTTTTGTTCGATCCTGATTCATAATAATTTGAACAAAGAAATACCCAGATACACCGTTTTAGGGCAAAACCGAGTTTTTCCCATAAAGCTTCTCCCTACCCCTCCATTTGTAGGGGCATTTGAAGGGGTCGGGTTGTCCTAAATAGTTTCTTGTTGTGCTGTTTCGTGGCACAGTGGAGACTTTTCTTCACGTGTGTGCACAGAAGTTTACCTTTAAATGTAAGTCATTGATTTTTATTTTTTTTTGTTTTATCATTTTAAAGTTATAAAATCAATGTTGTTATGTATTTTGGGGCACTAGCAGCTCCACAGTAATGTAGCCGACTGGCGACTATTGATGATGTCATCGAGTGGGAATAACGTTCAAATTTGAACGAATTACCACCCTAATCCCTAACTACTAAAAACTGTATAGTGCTGCGGGACTATCTAGGCCCCTGGATTTTAAAAGCAATTCGGACATGATCCCTACTTTTTTTCTCTCATTTTTTTTTCTAAACGGCGGACATGATGTCACTGATTTCATTAAGTAGAAATTGAATAAATACGTCTATTTGTGACTCCCCTCTGTTATGAGGATGAAAATGTGGAAGGTTATGAAAAAAATGCATTTAAACAAGTTTTTTTTTGCAAAGATTACTCAACCGCAATGCATTGTGGTCCATATTTACTAATGTAGTGAGCACTGATTGACATTGGTTTTTCGCAAAGACTTCTGGGAAATTTCTACAGCCTCGATTTTGGAATTGGGGATTCGGACATCACTACAAATTCGGACATACCCAGTATTTTTCCATAACTCTCCATTTGGAGGGCTAAATGTAGGGGTAGGGAGAAGCCGTAGGGGTAGGGAAATAATTTGGATTTGGCCTTAATCTTAATTTTTTTTTCACATATGTCCTCCGTTATCAGAAAAAAATTTAATTGGAGTGGGTTTTTGGCTTACAGTAGAAGTATCAAAAGTAAACAAGGGAGCTAAAAGTACAAAAGTGATGAACTTGAGGTCAGCTGTTGTGGGGAAATCCTTAATTCTGAAAGCCGGAAATGTTGCTCTAATATGTGTAATAATTGGGAAAATGAGAGTTAAGCAAATCCTCTTGACAAAAATGTGAAGTGGACGTTTCAAAGGAGAGAAGGCCTTAAAAAAACTAGAACAACAAGGACAGACTGCAGCTGGTGTAGAGGAGTAAGAGCCAATAAATGACCAGCACTCCCATTTCACCTCCTGGGGGGTTGTGACCAACTACTGGCATACAGTTCATTTTGAATAGTGTCTGATGTGGCTCTTAAGGTTAATTTAGTTACAACCATCATCCAAGTCAATAAATGCAATTATCCAGCATAAACTGAGAAGATAAAGATGGAAAGAAGAAAAGGATTTATCCAAAACAGAAACATTTCAATTACCAGAAAACCTTTTTTAAGAACAAAATTCCACTTAGCAGTAAGTCACGCTTCCTTTTTTACTAATTTCATTTTGGCTTGTGTTTTAATTTTTTTTTCCATCTCGAAAAAGAAAAGCCTCCTTGTCTCAGATGAAGCTAGAAATTGCTTCTGTTTGTGGTGTCAAAACATCACAATCCTGCATGGAAATGTCTTTGTGCAAGTTTTTGTCGGCGGCGAAGGCAGAGGGGGCAGAAGGGTGCTCGGTTTTCCAGCACCGTGGAGAGCTTCCACCGTTAAACCTCACACTGTCAGGGGCTGAATCATTCTTATGCTGAGATCAGCAGTGTGTGTGTGTGTGTGTGCGGGTCTGTTTTGTGTGTCTTCTATTTTTTTTTTTTTCTTTTTCTCAAGAGAATTGATGCAGCCAAGCTGCACTCCTCTACTTTACTTAATGATACAGCCCGATCGGGAGACATGTCATCTCACATTCTGTGTGTTACGCTGAGTGACACAGGGAGCCCACCCCCGATTTTTCCCGCTCTCATCCACATCTAAATGCTGCTCGCTTCATCAATCCTGAGCCACTAGATTCGATTTCTGGACCCCACATTGGCGCCCTCAACCGGTGTTGGTCATGCAGGTATATGTCTTTGTCAATACGGTCGATGGCTGAGCCCACATCCCAGGAGAGAGGCTTTAAAGTACAGCAGGGAAGGAAGCAGTGATTAAATAAATGTGGAAGAGGGGAAAAAAGGGGGAATAAAAGGGCCGTCTTTTAGGAAATGGAAGAATAAAGTCTTATATTGACAAATAAAAAGATACACTTCTGGTAAAGAAGATGGGGTAAAATGTCTGGACGACAGGTTGTTTCTCTTACTCCGTTCACATTGATCGGTAGTAAAAGTCAGTGGAGTATTTTGTCTCTATTTTCACCGAAACTTAAAAATGTTGCCCTCCTCTTTCCCTCTGGCCTCGCCATCACCTCTGTGTTTATTTTATAATTCCATTTTTTTTTTCTTGACATTTGCGTTTGCTCAGACTGGCTCAAAGCTGCAGACCAGGCAGGACTCCAAATGGAGAAAGATTTTATCGCCGTGCCGAGCTCGCCATTTCCTCGCACATCTCATCTACTTTAGTGGACACGGATTTTCTGCCAGGAATGCTACTGCTACTCTCGTCGGCCGTTCGTGGACGCGCGGAAAACGCTGCCCCGAGCTGTCAGATTTATCTGTGAGGGACACAGATGGGTATCATCAGGATATAATCAACGTGCACAGCAAAAATAAGAAAGATGCTGCAGTTGTTACGAGCTGACCGACTGGGAACTTGAAACATGAGATCTGTGAGTCCATTAGTGCTTCCACAAATGATTATTGAAATAGTCGACTAATCACCTATAATTTATTCCGATTAGTCGACTAATCGTGTCATCGGTGGATGTAAAAACACATCATTTGTTTTAACTAACTAAAAACTAGATAAATTGCATTACCTGCAAGAATGCAAGTGTGAATGCTGTAAGCTGAATTTGGCTGCTGAAGATGCTAGTTATAATATCTGAAGATGCTGAAATTGATAGCAAAAAACACTGAAGATGATAGCTGAAATCGCCAAAGCTAATAGCTGAAAACGCTGAAGCTGATCGCCAGCGAAGATATTAGTTAAATGCCAAATTAGTCTAAAAAAATGAAAAAAAAGCCAAAATTAGCCAAAATACTAGCATGTAGCTGAAATATTAGCTAAACTCAAAATTAGCCAAAAAAAAATCAACAAAAAAGCTTAAATTAGCCAAAAATAGCTAGCATGCAGCTGAAATATTAGTTAAATTCCAAAACTGCCTTAAAAGCTTTAAAAAAGCCTAAATCATCTGAAACAGCTAGGATGTAGCTGAAATATTGGATAAACTCCAAATTAGCCAAAACAGCTAGCATGGAGCTAAAATATTAGCTAAATTCCTAAACAGCCTAAAAAACAAAAAAAGCCAAATTAGCCAATACTGCTAGCATGTAGGTGAAATCTTAGCTAAACTCCAAATTAGCCAAAATAGCTAGCATGGAGCTAAAATATTAGCTAAATTCCAAAGCAGCCTAAAAAGCAAAAAAAAGCCAAATTAGCCAAAACAGCTAGCATGTTGCTGAAATATGAACCAAACCCCAAAATAGTCTACTAAAAAAAAACCTTAATAAATGCCAAAATAGTCCAAAAAGCTAGCATAATGCCATTATAACTTTCAACTTTACTACAGTCTGACTCCATTTAATTTAAAGTAACAACTAATTGACTGTTAAATTAGTCTTTAGCTATTTCAATTGTTGAGTAATCGTGGTAGTTCTATGTTTTTGCTGTCTATGTCTTACTATAGCAATTTCATGGTGAGGAAAACCAACATGTTTCTTTTGCAAGGTTTTGTTTCCTGTTATACTGAAAAGCCTCTTAAAGGGTTACCAAACAGGGCAGTTGGAGGAGGACTCCATTCTCAGCCCAGATTTGAAAAATGCCCCCCAAAAAGAGGGCGGGCTAGTGGAGCCGAACTGAGCAGAACTATGATTGACAGTTAGGTTAGCTTTATGTAGCTGTAGCACTAGAAGGTGCAGTTCTTGCACGGTTTACAGATTAGTTTTTATATATGATAAAAATGTAAGTATACCACCACATCAACCATCTTCTAAGCTTTAATTCGAGCCATGTTCTGTGAAAATCGGTTTAAAAATGTGGGAGCTAGCCTTATTTTTGTGGTTGATGACCGCATGTCTTACATTGAAACGGCTGCGTTCTGTTGACGCGACTCGCCGCATAGCATTGACACATGCGTGCGCACGTCTTTGTCTTTAGCAGCGAATAGGCAAGGGCGAATCCGGTAATATATGTCAATGCTCAAGACACTGCAGAACAAATATTTCTTAATTTACCAAAAGAAAAGCACCAATAATTTACTGGGGTGAACTTGTAGCCAAATTAAGATACATTTGCAGTTTTTAAAATTGTGATCATTAAATAAAATGAATTTTACCATTTGATTGCAATGAAAGACACATTAATATTCTAGTACTCTTTAAAAGAAAGTGTAATAAAAATGGTTCTGTTACAATATATCGTGATGCATATTGTATCGTGGCATTTGTATCGCAATACTCACTGTATCAATAGTTTGCAATCGCTGAATTCCAAAACAATCAGATGATTCATCCATGTAGTAAAAATTATTTTTTAAATGTTTTTTAATGTTTCTCTTTAGCTTAAAAAAAGAAAATCTTCAATGACTTTTACCTTTCCCTCAACACCCCCACCTGCCCTTGAAATGACGGGTTAACGGCTTTAAAATACGATCATCAGCTCAGCACTTCCAGTTAATTCCAAAGTTACTTTGACCTAAAGCACTGCTGATCTGATCAATTTCTTTTTTTCCTGAAACAAATCAGCTTTTATGTGTTAAGCCCCTCATTTACAGGAGAAAAGCAGAATCTACTGTAAGAACAAAGAAGAACAACAGACGACAGCTACGATATTGGAGGAACGATCTGATTTCTCTCCCGGAGACAAAGAGGACCAAACGATTGAGACTTCAGAGGCACTCGTAACGCTCGCTCAGATTCAGACTTGGAGATAACCCACCAAACCTGACATCCATGAGCAACATCTGAAAGCAGCCCAATTAAATCTGATTTTTTTCCATCCAAAAGAAGAGAAATATTGGCACAAAAAATGAACAAGCTCATAAAAAGTCTCTTTACTATCATATTTTCTTGACATTAGTAGTTTATGTCTAAAAGTGTTTTGTCCTCTGATGATTATAATTGCACGGGTTTGTTTACACATCTCCATTGAATTACTTTAAATATGATATGGGCCAACTGAGACTCAGATTATTGAACCCTGTGGAGATTTTTGACCTCTGGAAAGGAATTAAGCGCTTATTCTTGGTTAGAGTATTGATGCTTAGGTGTTGGATGAGCTAATTATGAAGAAAGGTATTAAGTATAAATAAAAATCATCTTGTAGCCTGGAGACGCCGTTCAAGCTCGCATTGCTTTGCACATTTGAAACCGTTTTCTGAATAAAAATAACAATTACATGTGTTTATGTTTGTTCTCCACACCATTTTGGTTATGAAAATGATCTTTTTTATAGTTGCAAAAGGAACTAAATGTATCTATATGTGTTGAGTTTTGTATAAAGTCCCACTCTAATAATTATTTGATCTATTTTAAAAGCGTTCTCAGTAGTCTTTTAATAATAATTTTCATTTTTAGCCAAAATCAAAATGTTTTTTTAAGGACATAGTTCCTGCAGAGCGGCAGTAGTTCATTAGAAATTCACCTCTGAGTTGTGGGTATAAACCCCGCCCCTTTCCAGAGTTGTAGAGTACCTGAAAACCATACTTGAGTAAAAGTACAGATAATTTACTGTAAAAACTACTCCATTACAAGTTACAGGCCAAAATGTATTGACGTATCTAATTTATTGTTCATTTAAATAACTTAACCCTATAACCCAGTGCGCCCTATGGTCGTGAAAATAAAGTACAAGCTTTTGCATTTTTCCCTCTGCTCCCAATTCACAACAATTTGAATTAAAAATACTTAGAAATTGCATTTTTAGCTTAATTTTCTTCCATATTGATGCCACAAGAACGGCATCACTCGGGTTCGATTAGCTTAGCTCACCTTCAGGGACCGGCCACGTATTCTTGTGAGCCGGAGTGTGAATTCCTCATGAATATGGATGGAGATGTGTGTGCTAACAAGTGTTTGTGTTATTACACGAGTTGGGGAGTGGAAATTGCAGGGTAATAGGCTGGAGTAGTCATCCAGTCTTGAGCACTCACACAGCTGCTGCATTGTTTGATGTTCGCTGCTGCTTAGCCTCATCTCAGCATAAAAGGGGCAGAAGGCTTTTCCTTGTTCAAACAAACATCTGCTAATTCTTTCTGACACACTCGCCTCACCATCGCACTCCCTTTGAACGTCTAGAGCAGGAGCTACACACAGACAGACTTTTGGCCCCTTTACCTCTTACTGTTATTGAAGGCCCTACAGACACATTTAGAGAGGATTTTTTTTTATTGAACGAGTTTATTAAAGCTGTCAAAGAATGTTTGTTTCACTCATTAATTAAAAAGAGGAAAAACTAAAATTATCTGGTGCTTTCCTTTTGTTTAGACTTTTCTCCATTCTTCATGATTTGACTGAACACTTCCCAAATGCAAAAGGCTGCATCATGTAAATGTCACAAGGCGCCGGAGCTTCTGTGCAGACAGGGTGCTGTGTTTGCATGAGATCCTGCTGGAGTCTGAGCAGATCCTGAATCTGAAAGCAGGATGTGATGAATGCTTTTTTTCTAACCAAATTGATAGTAAAATGCAAGTTAGGAGGAGGAAAGATTCAAGAGCGAGAGATAAATTCATTGTTTCCAGTCGACTTGTTTTGTTCTCTATTTTTACTTCTGTGTGAGTCGGTGATCAGAGAACATCTGGACTCTCTTCTGGTTTCACTCCACTATGATGTTTGGAGCTAAAGTGGTTTAAATTATTGAAATGCTAGCAGTCCATTACTTCACTTAGCTGTTGTCATTGTGTCAGATTGCTCTCGATTAGATGTGTTTTTAGCTACTTGTGATGATCCAAAGCACACAGACTGGATTGATGGTCCCTGACCTCACCTGTAGGAGTCTACACACTGAAATTGAAGCCTAAAGTGGCATATTTGCTTTGTCCAAATTCACAAATGTTTTTAAAATGTCTGATTGGGCAGGACAGAATCGTTTTAATCAAATCCACACATGGGTCCTTCCATTTGTCAATCAAAAAACACTCTTTAAATAATGTAGAAGCTCTAATCAGATAAAAAATGGCTATTGCATTTGTTAAGCCTGTAAGCAGTTTATTAATATGGCCTTAGTAGACAATAGTCTCACTTTTGATATTAACGAATCTTACTATGTTTGTTAATTACATTTATTCGGCTTATTGGACTAATGAATGTCTTACTAGCACCCTATAAGCACATTATTACAGTCTTACCTTCTCCCATGAGCCTCGAGTCGCCTCATAGCTCATCAGATTTTAAATTCTTTTGGTTGTTCTATTAAATTTTCATTAGTTAAAACATCCTCTATTTCCATTGAATGCATCCCAACATGTTAAATAGATGTTGTGAGCTTTATTTTAAATAAATGTTTAAAAGGTTGGGAGTAAGAAGAGCAACAAAAGCAGGTTAAAACTGACCAATAAAATCCATCAAACGAAGGGTTTTGTAGCAGAAACGTGAGAAGTTTGAGTCCAAAGTCACACGTAGGAGATCACTGTGTCGGGTATCATCACACCCACCTCATTAGCCTTATTATTTGATATGAGAAAGTGAGATTTTGTTAAAACGTCTACTGTAATGAATTTGAGTGTGGGCTGTAAAGCCAGCCAAAGGCTGTTTTAGAGTGCTGGTGACGAAGTGAAATGAGAGTCGAGAAGCCCGGGAGGTGAAGCTCATTTAGGAGATGCAGTAAGCTGATGACTCCCAGAGACGTGACTCTCTAAAATCTGTTTTTATGAATTCTAATATTGCCCACATGCTTGAACTAATTTCACAGATTTACAGAGGAATAATCCTGCACGCTCACACAGAGGTGGGGCGGCTCCTCCCTCCCAGCTGACTGCGGGGCAGATGACAGGCATATGGTGCCACCTGTGCCCTGCTGCCGGCCGGGGTGGCAACTCCGGGGTGTGAACAAAGAGAATGTGGTGTGTGAGCAGGGTGGGGCTGGGTTGGCATAATCATAATTCCCCTCAGCGCTGGCAGCTCAGACAGACAGTTGCTCCCTCATCTGCTGCCCTGCTGGATGGATGCCTGCGTGATTGAGCGGCGCTCTCCTCCCCTTCCTCTACCCCACGCTCTATTTTCATCTTGCTTTGCTCTTAATGAAATAACAAACGTCCAGCTGCTTGGCCCTCCGCACCTGTGACTAGGGCTGCTAGGATTAGTTGACTAATTAACGACTAATCGACTATTAAAATAGTCGACAACTGATTTTATAGTCAATAAGTCGTTACTTTAAATTATATGGAGTCAGAGTGTAGTAAAGTTGAAAGTTATAATGGGATTATGCTAGCTTTTTGGACTATTTTGGCATTTTTATGAAGGTTTTTTTAGGCTATTTTGGAGTTGAGCTAATATTTCAGCTACATGCTAGCTATTTTGGCTAATTTAGGATTTTTTTTTTCGTATTTTCTTTGTTTTTTAGGCTAATTATGAGTTTAGCTAATATTTCAGCTACTTGCTAGTTGTTATGGCTAATTTAGTTTTTTAAGGCTATTTTGGAATTTGACTACCGTATTTTTCGGACTATAAGTCGCACCGGAGTATAAGTCGCAGGGGCCAAAAAATGCATAATGAAGAAGAAAAAACCATACATAAGTCGCACTGGAGTATAAGTCGCATTTTTTTCAAGTAATTTATTTTACAAACTGGTTGAAAAAAACGACATTACATCATCCTGGAAGGTAAGTTATAACATTCATAAGTGAATAGAAAACAGGCTGAATATGTGTCAACACATATTCACATATTAGCATCATGAAAAAAAACGAAAAGGTGTAGCATTTATATAACATAACAGTTTTCTTTAACTATAGCCTCAAGAACTCATCAACTTTGTATCTTTACTGTAATTAATTGCACACAATCTCACTCCATATCACTAAATCCCTTAAATTCTTCGTCCTCTGTGTCACGTCTGAATAACTAAAGTAAATAAAGTAATTGCATAGATCACCATAAGAGGGCACTCTAGACTTACGGTCCATATCTCATCTCATTAAAAATTCGTATATAAGTCGCACTGGAGTATAAGTCGCAGGGACATTCAATCTATGAAAAAAACCGCGACTTATAGTCCGGAAAATACGGTAATATTTCAGCCACATGCTAGCTGTTCTGGCTAATTCAGGCTTTATTTATGCTATTTTGGAGTTTAGCTAATATTTCAACTACCTGCTAGTTGTTTTGGCTAATTTAGTTTATTAAGGCTATTTTGGAATTTGGTTAATATTTCAGCTACAAGATAACGGTTTCGCTCATTTATGATTTTTTTCTTTTTTTTGTTTGTTTTTTAGGCTAATTCAGAGTTTAGCTAATATTTCAGCTACATGCTAGTTGTTTTGGCTAACTTAAGCTTTTTTTTCGTTTTTTTAGGCTGTTTTGGAATTTAGCTAATATTTCAGCTACATGCTAGTTGTTCTGGCTAATTTAATTTATTAAGACCATTTTGGATCTTGGCAAATATTTCAGCAACAAGATAGCTGTTTTGGCTAATTTATGATTTTTTTTTTCATTTTTTTTTTTGTTTTTTTAGGCTAATTCAGAGTTTAGCTAATATTTCAGCTACATGCTAGCTGTTTTGGCTAATTTAAGCTTTTTTAAGACTATTTTGAAATTTGTCTAATTTTTCTGCTACAAGATAGCTGTTTTGGCTAATTTATAATACTTTTGTCATGTTTTTATGCTAATTCGGAGTTTAGCTAATATTTTAGCTATATGCTAGCTGTTCTGGCTATTTTAAGCTTTTTTTGTTTTTTTTTTAGGCTATTTTGGAGTTTAGCTAATATTTTAGTTAACATGCTAACTGTTTTGGCTAATTTAGTCTTTTTTTTTGGCTATTTTGGCTATTAACTAATATTTTAGCTCTCTGTCAGCTTCCGCCTTTTTTAGCTGTCAATTTCAGTATCTTCAGCTATCCTCACTAGCATTCACACTAGCATTTTCACAGATTATGCTACTCAGAATATAACCAGCTTTTACTTAGTTTAACACTAATGATGGTTAAGATGTGTCCTAAGTTTTGTGCATGACCCGATTAGTCAACAATTGGAAAAAATAATCTGTACTAAAATAATCATTTATGGCAGCATTACCTGTGACCTTTCAACCCCACATTCAACCTTTGCCTTGCCCTTGTTCCGATACCCCCTTGATTTCCTCGAGCCTGTGGGTTAGCATGGCCGAGTGCCCTCTTTCACGCAGGGAAGTCTGAAGTTTCCAAAAAAGCAGGGCTTTGTAGTGTGATGAAAATGCAGGGATATGCTTTAAAAGGTTTACACACACCGACTCCCGCACACAGAAACGGTCAGATGGCTGGGGCTATAACTGGTCCTATCCTCGGGGAAGACTTAATTGGTCGCAGTGCTTTACCATCTGGGGCTACAGTGTTGATGGAGGAGAGATGAAGGGAAACGGTGGGAGCTCCTGTACAGAGGAGGGAATAAAGAAGGGAAAAAGCTGGATATACCGTTCCAGGACGGAGCTCATTAGTATTAATATGTACACCTCCACAATTAGTGCAATCATTACATACTTGATAAATGCTGTTTATAAAGCTCAAGTGGGAGGGTGCACGACTGATTGCACATGATGTGTCTGAGCGTGCGTTTGCCTGCAGGTAGGCGAGATTTTGGGCAGCAGCATGTGTGTGTTTTGTGGATCTGGATGTGTCTTTTGTGCACTGATGCTGGCAACTCTGTACATGTGTTAACAACCTCCATGACACTCAACAGAGAAAACAAACACACCTACACGCAGGTTGTGCCCTGATATTTCTCGCTATGTGGAGAAAAAAGGAAAGGGAAAGAATAAAGTTGGTTTAAAGACCCACTCCGATCATATGTTGATCTATTGTAAAAGCGTTCCTAATGCTCCACTCACAGCGGACGTGATTCGTGTAGCAGGGGCGTCAAGTTTCAATGTTAAGTGAACGTACAGACTAGTGCTGGGCGATATGACGATACATATCGTGTGGGGGGTAGAAAAGTATCTATTGTGCCATTTTTCTTGTATCGTTTTTCATTTATTTATGTATTGCTGAACTTTTGTGCAAAAATGTGTTTTCCTACCAAGAAACTTGACACTGTTGTGCTCTTTTAAAAAAATGTTTCTCATTTGTAAAGATTCAGTTACATACTACTTAAAAAAATCAAGTAAGTAATGACATTTTTGTCTTTTTTTTCAGAGAACAGCTGAAAATACACTTTAATTTTGGTATATTGTGATATATTGTTATTGTGATATAACATAATTTATATCGTGATATAGCACAAGTACAGACACGATCTGAAGTCTTGCGAGGTTGCTGCTTAATCAGGGTTCAGCTTTTGGCATGTGACGATCAAAGGGCAGGAAAAAAAATCCAACATGGCCGCTCAATGCTGGGATTTTCATCCTGAGCTTTCAACCATTTTCTTAAATCACCGCAGCTGTGAGGTTGCTGTTGACTGTCCCGGTTACTGTTGTGCGAAGGCAGGATAGACCCTGGAAAGATTACCAGGCTGTCATCACTATGTTAGCCAGCCAGCGGGTGGATAGCATAGCGAGCTAGACTTGCTATACTGGCTATACAGTCTTTTCATGGAGACAATAATAAAAAGATCCTCCAGTTTTATTTTTACGTTTCCCCTATTGAGTTAATGCTACAACTGGGCCACAGACAGACATTTAAAACGGCCGTCCGGAGTGAAGTGCACGCCACCGAGAGAGACTCTGAATGATCTGGTGAACCCAGACACCTCTGTAGAGCTCTCCAAAACATTTAAACCCAAGCTACTCACTCAACATCATCCATGTTTTCCCTGATGTGGCAACGAATGAAGTCCAGAAAAACTTTGGACACAAATTCAGACGCAACCTGTGTCTGGTGTGAATGCAGCACAGTAGTCTGTAAATGATGATTAAGCTGTTTTTAGCTCAAATAAAAAAAATCTTTGTGGTGGTCTAGGACATAGTTTCTGCAGAGCGACAACAGTTCATTAGAAATTCCCCTCTAAGTTGTGGGCAGGACCATCTGTAGACCACTCCCCTTTCCCCCTTTACCGTTGCTGAGAGCTCTCTATTTATACTCTCTCCTGCTAGCTTACAACCCCTCACAATCACAAGCTAACATTAGCGGTGCAACAAAAATGCTGAGCAATAGTTGTACAGTTTTGAGCCGGATGTCAGCTTTGAGGAGGAAAACTAAAGCCTCGTTTCCACTGAGCGGTACGGTATGCTCCAGTAATTTTGAGCGTTTCCATTATAAAATGGACCCTTAAGCCCGACCTAACCGTACTGTTTTTTGGACCCGTTGGTTGTATTGCCTGAACCATTCTCAACCGTTCAGTGGAAACGAGGCTTCAGACGTGCATGGATTTAGTCCTCTACAAGTGGATCCGTATGGAGCTTGTAGCATAATAAACACAATACTATTTTTTTTCTTCTGCTCTTGATTCATAATTATTTGAATACATAAATACCAAGAAATAACATTTTAAGCCTAATTTTCTTAATATGTGTTCTGCATCATGAGAGGAAGGCTTCATGATTCTGATGGGAGTGGGTCTTTAAAGCTGATGAAGAAACGTTGGGTAGAAACAAGGGAAGAGGTTGGCACTGAGATGGGAGTAGAAGGAATGTTTCCCATATCTTGGCATGATGAGTAAATCTTTGATCCTTTAAAGGATTTCTGTTGGCGATAGCTTTGCACTCGGTACTTCTCATGTTCTATGAAGATTTGCCTTTCATACTCCCACCTTGCTCCCGACTTCCCCTCCTCTCACGCGTTGTCTCTCTAATCTGCTGCATACTTTCCATCTCACTGACAAACTCACTCGGGCGCCTTTGCTGGCCGGGCCTCAGTGGGTCTCTAGTTCTGTTCTGGAGTATGTTCATCGTGCTTTAAAGAGTTAAATCCTCCTTTTCTGTCTTTGTGTAAACTGCTCCTCGTATTCTAAAGCGCCACCCTTCTCTTATCAGCCTTCTGGGTCCGGATAAGTATTCTCCTACTATAATAACAGAACCCACTCCTTCTCCGAGTGTCCGTTTGTCTTTTCTTCTCCTCTCCCACCTTCTGTTTTGTTAGAAGCTTCCTCTGGATCCAGTGATACAGTGGTGAAACCTTGGTGCCTGCATAAAAACACACATAAAAACCACATTGAGTTCTATAATTACTGCATGCAGCCTGTGTGTACATTATTACTTCAGTTTCTTGCCATGTTGTCTCTGAAATAGGGAAAGTAATTTTCAACTCAGTTACATAAATCATATTAAAGTACAACTCAAGCAATATTTTTTATTGTAAAATCGTTCCCAGTGGTATTTCAATTATTATTATGCAGTTTTTAGCCAAAATCAAAAAGCATGTCCTTTTATAAGACATCATTTTTGCAAGAGTTCATTAGAATTTCTTGTGGGGGTTCAGGGCACGAAAGTTAGCTCTGCTAATTTCCCATCAGCCCTTTGTTTACACTCTTTCCCACTAGCTTATAGCAGCTCACAAGCTAACATTAGCATTGCTTCAAAGGACAAAGTTTGTGGATTATTTCAGGAGTTCATCAAGAATTTGCCTCTGAATTGTGCGCGGGACTGTTAGCATGGAGGTTAGCCTCTGCTAATATCCCATCCTCCTTTGTTTAGCTGGTTTCCCGCTAGCTAACAGCCCCACAAGCCCATGCTAATATTTACAGTGCAACAAAAATGGCGAGCAATATCTTATAGTTTTGATCCAGATAGCAGCTCTGACAGCGTTTTTATCAGTTTCTGAATAATGAAATTCTCAGAAATGCAGTTTTAGTCTGAAATTGTTTTATACGTGATCCATCATGACAAAAATGCTACACAAACATATTAAAAATACCAAAAACACAATTTCTTTGTGCTTATATTTGGATTAGTCTGGAAATTGTTTCAAAAATGACAAAAAATGTAGCTAAAATTTGAATAACTCATTTTAAAATGTGAATTTTACTGTGAAATTTAGGAAAATAGCACAAAAATGTTTGCAAGTTCTTTGAACTCACCTGTCATAGGTGCATAGGCGCACCTGTGCTATTAAAGGTACTCTAAAATTGTGTAGAAATTCACTGATAGCATTAAAATGCATTCAAAAACTATAGTCTATAACTTCCTTTTTATTAAGGTCACAGTAAACTGTGGAGTCACTCTAAGGTGCATTATAAATTCAGAGGGGGGCTCTGATGTTTTAGGCCTCTCCTTCATTTTTAATAAGCTTGCCTGCTGGCATCGCTGCCGCATCTGATTGCATCAGCTTGTTAGTGTCTTTCTTCTCACAATAGACTTAACTTTGTGTCTCAATCTAGTTTGATTTTTTAATAAAGCTCTCGTTACTCATCATTTAAGAGTGCTGATGCACCCTGAAACACCGGTTCAAGAACTGGACCGTGTCCAGCAGAACGCCCCTCTCTGCTCACAGGGCCTTCGAGGAGCCAACCGCAGCAGCCGGACCAAATGCTGAGCAGTGGATTGAGAAACTGGAGCCTGAAAGCTGGGATAAATCAGCTTGGGCTTTCCTCTATCCAGCTGACTTGTAGCGATGCCAGGGTCACAGGAGAATCGGGTTGATAGCTGCAGACTTGGGGTGCAAAAATAGAAAATTTCTGTCGTTCAGGGACTATTTTATTCTGAAACCTCAGCCTGGGGTGTAAATCCCAAACTTGATGGCCTTTGTGTCCCTGAAGAAGACACTTAACAAGCAACAATCTTACAAAAAGAGTCCTTGTTTTCTTGAACGATCATAGATCCACTCTAGTCCTGTCCTGGGTCAATTCAGAGATTAAATGTAGTAATTGGTACATTTGGTGCATTTGTATCCTAATTCTACGCTCACAACAGGCATGCTTGTTACTAACTTCTCTGCTTAATTCTCAATTTCAGTTGTTCACTCACTCAAAATGTCCATATATATAGTATTCAGGGGGCAGGACACTAGATTTGTCAAGGCAGTTTAAGCCTCTCAGGTGCAACTTGAAAGCAGAAGTTGTTGAGGAATCTGTGCTGGCGGCTCCTCTGTGAAGAGGACGATCCAACGCTGAGCGCACTGCAACATATCGAATATGCAGCCATTTAGGATACGACTCTGATGCATATCTTACTGACAATTCGGGAACTCCTGTAGATCACACAAAAGAGATAAGTCACTTCAAATACTGAAGGTTATTCTGCTCAGAAAAATGAAACATGAAGGGAAAAGTCTGACTTTACATAGTTAAGTATCGGTGTTTCATTCGTAAAACACTTCCAGCTGCAGAGAAATCTGTCCTGCCAGTAAAATGTTTGTGATTGGGCAGAAAAGTACAAAAACATACCACCATGCATTGTAAAAAATCTTCACTTTTTGTTAAATTGTTTCAAAAAATACGTTTTTTTGACTTTACAAAGGACTTTCTATGCTTTTATTTTAAACAGTTTTTGACTCTCAGCTTATACCATGGACATGTATACATCGAACAGATTTTCTCTGATTGAGGTGAAGCGGACACATTGAGCAGTTTTCTCCACCCATTCCAACAATGTGGTAAATGTGGTAAAAATGGACAATTGAGAAGGACAAAATAAAGTGAGAGTTTAGTTGAGCTTATCCACAGATCAACTTGCCTAGGAAAACAAAAGACCACAGTCCAAGCCATTGACTGTATATAATAAAAGCTGGACTGATTGGCCCCTCCCACTTGGCGTTCCATAAAGGAAGTAACTTCTGGTTCCATTAAGCCAAACTCCCATAGACTTCTATTGAGAAATAAACAGTTATTATAGTCTGAAGAAGACGCCGACGTCTCCTTTGATAGATGATGATGAGAGCTGGTGCTGTGACAAAAATTTGAATATATCAGCTATAGATAGATACATAGATTACACTCCGTGTCTGACTCCAAATGGCGAGGTCCATATTGCGGAAAAATGGCGACTGAATTAACTACTTTTTTTTTTAAGCCAGAAGTAAGCTGTTTTCTATGGGTGATGTCACCGTCGCTTAATCCAGTTCTCTTATGCAGTCAGTGCTAAATAAGTTTAGTTGTGGTGTAAACAATGCAAAAAAGCTGCTTTAAAAACAAGAAAAAATGTACAAAAATAAGATAGGAAAAAAAAGTAGGAAAAATGATTTGCCAACAGAATAAAAAAAATCTGGCTTGTCACGACTTTCCAAAACAAGTAAAAATATCAAACCTGAAAGGAACCACAAATATCTTAGAATTAGTATATTTTTACTAATATCAAGCCCATTTTGACTGATATAAATATAATTATTTTCTCAAAATGTTCAAAATTATTCTTTAAGATTTTGCTAGTGAGTTATCTTGACATTATATGCTAACCACTAGTGAATGTTCTAAAATCAATATGACTTTTGTAGTCTTCAAAAAGAATAGTGAACAGTTGTTCACAATTGTTTTCTCATTGTGCATCATAATTTATTTGAAATTCTTAAATTAAGGCAAAACCCCGTCATTGATCTTGGCCATAGAAATGTCAGAATGAAGATAATGTTACAGTTGAGGCTCTGGTTTCAAGTGTGCACTGAAAAAAGTGAAACGTTGGATCAATTTACAAAAGTTCTGTCATTTGTTACACTTAAAATTATTAGTTTTCATTGAACTAAAATTTATAGTTAATGATTTACTCAACTCAAATTTTTAATTTGATAAAAATCTATAGTTTTAAGTGTGGAAAAAATACAGAACTTTTGTCAATTGATCCAACTTTTTACAGTCTGTTTTTACTCATAATAGCTAAACAAAATCTTAGTAACAAGCCTTAATATCTTATTGAGATAATTTAGTACTGGAACTCTTAAAATAGGGGAAATTATTTAAATCTACTAAGTGATAAGAATTATGTTACCATTATTCTGGTTTTAATATATTTCATCTCACTTAAATTTCACGTTTTGCAGTGTAACCCTGGAACTGCAGCCCCCAGTGGTCATTTTAGGAACTACAGTTTTCAATACTTCTGGGTTTTTTGAACGGCATATTCTAGCTTGACCTAAATTTGACCACCTGAAATGTACATTTAATGTAAATTTATGTTTTTATGAATTTAAAAATAAAGCAAAACAATGATTTCACCAATACTAGTAGTGTTTCAATCGCTGTGGAAAAGCAGAAATATAAAAAAACAAATATGGTCTGTCCTCTAAAACATCTTGTCCTTTGTGCTTAAGCTATTATGATGAAATCTTGCTGAAAGAAAGATGGTTAAAACAGGAAGTGATAATTAGGAAGTGACAAGTGAGCTCTCCAGAGAATAGGAAGCTCGCCATATTGTGTGTCAGACGGAGGGGCCGTGGTATAGATGTAGGAGGGAAAAAAAAAAAAAAACACGAATGACAGTGTAAGAAGACGAGAAAGAACGCACGGGAGCTCCTTTTATTAAATGAAAAGGAGCGTCTCCTTTCAGTCACCGTGACCTTTGTGTCTGAACAGAGGACACGCACACCCACGCCATCGCACCTGCTGAGACTGATGTTCTGCTGGCAGCGGCGCTCACAGCTTCACGGCAAAAATGTCACATCGGCATCTGTGGAGGCTCTCGCACCCCCTCCACCACTTAAAATTTAATCTATCCTCGCGTTTATTGAAGACTGAAGCCTAATGGGACGACGGGGAAAGAGATTTGATTGGCTGAGATTATGCAAACTCATAATTCAAACCTAAAAAAATCCATCTTTCTATAAATATAAGAGGCATAATCATCTGTGCGCTGGTGATTCATTTGTTTTCACATTACATCTTGAACGTTATTAAAGGGTCGGATTAAATCCTTCGCAGAGTCATTGTGAAATCGGCATAATTATCACTTTCACACTTCTGGACAAAAGCAGAGAACATTAGGGAGTTGGCAACATCTGTGCTCACAGTTTAAGAGTTTGGAGCTTGTTTTGGAAGACCGTCCGCCTGCTGACCAGCGGGTGTTTCCTGAAGGTGACATTAAACTCTATAAACTACAGGAAGCTTCTGCTGCAGCTGCTCAGCTGCTACAAAGAGTCTATTTTTTTGCAGGAAAGAGCCTAAAATATCATCTACTTGTGGATATACTGTGATAAAACATTCTCATTTGTTGTTGTCAGATTGGGCAGTTACTGCAGCACCACGACTTCCACTGATGCAGATCTGTTGGGAAGAAGTCTCAGGCTTTTGTCCCCGACTCCAAATATTTGTCATAAGCGACACAGACTTTTGTGTGAGGCGAGTAAATACAGACAGAATAGAAAGTCTGCTCTGCGAAGAGTCGGAGGTAAATAAAAACTGTTTTCTATTTGCGATGAGAGAGCATGGCTGCCTGTGCTTCTGTGTGGAAGTGTTGCTCTGATGCTCCCAAATAGATCAGAGAAATGCTGCAGATAAGTGAGGTGATTGTTCCCCTCTTTTCCACGTGTACTCACCTGGTTTTTGTGTTTCCATTACATGTATAAACTGCTACCTGTCAGTTTTTTTGTTGTGTTTGTGCAGAGTCAACTTAAAGACCTACTTCAATGAAAGTTGAGTTTTTAACATGTTGTTGTGCCATTTCTCCTATGATAGAGAACATTTCTTTGTTCAAACTATTGTGAGCGGACAAAGAAATGTAGTGGAAAATAGGGCCGCCACGATTAGTCGACTACTCGACGATTAATCGACTATTAAAATAGTCGACAACTAATTAAATAGTCGATTAGTCGCTACTTTATATTATATGGAGTCAGAGTGTAGTAAAGTTGAAAGTTATAATAGCATTATGCTAGCTTTTGGGACTATTTTGACATTTATTAAGGTTTTCTAGGCTATTTTGGAGTTAGCTAATATTTTAGTTATATGGAAGCCATTTTGGCTAATTCAAGCTTTTTTCTGTTTTTTAGGCTAATTTGGCATTTAACTGATATTTTATCTGGCTTTCAGCCTAACTTTTTGGACTATTTTTGGCATTTTATTAAGGTTTTCTAGGCTAATTTAGGAGTTTAGGTATTTTTTTCAGCTGCATGCTAACTATTTTGGTTAATTTAGAGATTTTATTTCAGTTTTTAGGCTAACTTGGAATTTAGCTAGTATTTAAGCTACATGCTAGCTATTTTGGCTAATTTAGGATATTTTTTTCTGTTTTTTAGGCTAATTTGGCATTTAACTAATATTTTATCTGGCTTTCAGCCTAGCTTTTTGGACTATTTTGGCATTTTATTAAGGTTTTCTAGGCTAATTTAGGAGTTTGGGTAATTTTTTTTCAGCTGCATGCTAACTATTTTGGCTAATTAGGAGATTTTATTTCAGTTTTAGGCTAATTTGGAATTTAGCTAGTATTTAAGCTACATGTTAGCTATTTTGGCTAATTTAAGATATTTTTTTCAGTTTTTTAGGCTAATTTAGCATTTAACTAAGATTTTAGCTGGCTATCAGCTTGAGCGTTTTCAGCTATTGGCTTCAGTGATTTCAGCTATCAATTTCAGCATCTTCAGCTATCAGCACTAGCATCTTCAGCAGCATTAATTTAGGCAACAGCATTCACATTAGCATTATCACAGGCGATGCTATATATCTATTATTTAGTTAGTTTAAAGCTAATGATGGTTATTATGTGTGCTTTACATCCACTTTGCGCATGACCTGATTAGTCGACTAATCGGAAAAAAGAATCGGTGATTAGTCGACTATTAAAATAATCGTTTGTGGCAGCACTAGTGGAAAAGAACCATGACTTTGGTGCTAAAACCGGGAGGCCACAAGCTTCCTGCTCCGATCCATTCTGATGCATCAACTTGCAGACGACTAGATCCATGAACGTCTTTATTTTCCTCGTCTGCTTGTCGTTAAGTGATTTCCCTCCCCACGCACAACCTGAAGAGTTGCACAATCAGCATCATAGGGAAAACTGAGCAATATTTGTAACAATTGAGTGTATGGCCACCATCTTTACAAATGGCCGCCTTTTTTTTTAATTTATGGTGGTAAATTCATGTCAAATTTGGTGCTTGTACCACAAAATTCAAAATTTGTCTAAATCATCCTTTTAAAGCCCCTCTTATTGAGGTCAACGGACAAAAAAAAGTTGATTTAGGGTTTGGTTACCCTTTAAACTAAATAGGATTGGCTCAGTTCACCTCAGACTCTTTTTTTTTTTGCTATAGTATCCGGTGTGTTTCCTCAGATTTGCCCGTAAGTTTCAAAGCTACCTGGTTTCACCGCCTGCAGCCTTTTTTTCTCTCAGCTTGAGCAGATCAAGCAGCAGGTTGGTAATAACGTCAAATCCTCCATTGTTAATGTCTTCTGGGTTGCCTGAAGAGGGCGTCATGGCAGTTCTATGTCTCCCAGACAGAATCAACCAAATATCTTTGTGTTTGTACAACAGAAAACGGCCCATTATGGTGTATGTTATACGAAGGAGCAACACAAAACATTTTTTATGTTTTGTTGCCGGTTGTTCCTCTCAAAGGACCTTGATCGAGTCTGAAGGGCAGCATTGTGTGGGTTCAGGTGCTCTAAGAGCAGCAGACGAGCCGGTCAATCACTGCTGTCACACGGCAGACAGCAGCGTCTCTCAATAACCTTTAAATCTGAATCTAAAGTAGTTATTTTCCTAAACAACAGAGTCTACATTCCGCAAAAGTATGCCAAAGTTGTGTGCTTTGTCTCTGTGTAGCCCCATGGAACGCTGGTGACCTTCCAACGGGAGTATTTTGTCTTTTGCCTGATAACTGCTGAGATAGGCTGTGACAGCTTCCAACCACTGACCCTGAACAGGAGAGCTGCTGTAGACGTTAAACAGATGGATGGGCGCCTCACTGAAGCCAGACCACTTAGATATTTAGTCATTTTAAAAAAAGTTTTTCTAAAAATGCTACTACGACTGGCTCTTAAACTTTATCATTTAGATCTTGAAGATTCTACTCATTCAGTCGGTTACCTTCACTGCTGTCCCCTTCATGGAGACGGTCTCCAGACCTCAGCTGTTTGCTTAAGTTCCTCTCCTCCTGAGGAAGTGATCACTCTGACGCTTAAGATCTTTGAGCTGGAGTGGATTTAGGCAATTAAAGATCCACTCTAATTAAAAAAAAAAAAAAAAGTGTTTTAGTAGCGTTTTCTGATGATGGAGGACCTGTATAAAGAAAATTAAGCAGAATATTTCTTTATGGAGCTGGGTTGATAAAAATAATCAATGTAAGCTCAATAGATCAAATCAATCCAGAAAAGTGGAGATCGATCTAACGCATAATGCTAAAGAATGCTAGCTTGATGCTAACGTATAATAGGATTTCCCATAGGACGGCTAATGCTAACACACGGTCGACCTAAACATACATTATGACTAAATTAACATCTTTATAAACTCTCAGGGATGAATTTCCCAAACTCTTTTAAGGAAGTATATTTTTAAAGTAAACATTTGTGGTATAAAACACAGTTTTTTGCTCATACTTTCTTCTTCTTCTGGAATAAGGTGTAGTGCTATAGCGCGATCGCCACCTAGTGGCCAAACTGAAACGTCGTCCAGGAGAGGCAGAACAATTGTTGGAGCTTGTACGTTAAAACATACACATGGATTATGAATGTATGTTTAAACAAATTTATCTAAATGCCATTAATCGTGTGAAAGCAAAATTGAATTGAATTGAGAGGATTGAAAAAAATCGGAATCGAATTGATCCAGGCTCCTTTGAGTTGAATTGATTCTGGAAATCATTGGCGATACTCAGCCCTATTTCTTCATTGAAGTCATGATTTAGAAACAACAATAAATACTGAAAGAGCGTATTTGTTACGTAGGAAACCCTGATGCATCCACTTACAGACAAATAGAAATTATAATAGAAATTAATTCAGATAAATTAAAATTACGCAAATATCGACCAATTCCGATATATCACGAATCGGTCGATATTTGCATAATTTGAATTTACTGGTATTGGGTCAATTTTTAAAAGAAATCCACTAATATTAGTCTGTTTGCAGATGGACTTTACTTTTGAAATATTTTTGTTTCTAAAAGATCCCTGGCAGCTTATGGTTTACACTTATGTCTATTAGACACTAAATGGTCTGAATGTTTACAGATATATTTGCAAAGTCTTAAAGTGATACTTTGTCCTTTTGCTGTATGTTAAGGTCAATTATAATGCGAATGTACGGTGACAGAAAAGTTGTGCGTTTCTAATAAAAAAAAAAAAAAAGGAAATTTAAGTATTTTATTTTAGACACTTAAATATCGGTATCGGCAAATATCGGCAATTGGTTAGAGTTGCAGTGGAAATATCGGCTGGAAAAAATGATATCTGGCCATCACTAAGAAATAGATCCACTTTGTTTTCCTCATTGTCTCCAAACTGACTGGAAAGCTCCGATTTTTGTTGCACCGCTAATGTAAATGGAGATCTCTCAACAACGGGAATTGTGGGCGGAGTCTCTCCATGCCAATGGTACCGCCCACAACTCAACTGAAAACTAGAAAACACTAAAGTAGATCGAAAGATGATATTTGAGTGGATTTTTCAAGAAAATTATGTTTTTTTTCAGTAACACACAAACAGAAAACTTGATTTAAAACACAATCTTTCCCAGCATCTTTGTATTTTCCTCTCGTCTCCAAACCTCCCGCTGATCCACTTCTCCCCTTACTCAACGGCAGCTCTCAACCACAAGAACGCCCAAGTGGAGGATGTGAATGGGCTTGTTAGATAATGGGCCTGCGGAACACAGGTGTAGGCTTGCTTTCTATTCCTGCGCGGGTAGCAAACATTCGTGAGTCAGGACGCCTGCGCGTGCTGCTGCAGGCGTCCCGGGTCAGTGACATTTGCTCAGCGCTGGAGCGGAGCAGCGGATCGCTCGCTGGGTTCGTCTCTCAGCTGTGCTCTTAGTTTCACTGAGAAATTAACAGCAATTACCATGCTGGCTTTGCCAAGTGGCCATTTGCTTTGCAGCAGCACACGGATGCAAACAGACACTCGAGACCGTTCCCTACTGGAGAGTGATCACCACTCGAGTCGTGGCTCAGCCCTCTTCAGTGTTTGCAGGCAGCACAGAGGGGGACGGCGTGCGGGGCCAAAAGTTTGTGGACATTTCTTGGTGTGCTCGAGAAGCTGCTTTAATTGTATCACTTTGGAATGAAAATACACATTTTGAGTCTTTTAATTAGAATTATGCAGTTTTAAGGCCAAAAAATTGCTCCTGATTCACAACAATTTCAATAAATAAATAATCAGAAATACATTTATTTCCTAAATTGTTTTAATAAATGTCCTCCATCATCAGAAAAATGTTAGAAACACAAAAAATATGTATTTTATTAAAGTGTTTTTTTAAAAATATTGCTTAATTTCACCAATTTATACCTTGAATCTGTTTGTAATGGCAGCAGTCCGGCTTCTCCATCATCCTGAATGCTGAGCATTTGTAACCATGGTAACGTTCAAAAGCTATCTGGAATCTCCTCCATCAGCAGAGGCATCTTTACTCTTTTCTGATATTGAGAAAGCACCTGCTCACGCAAACGTTTAAGAAAAAAAAAAATCAAAGAATTTGAAGCATTTAGATTTGTTTTCTTCTTTAAAAGAGGAATACTTAAAAAAGCCTCAAGAGTTATGTAATCGTCTTTTTCAGCTGGTGTCAAATTTGTGAAATCTCTTCTCCGCCGTCGTGCCCTCTCGTCTCTCACTCCTCCATTACGTGTGACTCGACTTAAAAAGCCACCTTGAGGGATGACAGCCGTCACTTCTTTTAAAAGGCTGAAAAGGTGAAAAGCGGGAAAAGGTCGGGATGAAAGAAAAAGTTGAAGATCCGGTTAAAAAAAAAAAAGAAAAGACAAGTGCTTTTTTAAAAAAAACTTGCACAGGAGTGACGGCATCTGTGTCGGTGATACAAGCGCACATGATGGTGAGTACCGTATTTTTCGGACTATAAGTCGCACCGGAGTATAAGTCGCAGGGGCCAACAAATGCATAATGAAGAAGAAAAAACCATACATAAGTCGCACCGGAGTATAAGTCGCATTTTTTTCAAGTAATTTATTTTACAAACTGGTTGAAAAAAAACATATTACATCATCCTGGAAGGTAAGTTATAACATTCATAAGTGAATAGAAAACAGGCTGAATATGTGTCAACACATATTCACATATTAGCATCATGAAAAAAACGAAAAGGTGTAGCATTTATATAACATAACAGTTTTCTTTAACTATAGCCTCAAGAACTCATCAACTTTGTATCTTTACTGTAATTAATTGCACGCAATCTCACTCCATATCACTAAATCCGTTAAATTATTCGTCCTCTGTGTCACGTCTGAATAACTAAAGTAAATAAAGTAATTGCATAGATCACCATAAGAGGGCACTCTAGACTTACGGTCCATATCTCATCATTAAAAATTCGTATATAAGTCGCACTGGAGTATAAGTCGCAGGGACATTCAACCTATGAAAAAAACCGCGACTTATAGTCCGGAAAATACGGTATATGGATCTAAAAATGTGAGACATTGTATGACTCACAGGTGAACGCTGCAGCCTCTCAGTTCTCAGCTTTGAAAATGTCACATCATAAACCAAAAAACTTCTCAAATGTCATCTGTTTCATCAACTTTGTTTTTCTTCAGTCTCCAGTCTGCCAAACTTTGAAAGAGATTTTAAATAATTTTTTATTATTTATTGGCTTTTATGGCCTTAAACTCCCGCTCTGATCATCTTTTAATCTGTTTTAGTTCTTTTAATTATGAATAAGCAGTTT
>NC_050532.1:21261940-21263874 GCF_002922805.2 Oryzias melastigma
AGATAAAGTTGTGTTTGTGACAAAATAGTAAAAAAAAAAAAGAAAAAAAAAATAGCCTTCACTTGAAGTTTCCACCTTCAGTGTGTGAAATATTTTTAGGTAATGAGCAAGTCAGGTTAAATAAAACCAAAACTGTCAGTGTTTTTTTATTTTATTTTTATTTTTTGTAACCGTGTACTTTGTGGTAAAATGTATTCTAACCTGTAAACTGACTTTCTTATGAAAGGCGTCATGAATGTTCATTAAAATAATTAAAATCCCTCCTGATTTGTAAAAAATATATTTTTTTTCCCTACAAGTTAATTTTTCCAGCCTACTTTGAACTTTTCTCTGTTTTTACTACATTGTATTTTATCGTCTGTTTTACCATCTAGTAGTTATTTTTGAGAAGCATCTTTAAATTTTATACTAAAGTACTTATGATAGTTTTATCAGGTGAAATAAGTCACTGACGAATGCAGACCTTTTACTGGAGAATGTCATCTCACGTTTTTCCTAATCCCTCCCAGATTGAGGTCATCTGGTCTTCCAAACGCTGATGTTTGTGGGGATGGATTCCGCGGGCCTCGGGGTCATGTTGTTCTCTCCCTTCCGTAAGAGAGAAGGGTACATGACTCACTTTTAGAACTGGGTTGGTGTTGGTTGTTATAGTAACTCCTGACTGCTCTCAAAGGCCCCCTCAGCATCACGTGGGAGGGTTGCCGCGGCAACGGAAGGTTGTAGCGTAGGTGTGCTCTTGTGGTAAAAGTAACTTTATTTTATTTTTTATTTTTTTTATTGTTTGTTGGCGTCTTTCACTGGAGTTGGTGAAGGAAATAGGAAGCTGGACTGAAATGGAGCTTTTTTAAAAAAAAATGATAAAAGAAATAGCAATAAAGGAGATAAAACAGAATTGTTTGCATGTTTTGAAATGAATGGACAAATGCAGCCTGCAGGCTGCATTTGTCCATTCATTTCAAAACATGCAAACAATTGAAATACTAAAAGGCAATAAGTTTTAGTATATTTGGTTTGGTATACCCTTTATTATTAATATTTCTAAATGGTCAAGCATTTATATAACATTTCTCTGAAGCCCTAATCTACTCAAACCAGGCTTAAATCCCCACAATGACACTTGTTTGCTTAAAATGACCCATTTACTTGGCAAAACACTGCTATATCTCTTCATTTTTTTCTTTTATTTATGTTTTTTTTTGCTATTAATTCAGGGGAGCTGTGAGCTGAAACTGTCAATTTCACACCCAACCCAAGAAACACCAACATATTACACATTTAAACACTTGATTGTAGATATTTGTAGTCACTTACAGGTAAATATTGAAAGTATTATGTACAGCAGATGTTGGATGACTGATATTGTTTACCACCAGCTTGCACGGTTAGCAGCTGGTCTTTGATTTGATTGTGTTGTATGGATTTCTCTCCTTTATTTTGATTTTTTTATTTATTTTTTTTCCTGAAACCTTATTATTCTTAAGTTTCTATATTTATGGCCACGCTCACGATTTTCAAAAACCATCAGAAGGTGTGAAATCTTTAGAACTAGCAGTTATTGACATGTTCTATTTAATACTAAACATCATACTGGTTACCTAAATCATCCTGAAAATACCTTTTTAAAACAAAATCCTCTCTTTTATTGTTTTTAGACAGCACAGAGCAGTAAAGAAACATTCTGCACATCAGTGCGTCAATGAATCAATGTTTATCTGCTGAAAATGCAAAATATAACCAACCAAAAAAGGCGTACGGCGAGGAGCTCTTCTGCTCAAGTCTTTAGCTGAAGAGCATTTAAGTTGGACTCAATTACTTTTTCATTTAGTGCCACTCGTCTTAATGTTGCTTCTCCCTGCGATGTTAAACCATTAAACCTGAGGCAGCATTTAGACAAAGAAACTGTAATTTACATGTGCTGCCTGGAGTTATAGTGG
>NC_050532.1:21264023-21274004 GCF_002922805.2 Oryzias melastigma
TAAAGGATTTTCATAGCTGGTTCTGGCACTTCATGGTAACCGTGACAACTGGATAGTTGTTTACCCGTTACAGCAGCTGATTGAGACCTCCTAAGCCCAAGATAAGGCCGAGTGAGACCAGAACGCCAGAGGGGGTTGAGGGGGGGTTATAAAGGATGTAGGGGAGTGGACGCCGAGGAGTCGGGACGCTTTTAACCGTTGCTTTTCCCTTATGCAGCGAGATTTAAGACTTTTGCTGGATGATGATGAAGATGAGATTAATAATTAAATCCGAACAAATGACTACAGCAGCATCTTTGCATTTCATTTGTTTTTTTTTTGTTTTAAAGCTTAGTTTTAGCATTTAAAATATTTTCACTTTGGATATAATTTCCTCTTTTCAATGACGGGATGATGCACTTTTAGGTGTTTTTATAGATTATTTGGTTTAATGTCAAATTTTAGTTTAATAACTTACCAAAGACGACTCTTTATGTTGTACCATTGACAAAATACTGTATTTCTTATCTATCTCTTCCTTTAGCTGCAGGACAAACTCTGTTTTTATTTCCAGAAGGGCCTTCAAATCATCCGGTCTCTGCAGAAACAGGCCCACTAGAGATAAAAAAGTGAAAAATTCCTAAATTATTGGTAGATTTTCTTCAAATACGCTAAAAAAATCTGCTATTGGGGAAAAAAATATATATTTTTCTTGTATTATGTAAAAGAAAATCTAGTTTTTTCTCAAATTAAGCTTATTTTTTAATTAAACCTTCTTGATACATTCATATTTCTTGCTAGAAAAAAAATAATAGTTTTTCTTTTTCTTTTTACATTAAAAATCAGTTTTTGCAGTGAAATCAGAGTTCATGATCATTCGAAAATCAAATCAAATCTAAATACTTTATTAATCCTGAGGGAAATTCATTGTAGTTTTCCAGTACAGTACAGTATTTGATGCAGATTTCAAGTCTTTACACACAAAAGATTCACGTCTTTCTACATTTTCACAAAAAAAGTGAAGTGCAAAGCTGTTTAAACACTATTTCAGGTGCGGGTGCATCTCTCACCCCTTTAAACAGTCTGCGACGCTCAGAGCTGTGATAATCTGCTTGACGAAGACGTGTTGTGCTGTAAATCTGAGGCTTCTTCTATAACAGCTCGGAATATTGCATCAACTTTTGAAAAAGGGCAGATCACGCCTCCTTCAAACGTGCCGATTTAAACCCCTTTGACGGCTGCTTTGGAGCTCAACGTCTTCACAAAGCAACTCTGTAAACTGCTGTTACGCTGGAAAAATGCTCTTTTCAAAATAAATTAAACATGTAGAATACAGGATATGTTTACATTGTTGTGTGTGAAAACTCTGCTAATAGAAATATCAGAGTTTGTCTTTCTAATATTTCTTAAAATAAGTTGTGAATTCCTGTCTTTTTAAGGAAAATATTTTTTTTAAATTGGCCAGAATTAAGGAAATTGGAAATATTGAAGAAAATTGCTTTAAAAAAAGAGTGTTCTAACTTCATATTAGGCATATTCACCTTTCCCCTAAATACAACAATCCAACAATCTATATTTTTAGACAATGATCATCCTAAAGTGAGGTCAGGATTACACATTTTACAATCAGTTTGTCTCAGAATATACACATAAATGTATGTTTCCTTTCAAATTTACGTCTTGCTGTCATTAAATGCATCATTCCTTTTTTTTTTGTAAAAAAACAGTTTTTTCCTAAACTAAGCAGGTCTAATTCCAAAAAAAACTCTGGAGGAAATCATGATTTCTTGGTCATTTTTCATAGAATATGAATAACAAAAACATATTTTCCACTCATGGTAATTGTGTTAATCAATTTAATATCAAAAAATGTTGTTTACCCCCTAATAAATTATAATGACAACAGAAACTGTTCAAAAGTGACTTTTTTCTGAAAACACGCACAAAAGCTTATACGAAAGGGTTTGATTGGCAGCTAAAGGTAACGCCCCCTCACCTGTGACTCGTTTACCTGTAATCAAAGTGTGTGCACGAGAGGTCTTGGAGTTTCTGGACTCTAACAGACCCTTTCATCCTTCATCCAGTGACATTCCTGGATCCTAAATCATGAGAAAAGCTAAAGAGCTGTCAAAAAATCTATGGGAAAAGGTAACCGAACTATACAAAACAGAAAAAGGATTTAAGAAGGCATCCAAGGAACTTAGAATTTTGAAAATATTTAAGAAAAATTGTCTTTAACAAGTCTTTAAATCTTATTGAAACGATATTTATTAGTTAGTTTTGTCTTAAATCAAGTTATATTCAAACCAGAAGTTGAACACAAATACTGAGTGTTTTTGCTAAGTAGTTTTTTTTCTACTGCAGTACCTACTGACACCCTAACCTTAAGTAGCTCCATAATCTTAAACCCAGTAGAGGCATAAGCATATTGCACAGTGACTAAGTACACGTCCAAAAATACTTCTTCAGATGACACGTTTATTAAAAAAAAAACCTGTTTATTTTGGTCTCTTTGCTGCGTTTTTCTTGCTGTCTTCTGATCACTTCTTGATGTCTCTTCTCCTTCCCTGCACCTGACGGCCGCTCCCTCCCTCTCATTTAGTCGGCTCTCAACCATCTGGTGTGAATTCTCTCCTTCGTTCTCTGGAGAACTTTAAATAGAACTGCTCCGAATCTGTTGTAATTCAACGTTTGCACGTTAAGAGCGTGAGATTTTAAAAGGAATCATTTCAGATGTGGGATGGGGATGTGATTTTTTTTGTTTGTTTTCTCTTGCAAACCCCATAGAGGGATCACAGCCTCCTTCTCCGGAGGCCTCCTGCTGCGCTGGATATTAAACATGACATGTGAAATTCATATATGGAGGAGAAAATAGAGGGCAGTCACCTTGAAACAGAATCTGGCTGCACTCACACGTCTTCTTACACCTTTTCCTGGGAGAAAATGAGATTAGCAGCCTCTCACTGCATTATGGCTGATAACTTCCAGCTCGCCATTGTAGTAAAACCCAAATGGATTTGCATTGATCACCTGCACACGTGATGACATGGTTCAGGGGGGGCAGAATCAAAGTGTTGAGGGCCGCTGTCGTACATGTTTTCCAACCAACCTGCCATTGAAGCTCCTTATTGGCTGGATGAGGCGCGATACCGGCCCTCGAGGCCTGGAGTCTGACTCCGGATATGATGCACAACGTAATAACTACAGATGTGGTCGAAGCTACGAAATAATGAAAATGTTTGGGTGAATAGATGGATACCGAATAGATCTCAAGTATGGATGTTAAGATGTTAGTTTAGATCAAAGTCAAGTCTGTTATTAAAGGTTTGACGTTATCTTACGATTATTTTTAACTTGTATAATTTTGACAAAATATATTTTATGGAGAGTAAAATACTGAGTTATTTAAGGATTAAGTAGATTCATTCTGGAACAACAATCCTAGCTTTTTATGATTCATAATTGTCTTGAAAAGTTATTCTAAAGTTGTAAAAATTTGGCATTTTGCTAGCTTTTTTTGGGCTATTTTGGCTTTTACTCTGATTTGTTTCAGCAGATTTGGACTTAAGCTAATATTTCAGCTATGTGTTTTGGCTACTTTACACTTTTCTTTTATTTTTTTAGCCTATTATGGAGTTTAGCTAATATTTCAGCAACATGCTAGTTGTTCTGGCTAATATTTTTAAGGCTTTTTTGGAGTTAAGTTATTATTTCAGCTACATGCTAGCTGTTTTGGCTAATTTAGGCATGTTTCTGTTTTTTTAGGCTATTTTGAAGTTTAGCAATTTTTTTCAGCTTTATGCTAGCTGTTCTGGCTAATTTTGTTTTTTTTTTTCAGTTTTTTTTTTTAGGCTATTTTGAAGTTTAGCCATTTTTTTCAGCTACATGCTAGCCGTTTTGGCTAACCTATATATATATTTTTTAAGGCTAATTTGGCATTTAGCTTAAATTTTAGCTAGCTATCAGCTTCAACTTTTTCAGCCATTAGCTCCAGTGATTTCAGCTACTATTTTTTTAGCATTTTGACCTTTTGGCTTCAGTGTTTTTTAAGCTAATAATTTTAGCATCTTCAGCTATCAGCATTAGCATCTTCATTAGCCAAATTTAGCTTTCCAACTAGCATTATCACAGGTAATGCTATATATTATTATGTTAAAAAGTTACTGTTTTAAAAAAATAATTTTAATGTGTTCAATAAATGTTTATCCTGCTCGTCCCTCTACTTGAAGTGTGTTTTTTATTTTGGCCCCTTGTGTGATTGAGTTTGACACCCCTGGTTTTGATATTCCGTAAATAGCGAAGAATACATTTTAGATGTCTTTTTAAATAAAGCAAAACTTTATATCATGTTAAAATATTAATTTTAACTGTGCTAATAAACCAACATTTATCCAGATACACAACATGAAGCAGGACAAATTTGTCAATGACACTTTAGCTTTAAACTAAAACTTAAACTCACTCCCACCAAAGGCTGAATGTGACTTTTTATTCAGCCAAATATATTCAGGATTTAAGTTATTCCACTCGCTAATCTTCTTTCCTGCATTTCTCTTCTGGTTTTCAGTCATCGCTGACTCTCTGACAGTCACCGCTCCAGCCCAGACTCTCTCCAAAATCGAGGGGGACACATTACAGCTCACCTGCGAGGTTTCCCGGACCACCGAGCAGCACACTCACCTGTCGGTGGGTTGGTATCTGAGGTCTCCGGAGGACGCGGCGGCGCCGCCCCAGGAGCTGGTCACCCTGTCCAGGGACTTTGTTCTTCGCTCTGGAGGACCGTATCGGCAGAGGATGGCAGCGGGGGACCTCAGGCTGGACAAAACCAGCGCCACCGCCTACAGGCTGACCATCCACAAGCTGCAGCCCATAGACCAGGGACTGCTCTACTGCCAGGCGGCCGAGTGGATCCAAGACCCGGACGGGAGCTGGTTCGCCATGACCCGCAAACAGAGCGATAAGACCCAGCTGCGCATCCAGCCCACCGGTGAGTGATTACAGCTTTCATCCGAAATATGAGTCTGTATTCAGGTGTGCAACACAATCATCATCAGAATGTGGGACAATGTAGTGCTTTTAATTATGTAAAAAAGAAAAATGATAGTAATTTTAAGCAGGCAGCACCAACATGTAATTATAATCAAGAAAAAGAGCAAATGCAGAGTCTCAAAGAGGAGCGATGATGGGTCAGATTCATGAGAGAAATTGGGGAGATATTCTCAATATTTCTCAAAGAAAAAGGAAGATAGTTAGATAACATACGTCAATGGTGAGCAAAGATATTTTCTGTCAATAAATGGTTATTTGTTTTAAAATATAACCTTTCAAGATGTTGTTTTGCCTTTTTTTTTATTTTTTTTTTTATAGATCATCAAATTCTTCCATTTTCCTAGTATAAACCCTTTTATTGTCAGTGTAAAATGCATGATTTGGTGTCAGGTTTTTTCAGTTTACTGAAATTTTCAGTTTACTGATATTTTAGTTGAGGCTTAAAGAAAATGTCAAACTCATCCTGATTGCAAAACTCATCTTTTTTAAATACGTTAAAATAATGCATTATTTCTACTGTTCTACTTTGTATTACTAGTTTTTTTTATTTTTTTATTAGGACTTTCATCTCTTTTTGATCCCCTTAAAAATGTATTTTTATTAAAATAGTAATAAGTGTTTGAACTATTTTTATTGTTTGAATAATGAGCTACTACGGTGGCCCAGAAGTGCAAATAGCATGAAAACATAATAATGATTATGATTAAAAAAGCAGAAATTAAAACTTTGAAAAAATTGTATATTTTGAAAAATAAAAGTAACTTCCTGAAAACAACATAAAATGTTAGAAAATGAAACAAAATTAAAAAAACAGAAAAGATGAGTAATTCGGGACATCACTGACTAACTGATGAGTTTTTAAGAAGCAGAACAATGTTTTGCCTGAATCGTGGTAAAGAACTGATTAAAAAATCACCAAACTTTTGCCGTTTCTGTGACCAAAAGCTTAGAGAGATATCTTCTGCCTGAATTTGTTTCCTTACAGAGAACGTCTGGTTGAAAAGATGAACAAACATCTTCATCCAATCAGCGACGTCCCCAAAATACCGACATTTTCTGTTCTCAATTTTGTTTCATTTTGATTTTTGGAAATTAACTTTTCTTTCTGAAACATTTCCTTTCTTATTTTATTTAATTTACTTGTAGTTGTATCTTTTTTTTAATTAAATGTTGGTTTTTGGTATTTTCTTTTGATTTTTAAAATCTAGTTCTGCTCCTTAAAAATCCTTCTTTAGCTTTTTTATTTGTTATTGTGATCTTTTACATGTTTTTGCATTGAGGGATTTCCTAATGTGATTTGGACTTCAGGGCCACCGTAGAAAACACACAAGTTGAGATGAACATTTTTCTATGAACATAATTGTGTTTTAACTCTTTATTTTTCAAAGCTGTTTAGTTTATATTTTCAGCTCACTGCTGAATTACTTTTTTTTTTTTTTAAAGCTAAGTAGTTGTAACAATCACACAAAGCCAACTCAATAGTCTGAAGCTTTAGGTTGCCAGCGTTGGTCCTCCTGCTTCAAGTGTATAAAGCAGCTTGTATTGAATCTCACAGAAGACGGATGTATTTTCTCCACTACAAATGTTTGAAAAGAAAACGACTTTATACTTTTCATCTTAGACCTCTTTGTCCTTAAGGACTCACAAGTTGAGGCTAAAAGGAAAATAATTGTAAAACATTTGCTTCCTTTTGAATGTAGTTGAACTAAAACTTTGAACTTTCCTTTGATAAAGGGTTTATATGAGCTAAATTCAGGTTTTAAAGTCTCACTCTGATCATATTTTGATCTTTTGTAAAAGCGTTCCCAGTGGTTTTATTTTTTTTGTAAGCATGATTGTTTTTAGCCTACATTAAAAAACAGTTGCTTTAGGACATAGTTTCTGCAGAGCAGCAGGAGTTCATCAGAAATTCACCTCTTTTTTTCGTCTGCTCCTGATTCACAACAATTTGAATAAAGAGATACTAAGTTTTAAGATTAATTATCCTAACTAACCATCAATGCTGCAAGAACATATTAAAAACACGTTTTACATCTGATTTCGATGATGCTGTTTAGCAGAAGTGAGTGAGTTTGAAACATCGTGTGAAGAACTGCATGATTGGGAAAGTCGTTGTGAGTACTTGGGCATCAAACCATCAACCCCCGTGTCAGAGAGCAAACCTGCGCTCTTTACTTCCTCATCCACAATCGTAGAGATAATTGAAGACGTTCTGTGGGAAGTAAGAAGGAACGGGAGGTAATTACACGGGTCCACATCCCCTCTGTCCTCCTGACGGGCTGCATGTGGGCCCGGTTCCTCTGATTACTGATCAGTATCTGACACTAAGCTCATTAGCTTACTAAACAGGGCTTAACCAAACCTCAGCAGACTTTCACCGCGTTTGTGGCCAACATCCAAACGGAGGCCGACGTCTTCCACAAACAGCTTAAAAAAAGGTTTTTCCTGTCAGTCCTGCCAACAGTAACCTGTAAGTGTGAGAGTGCATGACTAGGAGAAATTGTTTGCTGTCAAAATTAACGGAAGAGACGGCATGAAAGGAGGGAGAACGGGGTGGCACCGGGATAAGAAAATAACAGATCACTGCATGAAAGAAGTATGACAGAAACACAGTGCCTTTTTACGATAATGATCTAGTGAGCTGTCAATCTCGGAGAATAAGTAACAAAAGCCGCCATTTAACTCCTCGCATGCTGTTCTGCAGCCGTGATCACGTCACTTCCACTGTAGTGTGTCACGCCTAAACAGAGATGGGCTTTGTTTGGGCCGGAGACGTGGGCGCCGAGCCGCTTTAGCGTTATTACGGCAGTCGTTTTGACTTCCTCCATCAGGCGCCGCGGACTGGATGCTGCCCCAGATAAGAAGAGCTGAAACTCAGACGAGCTGCAGGTTTTTCAGAGGAGTTCCAGCAACTTCAGGGAGGAGACTAAAGGGAAGAGGAGCTCCCCTCTCAACGCCCTTTGTCACTCTCTGTCTCGCCTGTGATTTATAATTGATGGAGCCGTTGTTGCATGACAAAGAGCATGAAGCAGTTCCACCTCGGAGTGCAGATGTTCAAATTCTCTGTTTCTATTTATCTTTTTTTTGTCTTTTTTTAGCTGAACTTCTGTGGGTTTTTGAGTGTATATTTATCAGGCAGAAAAAGAAAAAAAACCTTCATCTTCCTGTAAAAGATCGAAGACGAAGTCTTAACACAAGCTAATCACCTTCACTTGGTGTCGGAAAAAGACCAAATTCTTGTGCATCTTTTCCTCTTTTATCACCTTCTCTGTTCTTATCACCTCCTCATCGCCTCTGTTCTTTCTTTCACGTCATCACCATTTTTTTTATTTTTTTTTTTATTGCTGAGTTTATTTTGGCTTTTTTCCTTCTCTTGATGAAATTAACTACATCTTAAAAACCCACTATGTAATGAAAGTCTTTGACTTTAACATGCTTTTGTGACATATATAAAGAAAATTCATTTATTTTTTTTTAAAGTGTTATGACTCAGGAACAGATAAAAACAATTTATGTGATATGTATCGTATGGAATATATATATTCCAAGTCTGTACAGCACAAATTTTCACTTTTATTTTAAACTTTCACTTTCACTTTTTTCTTCTCTCTCAAAGAGGCTCAGTGTGCTCTGCTGCCAACTAGTGGTCGGGGGGTTTAGGTGGAAAACAAAAGTACGACACTCACAAATAATTACTTAAATATTGTCTCATCAACATTTTAAATCAATAAAAGTATCGCCAAATAAAATATCGCAAGCCGCCACACCTTTTAAATATCACTTACTTTAATCCGGCCTTCCCCCTTTTCTCCCTCGATCAAATTGACCACCATCACAGATGGTAAACGGCGTCTTCTTTTACCTAAATAAACAGATCTGGTTACAGATAAATAAATGAATAATTTACCTGTTCAGGATGTCCAGGTGTCGAGAGAGCTCACAACATCCTTATGTCATCATAGTTAAGTAAATTAAAAAAAAAACTGAACTCAATTGGACCTTTCACGTTTCAGTTTCTTTATGGCGCCTCCTGCTGGAAATACTCCACACTTTTACCTGAAAAGTATTTCTCCCAGATGAGGGAATTTCAATGAGTCTATATCATGAAATTCTATGGCTTTCAGAGTAAACTATGTCCATATATATGATCGTATGATCACTAAAGATCACATTATTTATATAAATTAATTATTTTGACAAGCTTCTTGTGTTTGTGTGTGTAATTCTTAATTTGTAACTTACGTAATACATTTTGTTTGTGCAATTGTTCTTGCAATTGTGTGTTCACATATCCAAAATAAAAAAAATACAATTTATACATGCACAGCTTAAAATTACAACAGCTTGAAACTAACTATACACACAAATCTTTAAAAATGACGCACAAATCACCTGTTATGTACACACAAAACCGCATTTACGCACAAATCTGGTGTGAGAATCTTTTCACATCTCCAAGATTTATGTGTAAGTGATGCGTTCAAATGTTGCTACAATGCTGGGTCATCAGTGTTTTCTTGTCACCTGTTTCGAACTTAGAATGTGAATAATATCTGGTGAAAACTTGACATTTGTCCAACTTTCTTAAACAAATATGCACCAATAATTAATACAAAAAAGTCTAAATATGAATTTATAAAACACTTATCCCAAGTTTTTACAAGATATTATTCACAATCTAAGTTCAAAGATAAGAAAACACTGATGACGCAGCATGCTAGCAGCATTTAACCGGATTATTTCCAAATCAGATTTGGGCGTAACTGTGGTTTTGTGTGTGCACAACAAGTGATTTGTGTAAACTTTTTAAAGATTTGCATGTGTATTCAGTTTTAAGCTGCTGTAATTTTAAACTGTGGATGTGTAAATTGTTTTTTTGTATTTCAGGATTTTTGTGCATGTCGATATACAATTGAAAGTACTCAGTTACGCACAAAATGAATTGTATGAGTT
>NC_050532.1:21274251-21298921 GCF_002922805.2 Oryzias melastigma
TTTTATGTATTTTTTGTATTTTGTACGTGTGAATACACAATTGAAAGTACTCACATTTACGCACAAAATTAATTGTAGGCGTTACAAATCAAGAATTACACACACACAAATCGGATTGAACTATTTTGTCTCCATACTTTTCCTACCCGGAAGTATAACGCCTCGATCTGTGAGGCCCCGCCTTTTGGGTGTCGCCCATTTCATGACGTCAGCGTTGTGTCAGCATTTAATCAACCAAAAAAAAAAAAAAAAAAAAAACAGCTGAACTTTTGCAAAGATAAAATTAAAGTGTTTGGCCGATCACTGCTAGCTCCACTGAGAAAGTGGGCGTGTGTGTTAGCCTGGGGGCGGGGCCGGAAGGGCGGACTCTTCCTGGAAGGGGCTGTTCTGGGACTGGTGCTCAGAGTTCAAGTTTTTAGAGGAAAGCTCAGATATGTAAATGGATCAAAATGCTGCTTTAGAAAATGTTTTTCAAGATAAATTAGCATTATTATCCACTTAAAAGCTAAAAAAAGTTGATTTTTTTCTCGATATAGGCATGATATATTCAAATTTCACAATAAAACGCCTTTGTATCCTCACACATACGGCTGAGAAATGTTATTTCATTTGAATATTTGATGCTTTTTCTTTTGCTCAAGTGAAAATAAACTGGATACTGTGTAACACTGGTGTAGCCATGCATACATTAGTGACTCCTTGCATAAGGTGACATCTCTAACACAAAGGGATCAAAAGTTAAGCAGCAATAAAAAAAAACAGCATATTTAACTAATAAATTATAAAAGCCAACAAATTGTTGAACCACAAAGAAAAATATCATAAACTAAAAACGAACAAAGTTGTGTTTGCTTGTTTTTGCCCCAAGGCATGCTGGTTTACAGCCCTGAATGTCAGCAGCTTCCCGTCCGTCTGCACGGACTGGAGCTTAGCTACAAACATGTGAACAATTACACCTACCTCCCGCCGAAAGACTTCCCAGCGTAACTAGGTCTGCAGCGAGGGCAAGCTTTGAACTTTTCCACATGAATGCGCTTTCAGGAATCATGTTTACAGTCTTTGTAATTACAGCTCAGGGCTACAAACCCACAGAGATGCAAAGCAGTTGTTTCTGACACTCAGCGCGCCGATCATCTGGAAGCTAATGTAGCACATAAAACTGGACAGAGACACACGGCTGAGCATGCATGAATAATGATCATTAAGAGGGTAAAATGCAGTGTTTGCTTTTTTCTGGTTTCTAAGACTGGAGAGTTGGACTTTCTTAGACAACAGAAGAAAATTTTAATTGGATGTTTCTGTAATTTCTCTATTAGAGTAAGTAAGATAAGAGTGGAAGAACTGAAGCAGGTTGTTTTCCTTAGATAAAACATTTAAAAATTAATTCACTTCTCAGGCTTAATGAATACGTTGTTCTGCACAACATCTTTATCTACTTTTCTGTCTTTCAGATCGGGACTTCAGCATCCAGGTGAGCACGGAGCGACGGTCCTTCACGGCCGGTGAGCCGCTGGAGCTCCGCTGCACCATTGAGGCGCAGAACGTTCCGGAGCGTTTCTTCTCGGTGTCGTGGGTCTTCAGCAGCTCACCGGTGGCCGTGGTGGGCCCCAGTGCCGTGCCGGTCCTGGGCCCCGATTACGTTGCCCGGGAGGCCGCTGGCCTCATGACGGTGCGGAAAGAGAGTCCCAACGTGTACCTGCTGAAGCTGCAACGCCTGAACCCCGACGACGCCGGCAAGTACATCTGTCGCGTCACGGAGCGAGAGAAAACGCCCACGGGGGACTTCATAGACCGCAGCAAGAGGTCCCGCAACGTCCAGATCACAGTCCAGCAAATCAGTAAGTAATGAGTCCACGGCCTAGATCGGGGTCTGCACAAGTGGCTCTTTTAACTCTCCTTGACCAAACAGAAAATAACATGGCTGATCCATATAGCAGCTCCCTGCTGATGGCTACCTAACCAAAACTACCCAAAGAAAACAAATAAACAAAGCCCACGAACTAAGACTACCAAGGTCCAACCCCAAACTAAAATAACAAATCCCAGCAGCGTAAGACTGCTGAGGACTAAGATGGAAAAACAATAGAATAGCAATTTTTTAAAGGATTAGTGCTGCCACAAACTATTATTTTAAGTTGCCTGATCACCGATTATTTTTTCCGATTTGTTGACTATTTGGGTCATGCGCAAACTGGATGTAAAGCACACATCATAACCATCATTTGCATTAGCATCATCAGCATTGCCTGCGATAATGCTAGTGTGAATGCTGTAAACTGAATTTTACCACTGAAGATACAAGTGAAAATGCTGAAGCTGATAGGCAGCTAAAATATTAGTTCAATGCAAAATTAGACAAAAAAGGCTAAACCAGCTAGCATGCAGCTGAGATATTAGCTTAACTCCAAAATAGCCTAAAAAACTGAAAAAAATCATAAATTTGGCGAAATAGCTAGCATGTAGCTAAAATATTAGCTCAACTCCAAATTAGTCTGAAAACAGAAAATTTCCCAAATTAGCCAAAATAGGTAGCTTGTAACTAAAATAGTAGCTAAACTCTAAATTGGTCTAAAAACTGAAAAATGCCTAAGCTAGCCAAAATAGCTAGCATGTAACTAAAATATTAGCTAAACTCCAAATTATTTTAAAAACAGAAAAATTCCTAAATTAGCCAAAATAGCTAGCATGTAGCTAAAATATTAGCTAAACTATAAATTTGCCTAAAAAAATCTTTAAATGCCAAAATAGTCCAAAAAGCTAGCATAATGCCATTATTACTTTCAACTTTACTACACTCTGACTCCATATAATGTAAAGTAACGACTAATCGACTATGAAAATAGTTGTTGACTATTAGTCATCGATGAGTCAACTAATTGTGGCGGCCCTAGTAAGGATTACTTAATTACAATGTATTAAATTTAGATCAGAAACATTTATAAATTGATGGCTGAGGTGTACATAGATGATAAACTGTGTAGGTTTTTACATCCCTGTTGACCTGAAGACGTCTTGTTTGCCCAACTCTACCTCCAGAATGAACAGATTTTATATGCTAATCAAAACGTTGGTAAACATTTTTATCTTTTATGAGTTAAAATCACATATTATCTTGTGCTGCACAACATTGGTTACAAAAAAAATCTAATTTTAACATATTCTAGGTTCTTTTTATATTTTTGCTTTTGTTCTTACCTGAAAATAGGCATAATTCATATGTATTGTTAAAAAAATGAAAGCTATGAATGCAATTCCAAGTTTAGACTATGCAGCTCCTTCTAGGTTTTGATCAGTAGAAATCGAGCCCATTACTGTTAAAGGTTGCCGACTCCTGACCTATACTGTGAATGACCTACATTATATAGATGTGCCGTGTCTATTGTTAGCTTTGTGAAAGCGCAGAAAGGATAATGCTGCTCTTATTCCTGATGCGTTTTCTGTTCAAGTGGTTCGCCAAGGACTGGTGATGCAGCTTTGTTGCATTGGCATTGACTTTAATGGGAAGGGATAACACTATAGGAGGATAATGGAGAGCCACGGAGTCCAGACTCAAGGAGGCTGAGCCACCAGCCATGAAATGAAAGTGTGGAGAAAGAAAAGAGGCAAAGAAGGGCGTCTCCAGGGCCCCTTAAGTGGTTCTCTGGGTTAAATTAATATGTTCTGCCGGGGCAGACCTCAACTGCCAAAATGCAGCTGGCCTTTGGGGGCGAGAAATCAAGCTTGTATGTGGCGGATACAAGTGTACAACCCTATAAAACCACTATTCTAGACCTTTGAATATTAATTTCCTCTTTCCTTTTTTCTTGGAATAGAGTTCCTTAAGGCACTTTTCCAAGTCAAACACTGGTTTTATGTCATCATGTTGACATGGAGTTATCTGTATGAGGCTGAAGTGGGCGTCTGATTGCTGTTTTGTTTCTAGATTCTGGTTTACCTTCATTTTTGAGGGTAGATGTCATCCTGTAAAATATCTGCAACTGGTTAATACTTTATTTGTATTCTAGATTTTTGTAGGAATCAATAAAATGTGATCCCTTTCCCAAGTCCAAGCTAAAAAAATCAGACGCCAACTTCTGCCTAGTCAGACAAAAAAAAGAAAAAGAAAGGGAAAAATCCACAGTTTTAGCAACTTTATTGGCTGTATCCTTGTAACATTAGACAGCCGGTTGCTGAATATTATGCAATATTATTAAGGAGTGTGGGAACAACTGAAATAAATCCATATTTTGAGTGGAGATTCCTGTTTTTTGTCTGATAAATGCGCCTTTATTTTGAAGTCAAAAGCTCTTCTTCTGTTTTTCCTCGTTGACTCTTTTCTGTGAAAATTAAATGTCCAAATATGATTGATTTTTGTTAACCTTCCCAGCTTGGGGGTTTCAATTTCGCAAATCGCACGTCAAATTGGCTTTGGACGCATGTCGAATTTGCTGCATGACACCTCTTAAACCATGTGATCATAAGCTATGCATGTGGGAGGAGCCTACTATGAATGTTTTTAGCCTGATCGCTACATGGAGCAGTGTCTCTGTATATCTCATTTACAATGCACGGAGGATGTTTTGACATTGGATTTGTTTACTGGTATATAGAAGAGTTCTACAAAAGCACCAGTAATCACATCTCCATGTTCATGAGATCATTCAGAGACTCTTCCAGTATCATGCTATGTCTGAATGATGGCGGTTTTCTGCCGTCTTTCTGTTTCTCTGTGATCCAGTTTGATAACTTGCTGTCCCAAATTAGTCCAAAAGAGAAAAAAACCCCTAAAAATAAGAATAAAATTAGAGAATATTTTTTTAATTGACTAAAAAAAATAAGAAAAATATCATAAAATTCAGAACAAGAAAGATTGGACTCCACTCTCTCATGGTCACTAAGCATATCACATCTCCAAAGCTGAGTCCCTGATTTGTTGGTCCTCACCAAAAATCAGAGTTTTTAAAACTCTGGATGCACTGCTTCACCAAAATCCCACCGAGACACTCAAATCGTGCTGCTGCTGGATAGACGTGATGTACATTGACTTAACATTGTAACTGGACACCACTAATGCGATGTGAACGCAGCTCAGAAGAGTAGAAGATGCACTTTTGACATGGGATTGATCAACTTGAGATCCGCCCATTGTCTGTAAATGAGAACTGGACTGAGAGAGAGTGACATCATCCATAGAAAATGACTTACTTCCAGCTACAGCTAAATGAAGTCGGTTCAGTCGCCATATTGGAACCACAAATCGTCAACAAGCAGGAATTGGTCATATTAGTAATATTTCTTTATTTCTTCATAGAAGTCGGGGAGATTTCGTCTTTTTTGGGGTACTTCCTGTTTGTCGCCAAGGTGGGAGGGGCCACTCTGTCCTGTTCTCAGATCATGCATCCATCTAGAATGAGTTGGATGTGGCGGGGAAAAAATAAAAAAATAAAACTTCCTTCAGAACCAGATTATAAACAAAACATAAGAATTTAGTTAGTGCTTTAAAAAAAAAAAAAAAAAAAATTCTACAGCCTGGTATCAACTGTCCCATGGACCGGCGCTGGTCTACAGTCTGGTGGTTGAGGACTACTACCTTAAGGTGTAGCAAGGAGTTTGACATTACCTTACATTAGTTTAGTCAAAGAAACGGGAGCATAAGTCTCTGCAAGTTATATTTTTAAGAAAGATTTTATTTTTATAAGAAAATCCTTTATTGAATATTTACTACATTTAACTAACACAACTGCTGTTGCTTCTGTCCACGAAGAAGTAGCGGCACAGTGCACAGTAGGGTCCTGTTTTACACACAACTCTAGATGCGCTTTGTGGCTTTGAGTGTTAAAATTAGAGTCAAGCTAGTAATGAGTACTGATCTGAGCTTGAGTTGGTAAATTAGTCAAAGGCAAAGGGGACAGCAAAGAGAAAGCGGCGGTAAACACCTCTGACAAATGAGTGCTGATGGATACGTTTAGGTTTGACGTGATAAACCTCGGAGGGCTCGGCTGACAAACCAAATCGGTTTCTTGCTGATAGTAAGGCTGATAAAGACAGAAAACTGTGTAAAAACAGTACAAGTTCTCCAAAAAATGCTCCATATTTTACATCTGCTATCACATTTGCAACTAGACTAAAATATTCTAGTCTATCTAGACGTTCATGGTTAATTCAATAACTGCAGGAAACTCAGCCTTTAGTTTTCCCTCAACCCTTCACACAATGTTTGTTTGATGAGGTTGGCTTAAATAACAATGACGGCTGGAAGGATGAAGATGCAGTCATGGGACAGCCAATACCTGGTCTTCCTAAAAAAAAAATAGACTGGAGTGTTTCAGCTTTTGGAGCCGCCCATCTTTGTGAAATTTTCTTTAAATATTTAATCATAGACATATTTTCCCTGGACAAATCATCTCGTGAGTCACAACTTGCCTTGTGTAAGGTGAAAATAAAGTTTTAAGTGGGACGGACATGTTCTCTTACTCAACAAGGTCTAAAGAAAGTAGTTAGGAGTTAGTTTGGAAGTTTTTTGGCTTCACCCATTTATCCACATTAAAGACCTACTCCAATGAAAATGGTGTTCTTGTGGCATTTTTCAGATGATGGAGGACATAAATAAGGTCAAATTTCCGATGCATCCACTTCTATGAATGTCTTAATTTTCCTCGTTCAAGCAGACATCTAGCTCAAAACTGGATATCTCGACTATTTCACGCCATTTTTGTTCCACCGCTACTGTTTGGTCGGGGCTGTAAGCTAGCGATTGAGAACTGACGGATGTCGGGAAGCAGGGGCGGGTTGTGTGCCACAGTTCCATCCACAATTCAGAGATTAAATTTCGAATGAACCACTGCCGCTCTGCAGGAACTATGTCCTAGAACAGGGGTCGGCAACCTTCTACAGTCAAAGAGCCATTTGGGCTCGTTTAATACTGATCAAAACCTAGAAGGAGCCGCATAGTCTAGTCGTTAAGAAATTTGGATTTGCACTCATTACCTTTTTTTTTTTTTTTTTTTTAATAAATATGAATTTTCTATTTTTTGCAAAAATATATAAAAATATAAAAAGAAACTAGCATTTCTCAAAATGGGATTCTTCTTTTTAAAATGTTTTTACTTTTTACCTTTAGTAGAGGCCAAATTAGCGAAAAAGCTAGCTCGTTGCTTTATTAATAGCTAAATTCCTAGCCTAAAATTCCTCACTAAACCAAATTTGTCAAAAAAGTTAGCCAGTTTCTGAAATAGAAGCTAAATTTTAAATTAGCCTAAACCCCCAGTAAATAACAAATTAGCCAAAAATGTTAGCATGTTGCTAAAATAAAAGCGAAACTCTAAATTAGCCTAAAAAGTCCAGTAGATGACAATTAGCCAAAAATGTTAGCATACTGCTAAAATGTTTGTTAAACTCCAATTTAGCATAAAAAAATTAATTAGAGTCCAAATTAGCGAAAAAGCTAGCTTGTTGCTTTATTACTAGCTAAACTCCTAGTCTAAAATTCCTCAGTAAACTAAATTAGTCAAAAAAGTTAGCCAGTTTCTAAAATAGAAGTAAAATTTTAAATTAGCCTAACACCCCAGTAAATAACAAATTAGCCAAAAATGTTAGCGTGTTGCTAAAATAAAAGCGAAACTCTAAATTAGCCTAAAAAGTCCAGAAGATAACAATTAGCCAAAAATGTTAGCATACTGCTAAAATGTTTGCTAAACTCCAAATTAGCGTAAAAAAATTAATTAGTGGCCAAATTAGCCCCCAAAAAGCTAGCTCGTTGCTCAATTACTAGCTGAACTCCTAAATAACCAAAAATTCCCCAGTAAACTAAATTAGTCAACAAAGTTAGCCTGTTTCTAAAATAGAAGCAAAGTTCAAAATTAGCTTAAAACCCCCATTAAATAACAAACTACCCAAAAACGTTACCATGTTGCTAAAAAAATAGCTAATCTCCAAATTTTTGAAAATTACTGTTTTATTTTTCTTCACCCAGACAGCCACCATGGCCGCAGGTTGTAGACCTCTGTCCTAGAAGCAACACTGTTTTTGTTTTGTTTTTTAAATTGAGCTAAAAACAGAGAAATATTAATGAAAAAGTTTACCAGGAACTCTTTTAAAATAGATTAAAATATGATTGGAATGGGACTTTTAAAAAGCCACACTCCTTACGCAATTGTTAGCTCCACAAAAATCAAAATTGCTAATTAGCAACAAAAAACATCATCATTCCTCAATGGTCATAAATAGAAAAAGTATTTGTAACAAACATGTAAATGTTGGTGTCAAAAAACAAAATGGTTCTTAACACTAAAGGTGTTTTTGGGGCTGGATACATTTGTTAAAGTTAACCAGTTTGTTTCCCCTGATAATCTGGACACAAATTTTCCGTCTGGATACACCCAAGTAGGTCCTAGTCTTAGACCAGGAACCGATCTCTGATGCATCTTTTAAGATAGTCTTGGTTCGTTTCCAGTTGGACTGAGCTCCGGTTTGCTCTGAATTAGCTCAGTCTAAACAGTCTCCATACTCGGAGTGGAACAACTGAACCAAAATGGCCACGTCAGCCGGTCGTCACGTGATGTAAACAGATTAGGAATGAAGCAACTAATGAGCCACAGACACACGAAGAGCAACAATTGTTGTTTTATCAGACAGAAAAAAGGGTCCACGTGTTTATTTGTCTGAACCTTTAGTTTAACAGCGCTGAAACGCTTCCTTCATGGTGTTCTGTCTTGTTACACGGTAACTCAATGAAATGTGGTCGGATGAATGCAGACTGATTAAAACATCTTTTAACGGGACACTGCTTCTCAACGTTTTTTTCCAACACTTATCAGCGTATCTTCGTCGCTGCACCAAAGTATAAAGTAAAAAGTCTTGTACCTGACATTGATAAAACTTTGAAAAGTGAGTGATCCCAAAAGGATTCCAAAGCCATAACTTTTGCCTCTTGTGCCCCGCCCCCTTAATTCCTGGCCAGTGACTGAAGAGATCTTTAGTCACATGGTTTTGGAAAGGTGAAGGTTACTTGATAGCAGTTTGAATACAGACTAAGGTTCAGGACTTTGTTAAGTGAACGGTTCATTTATTTTACAATAGTGTCGATGGGAAATTGGTCTCTTCTGACAGCAGCCTCTAGTGGTCTTTTGATGAATTGCAACACTTCCTGGTTTGCATCAAGCTCAGGAACATAAGAAGTAAGGCTTGTGGAAAGATTGTCTAACCGAGAAGACAAAAGCTAACATGGAACCAAACTGTTTGTATGTTTACTTTTGTTGCAACATTGAACCGCGAGCTCTGGAGAAACTGGGAATCGACCTGGTTGTGTAACGAGCCCTTGGCAGTATTTAGTCCACTGCACCAGGCTTTTTACTGATTTCCATTTTCAAATTAGCTTCAAGTCCCGACGCTAAAGGGTTGTCCACTGGTTGCAGAGTTTAATAACCGACCATCTCCTCCTCAGTGTCGTTTACCCAGAGGGCTTTGTTCCAGATGCTTTATTGGATTGTTTTCTTAGAGAGGAGGAGCTTTCGCTCTTTAGATTTTTTAAACCACTGCTGCTAATGGCAGATCTGTAAGCTGGTGAAACACTCATTAACAAACTTAACCATTTCTGCATTTTAATTGTGAAAAAAGTGTACTTTATCCCTCACTCGTGGCTGTGCGTTCTCCCTTCAGGTTTGTGTGGAAAAACCTATGAAGCTCTCACAATTAAAGACAACGGGAAAGAAAGGGATGAAAGGCTTCCCCTTTGTTCGTTTGAGTGATAGAAATAAGAAGCAAGTTTATTCTATTTTCACAGAGGGCTTATGCTTATTAGGAGGGTCGGTGAGCTGAGAGCGAGCAGCAGAGCTTGGCTGCAGGGAAGGGAAGAGAAGTGAAAAAAAGGAAAAAAGACGGGAGCCACATGCTCCAGAGGCTGGAGAATTGGCTCTACGGGGGGAATAGATCTATTGGGTCAACCGGAGCTCCACGATGTTTGATGGATGTTGAAGTGACAAGAATTGAGATAAAGCACAAAACAGAAGTGAAGAGGAGACTTTTATCCCCGCGGTCTGATGTGCCACAGAGTCCTGTGATCTGAGCCTTCTTTTCCTGTCTGCATGCGAGGTTGGTGAACAAGCTAACAGGGTTCACAAAGAGAATCTCAGCCCACTCGCGCTAATTTATATCTCCTGTGTAGCTATCAGTGTGTAGAGCCGGGGGCCCCGCACTCACAAATGCATGCCGCTATACATGCATGCAAACACATGAGCCTCACTTTAAAAGGATTGGGATGTTCTCCTGGGAAAAGAGGCTGGGACTTGTTTTCCCCGCTGCACATGCCAAAATGGCTGCTGAGAGAATCAGACTGGAGTTGGATGCTGGAATCTTGAGCGCCAATTAGTATTAAATTAATCTTTTTTTTTTTGACCATTTATGTTGCATAGAATGATGTTTGGATGAGAGACGAACAGCAGAGGACTTCAGTCGAAGGCCCACATATGCTCAGTTTTTCACGGCGTTCGCTTGGATTCAATTATTTGTAGCAGTCCAGCACAACAAAGGCTTTCCAACAAATAGATTTTCTATTTTCAGAGCTGCCTACTATGGCCACACATCTCGCTCACTCTCTCAGCCTTTTACACACTCCCCAGCACACAGACGTGTTGCTCCCACACTGCAAGAGGATGGCGAGCTTTCATCCTACCAGGACATCTCTACCAATTCACAATTTCCTTTGTACAAATTAAAATATAAGCTTTTTTTTATACCACATCAACCAAAAAGTATTTAAATTTTCATCTATTTTAATTTTATATTCTGTTTTTAGCCTCAGAAACAGCAGTATTATTGCTCTTCAGAAATTCAAGTCTAAGTTTGAGTAAGCCTGCCCTCATTTCCCATCATCCCTTTGTTTAAACATTCTTACAGCCCCTCACACCCCCAATATACCCTTATTTTCTCTTCATGACTGATCCTGATTAAACCATCTGGAGGGCCGTATGTCTGACACACCTACATTAACGTCTTCATTTTCCTCGTCTGGGCTCCCAATATGCTCAAAACTGTTTGTCTCTGATATTATTATCGCTAATGCTAGCTTGAGATTGTAAAAGGTTATAATCTAGTGCAGGGGTCTGCAACCCTCGGTTTGATTTCTAACTGAGCACAACCCCGTAGGAGCCACAAACTCTTAATCCTTTAAAAAAAACCCTTTGCTTTCATGTTAATGTCACTATTATAATAAATAAAATAAGTAATTATTGTTCTGTGAAAACAAAAACTTGATTTTTTTTCTAAATATGAACAAGTTCACAACTTTTTTTCAAAATAAGACACCTTGTTTACATATGATCATCTCATTGCAGCAAATGCAAAAATTGCAGCAAAAAAGGTTTATTTTACTGTTTGTGGTGGATCTTAGACAGAAATGAACAAACCCAACTAACCAAAATTAAATTAGAGCTAATTAAGTGACTCTTACTATATTTTTGAACCATAAGGTCCTCTGAAAAAGTTTGATTTTTTTTAATCGGAAAATCCGCCTTATAACTGGGTGCACCTCCAGCATGAGTGTTAGTTGTGTTTACTGACCTCCAGTTGGTTTTCTGAGGTTAACGGTGCTAAAAATCTGTCAACGTTTTATTTAGTTAGACTTTGTAAAACTATAAACCTGTGATGTATTACATGTGATGGATTGTTGGAGAATTATGAGTCAAGAGCCTCATGGAGGGATTTTTTTTTCTTTCCTACTTACTTCATACTTTTTTAAATCAAAAAGTCTATTTTACTTTAACCAAAGAGCCACATGTGACTGTGGAGCCTCAGGTTATAGACCCCAGAGTTGGTGAGAGAGTGTGTAAAAAAAGAGACGATGGGAAATCAGTGGAGGGTTACTTCCCCACCAACAGTCCCACCCACGACTCAGAGGTGAATTCCTGTAGAAAATAATTGATTTTACCTAAAAATGACATAATAATTAAAAGACATCGGGGAACAATTTTACAATAGATAAAATATAGTTGGAGAGGAACTTTAAAAACACAACAATTACCATCGGAGTGGGACTTTAATCACAAAATTCAGTGGAGATCCTCAGTCATCCAGGTAATCCGAGCCGTTTTCTTCTCAGAGACAACGAGACTTCTTTCTTTTCTAGAAGATGTTGGACTTTTTATTCAAGTCTTGGATCACAAATATTTCATCTGCAATCTAACATGTTTGTTATTCAAAAGAAATCCAACAAATTTGTCATCTCAAATAAACACTTTAATCCTCAAGGAAAATCCTTAATAGCTTAATTAGTTTTGCTAATGAATATTTGAATATTCTGTTTGACATGTGTTGTTTGATGTTCATTATGATGGACTCTGACTGGACTCATTTGTTCTCTGAACACAGAGAGCAACATCACCATGTTCCTGTCCACCAACTCCTCGGAGGTCCTGGAGGGCGACACGATCCAGCTGACCTGCTCGGTCCACTCCACCATCGGCGCTCTGTCCTTCGTTTGGCAGTGGATAGAGAAGGAAGCAAGCGGGCCGATCCATGAAGTGGCCTCCGTGGACCGGGACGGCACGGTGCAGCACAGCGCCGCGTACAGAGATCGCGCCAGTTATGGCGAGATCCGTGTGGAGAAGATGCGAGCGGACACCTTGACTCTGTCCGTGTACAACGCCCTGCCTTCGGATGAGGGACAGTACCGCTGCACGGCCACCGAGTGGATTCAGACCGGCACCGAGCCAGACCTAAACTGGGAGAAGATTGGAGAGAAAACAGCTGCCGAGACGATCGGCGTGAAAACCGTCGGTGAGTGTTTGAACCCGATTGTGGTCAACGAGGCACGTAAACGTTCTGATCGGTCCGATCTGTTCGCACACTTGAGCTCAGAAATACAGAGGACATTCTGCTTGGCTCAGCAGCGCCGCGAAGTCCACTTAGTTGAATAAACCATGGTTTATTCATGCATCGCTTAGGGGAAAGAGCTATTATGACAGACACACACTCTATGACACCACCTGCCTCATGTCAAGAACAGCGCTTCCATGACAACCACGACGGAGCCTCACACACTCGTATGGATTAGTCGGAATTATTAGAATGGAAATGCAGCGCCACAGTGTTTCACAGTCTGGGGCTCTCCTCTTTCACTGCTGAGTTAAGCTGAACATCTACAGCTCAGGCTGAGGAAACCACTGGAGCGGAGAGGCAGGAGCTGGCAGGCCGAAAGCAATGGGTGTGATGCCGGAGCGCACACACACACGCCACTAACGGCTTAGCTCCCTGCAGCAGCATGCAGAGAGGAGATGTCAAGTTTTAAGTGGCCATTTGTCAAGTAGGGCCAACAAGAGAAACATTAGTTTGAGGAGCAGGAGGCGCGGTGGACATGTGAGGGAAGGAGTCCAAAGCTTCTGGGCTTCAGTCAGACTCATCCACATTAACTCTGCCTCTCCTCAATGCTTGTTGATCAAAAGATTTCCTGCATGTTCAGTGTAGGGTGAAGCTCACCCCATTTTTCTCACTTTAGCCTCCAGCTGTAGTTTTAGGGCTGGGTATCGATTATAATTTACATAAACGTATCGATTCACAAGAGCCAGAATCAATTTGATTCCAATTCTTTCGATTCTTCAATTCAATTTTGAGTTGACAAATGTTTACACATTTGTTTAGAAATACATAAATAATCTACTATTTGAATATATTTATACATATATATGATACAGTTCACATACTGTAAAATGTATTAGTGAAATAATGATTGTTAATATCATACAGTGTTACATGGATTCTCAAAAGGAGAAGCTCTAACAAAAATATTCAGATTATTAACATTTCAAACATTGTTCTGCTTCTCCTGAAGGACGTTTCAGTTTGGCCACTAGGTGGCGATCGCGCTATAGCACTACACCTTATTCTAGAAGAAGAAGACAGTGTAAGGAAAAAGTGGTTCTTTTAGAATAAAGATGGTTACTTTAAAAAATATTTCCTTAAAAGAGTTTTCAAAATTCATGCTTGAGAGTTTATAAAGATGTTTATTTAGACAGCAATGTTTGTTTTAGGTCGACTGAGCGTTAGCATTAGCCGTCCTATGTGAGATTCCATTATACATTAGCACCAAGCTAGTGGATTTTAGCTTGATGTGCTAAATCAATTTATACTCTTTATGAATGGATTATTGATCTATTAAGCTTATATAAATTCAAATCGACTAATTGATTTTATGAACCCAGCTCTAGCAGTTTTATTGGTACCAATATACAAATTTCTTCTTTCATTTTTCTTTAAAAAAATCAATTTCCACTGTGAGTTCAGGCACAAAGCCCCTGGATCTCATTCAGTCTGTTGCCATTTCCTTCACGATCCGATGGGAAAGGAACAGGAATGCCCTCTGGAAGCTGGATGTTCTGGTTGCCACAGTGAAGACAAAAGGTGCTCAGCCTGAGAGTCATCCTTCCATCTGATTGGCTTAAGAATCCCCCCAGGGAACTCTGGGACTTGTGCATAAATGAGAAGCCTCCACAGAAAACATGCAAGCCAGCATATGGTGTAAACCGACTGGCAGGAGACTCCAAAGGACAGCGCAAAGACCAGAACGAGGAGAGAGTTGGATGGAAATTGTGAAATCCTCTTTGCTGTCGTAGAAAAGTGTGATAGACGGATGGATGGATGGGAAGGAAGATGAGAGATGGAGCGAGAAGAGAGAGAGTTATTGTCTGTGAGGAGAATTATGGCCACAGGCGGCTGTCCCAGCTGTAGCTAAGTCTGGACGGAAAGACATCGATTACTGTGAAGGACACCAGCAGTGATGGCAGTCCGAGGACGCAACTGAGCTGTTGACACACAAAATATAAGAGAAATCTGCAAAATCAATGCTGGCACTAAAATCAAGTTTAATCTGCACATCTCCACACCGCTTTTCCGTGTCCAACCAGCTTCCTCAGATTCGAGTCTATAATTTGCGATCAGTGAAATGCTGTGAAATAGGAGGCATGGGATGTGAAGTGCTTCAGAGAAAACGGGAGTTTTTCTCATCTCGCCTCCCAGTGCAGGTGTGTCTTGGCAATATCAAACACTGTTGGGTGAACGTCTTTAGCTCAGTGGGGACAGTTAAGACTTGGCAAAGAGCTCGGCGTAGACTGAACAGCGGCTCTTAGAGAAAATATTTCCCCCGGGCTTTCTTTGTTGGATCATCATTCATTTTAAAATGCACTCTCACAAGAGCTACTCGTACAAAACAAATGTCTTTACGGTGGTGCCGTCATTATGCTGAAGATACTTCTGAAGATTTAGGGCGCGTTTACCTTCAGACAAATTGAAGGACAGTCATCTGTAGATGCTGTTCCTGCGACTAATCGACTATTATAATAGTCGACGACCAATTTAATGGTCGATTAGTTGATACTTTATGTGATAAGGAGTCAGACTGTAGTAAAGTTGAAAGTTATAAAGGCATTATGCTAGCTTTTTGGACTATTTTGGCATTTATTAAGGTTTTACATTCTAATTTGGAGTTAAGCTAATATATCAGCTACATGTTAGCATTTTTGGCTAGTTTGGGCTTTTTAAAAGTTTTTATGTTATTTTGGAGTTTAGCTAATATTTCAGCTACATGCTAGCTGTTATGGCTAATTTGGCAATCTTTAAGTTCTATAGGCTAATTTGGAGTTTAGCCAATATTTTCATCTACATGTTAGCTATTTTGGATAGTTTGGGCTTTTTTTTAAAGTTTTTTATGCTATTTTGGAGTTTAGCTAATATATCAGCTACATGCTAGCTGTTATGGCTGATTTAGGAATCTTTAAGTTGTTTAGGCTAATTTGGAGTTCAGCCAATATTTTCATCTACATGTTAGCTATTTTGGCTAGTTTGGGCTTTTTTAAAAGTTTTTTATGCTATTTTGGAGTTTAACCAATATTTCAGCTACATGCTAGCTATTTTGGCTAGTTTGGGCTTTTTTTAAGTTTTTTTTGTTATTTTGGAGTTTAGCTAATATTTCAGCTACATGCTAGCTTTTTTGGCTAGTTTGGGCTTTTTTAAAAGTTTTTATGTTATTTTGGAGTTTAGCTAATATTTCAGCTACATGCTAGCTGTTATGGCTAATTTAGCAATCTTTAAGTTCTTTGTTATTTTGGAGTTTAGCTAATATTTCAGCTACACGCTAGCTGTTATGGCTAATTTAGGAATCTTTAAGTTCTTTAGGCTATTTTGGAGTTTAGCTAATATTTCAGCTACATGCTAGCTGTTGTGGCTAATTTAGCAATCTTTAAGTTCTTTATGTTATTTTGGAGTTTAGCTAATATTTCAGCTACATGCTAGCTGTTATGGCTAATTTAGGAATCTTTAAGTTCTTTAGGCTAATTTGGAGTTTAGCTAATATTTTGGCTAATTTAGGCTTTTTAAAAGTTTTTCTGGGCTATTTTGGAGTTTAGCTAATATTTCAGCAACATGCTAGCTTTTATGGCTAATTTAGGCTTTTTTCAGTTTTTTATGCTGATTTCAGATTTAACTAATATTTTAGCTGGCTATCAGTGTCAGCGTTTTCATCTTTTAACTTGAGTGATTTCATCTATCAATTTCAGCATCTTCAGCGACCAAATTTAACTTATTGCATAGACACTAGCATTATCGCAGGTATATGTCTAATTTTTTTGTTATTTTATAGCTAATCACTGTTAAGATGTGTGCTTTACATCCAGTTTGACCCGATTAGTCGACTAATCAGAAAAAAATGATCGGTAGTTCCCCCTCGTAGGTGTAAAAGTAAAGGTCAGGATTCTGTAATAAATTAGAAATAAATCATAAATCCAGTATTTTAGGTGTAACTTGATCTTTTACTGTGCCAGAATGTCATGAATTTAAAAGAATATGTATGTAAAATTAGGCTTTTTACAGTAATAATGTTAAAAATATTCAGATTAAACCAGATGAATCAATTTCAGATCACAATTAGTTAATCAATGACAGCACAACTTCAATTGAGCTTTACCACATTTTTAGAAGGCCTAAAACGCTTTATAATCACAGTACGATTCACCCATTCATACACATGATGGCTCCACAGCCTTACACTGGCACCAACCTGTAACCACCTGAATCAATGTAGGGTTCATTGTTTTGCTCAAGAGCACTTTGGCATATTATGGGCGGGAACTGAACCTGCAATCTTCCAATCAGAGGTTGGCGTCTGCACCATGGCCGCCCCGAAAGCAGTATGTGGACAAGTCAACGTCCCTCAATCTAAATGTCATTTTCCTAACATTTATTCATTTTATATTGAAATTATTATATATTTATATTGGTCATTCCATTGACAACTTGGCTCAGACGGATCAATCTGGTTGGATACTAGGAATATAAATCAATATATTGATAGATTGATGAATTGTTTAATCTCTAATGCTATCTGAACTGTCTTTTTCCCCACAGAGTCTTCCTTCATGCTGTCTGCTTCATCCCGGACTCCCTCCATAAGCTACGGAGATTCCTTTGACATCCTGTGTCTGGTCAAACCGCGCCACAACCCGCGCGTCCCCACGTCAGTCACCTGGCGCTTCATGGCGTACGAAGGCGAGGATCAGGAAACGTTCAAGGACCTGGTGACGTTTACCCGTGAAGGCACGCTGGAGTGGGGGGATCAGCTGATTGGTCTGGGCACGCGCACCACAGTGGACCGCTCACACTTCAACACAAACTTCCGGCTTTCCGTGAAGAGGGCGGGGCCTCGCGAGGCCGGCAAGTACCAGTGCACGGCTGTCCTGTGGAGGAAGAACTACGACAACAGCTGGACTGAAGTGGCCAACCGCACCTCCAACCTGCTTGGCATCAATGTTATAAGGCCAGGTAAGGCGGCGTGATAACCCTCGTTTGGGAAGGAGGGGGAGTACACCTAATTAGAACAGGCCAGCACACAAACAGATCAACACAACTTCACACACAGGATGAATCCACCAGAGCTTACAGGATTGCTGCTCTTTCTAATTGCGCTTAGTCTTTGGTTTAGCCACTAATTGGAGTGTCTGTGGATGGATTTGTGTGTGTGCGTTTGGAGGAGCGGGTGGAGTCTCCTAATGGAGCGTGATGCTAAATTGCTAAATATCCCACAGGAAGTGAGAAGCAAGTAAAAGTAGCAGACAAAAGGGAAGGACGGAGAAAAAAGGATGGAGGAGGAGAGAGAGCGTCTCTCCTTGAACCGATTTTCTCTGTAGAGGCATTAAACTGTCTGCAGCGTCTTCTCCGGCCCTTTGTGCTCCGCAGACAAGCGCACAGAAAAAACCCATTCAGACACGAACCAATTAGGGGAGGAACACAAACAAAAAGTACACACAACTCATGTTTTCCCCAGATTGTTGTGGGTAGAGTGGACAGTATTTCTTTTATTCAAAACAACATGGCAGGAATATAGTCATTGAGATAATAAAAGTTTAAATATTCATTTTTTTAGTCTGTACTCCAATGAAAGTTGTGTTTTGGGCGCTGAATGGAAGCGGCTGCATAACACAACAGGACAGTTGGAGGATGACTCCACTCTCAGCCCAGATTTAAAAAATGCAAAAAATAAAAGTGGGCGGGGTGACCGGGGAGGTGTGGTTTGGATCTGCGGTTGACGGTGAGGTTAGCTTGAGGTAACGTCTCCAGTGGTACAGAGCAAAGTGAGGCTAGTCTCTCCACTAAATTTTCTGTGGAGGATGAGGAGTTTTCTCCTCCACCTTGTCCTGAGGCAGACGCTCATCGTCCAGACTGAAGGGGACAGTGTCTCAGTGGTAAACTGGCGCTAGCATCATAAGCTAATAAAAGCTAAAGTATTAAGCTAATGATCCAGGGTGAAACTTTCATTGGAAATCCATCACCAGGACAGAGTTTGCTGGATTCAAAGCCAATTACATTAAACCGCTGTTGCCTACTTCGAAGTTCACTGGAAAGTTTACAATCAGTAGATCTTTGATGACAATACAGTAACAAGCTATGCTAATGCTAACACGATACCGACCAACTGTTACAGAATCAAAGGTAGGCAGGTCATTTATACTGGAGCTGCAGAGCGAGATGATGTGAAACTTCTGAAATGTACAAGTTTACTAATCACAAAATGTAACCGTAATACCTCATTTCAACCTGTAGGAGGCAGCACACAGACGGATTTAGACTACAACTTCAGGAATTAAGCAAACTTATTTTAAATGTCAAAAATGTGGCAAGAATCTACAGACAACACTTTTAAAGCCCCTTTTATAGAAGTCAACAAGACAAAAAAAGTGGATTTAGTGTTTAGTTACCCTTTAGGCTTAAATTTGCATTTCTGAGTATTACTTCATTCCAGGAGTGTCAAACTCGATTGCTCAGGGCTTCCAAAATCAAAAACATGCTGTGGGTCAAACAGGATCAACTTTTATTGAACAAAATAAAACTAAACTTTTAGAGCGTGACTTTTTAAACATAGAAATCAATAAAAATTGAAAGGATTATTCAGGAATAAATTAACTTGACCTTAAATAATTTTTTTCACAATAAAAATATATCGTGTCAGAACTATACAAGTTAGAAATAAATGTTAAAAGAAAAAAGCATTATCCAACATTTGTATGAAGTGACTGAAGTATTGCATTATTGGATCTGTAGTTGGCCATTAATAACAATAATGCAAAATGATCTTGAGGGCCGTGACTTTGACTCATGTGCCTTATTCAACTGGAAATTAGGAGACAAAAAAATCCAGAGATGTAGGAAATACACTGGGCGGGGCACAAGCTCCTTGCTCCGCCCCATTCTGATGCATCCACTTGCAGACAAATAGATCCAAGTCTGTCTTTTTCCTCGTCTGAGCTGGCATCCGGGTCAAAATTCGAAGGCTATTATTGCTCGCCGTTTTTGTTGGACCAGTAATGTTAGGTTGTGGCGTGTGCGGGGCTGTAAGCTAGTGGGAGAGAGCGTAAACGGGTAACTCGGTTATGAGGGTGATGGGATGGTGGGGTAGGGTTCCTCCACCCACAAATCAAAAGGGGAATTTCTAATGAAAAAAACATGGAAAGCTTCTAAAATAGATCATTTAAGCTGTAGCTGAGCGAAGAGTCAATAGAATCAAAAGATAAGGATATCCAGCACTTCATGCAGGACGGCCTCCTTTCACTTTGAGGTTGGGATGTGTAACTGTGTGCAGATTTCAGAGGAAACGCCGCCGTGATCAATGGTGCGTTCGACGTCAGCCAGAGGCACACGGGCTCTGCAGAGCTATAGTCTCTGGTTCCATGCTGCTATTGATTCAAGCACATGTGCCAATGCAAACAGATGTGGCGCGCTGCAGATTTACACTCACAAACAGCTCTGCGAGCGGAGGCGCTGCCCGGCTGGTGACTGACTGCACTCTGACCCTAATCATTCAGCAGCTTCCCCGGCACTATCGGGACTTATTTGAGAATCGACCTATCATCCTGAATGTTCATTTACGCCCTCCCAAATGGGAGAGTGACTTTGTTTTACCTCCGCCGCAGGAATCTTGGACACACACGTTTGCGCTCACACCAAAAGGTTTCTTTCCTCCCTTTCTCCATCAGCGTCCGTCTCCTCAACAGAGTTATCTTGGTAATACTATTGGTATCCGTGACGATGTGATCAGTCGCTGACTGAAATCCAATCAGTAACTATAACGGTGCGATCCCTCAGTGTGTAAAGCCGCTGTCGTACAAGAATGATTCTTCTGGAGTCGCTGCGCTCTGACCGGTTTTTGCTTCTTTGTCTTTCCCCTCTACTGTCCATCTGCTTTTTTTTTCTTCATCATGTCCCTAAATGTTAACCACTCCTGGCTAACAAGCATCTGGCTTTTTCTCAAACGGGTGGTGTGATAAGCAGCCGTGAGTGTAATCAAGCGAGACGAAACACAACGTCTGACCAGATGCATAATTGAGACACTAGAACTCATGCCTGCACTGGTTCTTCTCCACATACTCGTGCGTTAGATTCCTAGCGTCCTTGCATCATGTGACGTCCTTCAAAGAGCTTCCACATGCTCACAGTGCACAGGGGACTAGCTTACCCCTGACTCACACAAACACAATGCCCCCCTCAGCTTTTTGTCTCATCTTTAGGGGAAAGTTGCAACGTCCACATAAGGCTATTTCCAAATGACTCTTCTTTTTCTATGATTTTTGAACTTCAAAAGCACAGAGGGAAAACAACCAACCGAAATTGTGCCCTTGATCCAATATCCGTGGATCTTGAATTAGCCGGAGGGCAAAGCTGGATGTAGATAAAAGCTGCAGCAAAGCCAGCGAGGTTGGTCGGCACCTTGTTTTGTCAAATTGCGCCTGTCCCATATAGTGTTAGAACACACTGTTCAGGTCCCGCTGGTAAAACCAGAGTTCATTTCCGTGCAAACATCAATTGTTAAAGCATTTCCATTGATCTTTTAATTAAATTATGCTGTTCTTAGTCAAAATAAAAAAAACTGTCATGTTTTGGGACATAGTTTCTACAGAGCATCAGGAGTTCATTAGAGGTTGGCGCAGAACAAGCCCACCACCTCTTCCCATAATCCATAGCTGAGCTACCCCACTAGCTTACAGCCCCCCCAACCTAACATTAGCAGAGCAACAAAAATGGCGAGCAGTATTAGATCTATCCAGCCATACAGTTTTGAGCCAGATACCAATGCGGACGAGGAAAACAAAGACGTTCATGGATCTGTTTGGTAGAATCCAAATTATTCACCCCCCTACATTCAGTCTTCCAAACGGAGAGTTATGGAAAAACAGTGTCTTTAGCTACGTTAGCACGTAGCTGCTAGGGCTTGGAAAATACTTAATAACTTCAGTTATAAAAAAAATATATAATTACTAACATTTAAATATAAGCTTATGCTCCTTCTCTGTAAGGAAAAACTTAAAAAAAAAAAACAGATTCTGGGGAAAAAAAAAGAAGAAACCTCAGGGATGTCGTCATGAAGGAGAGGCGATGTACCCGGACTGTTAAAGAAGAATTATCTTATCTAACTCCACAACTGTATGTTTGAACATGGGCTTCATCCAGATGGAGCTGGGGGTCAAGACGAGCCAGAGGTGAGGTCCACTGGCAAGGACAAGAGCACAGACCTGGAATCGGAATCTCTCCTGTTCCTCTGGGAGGGAGTGATAAAGAATGACAACACATGAATCACACTGCACCAAATAGACATGGAGAACTCAATGAAAAATACATGAAAATAAAGAATAGCTTCTAACTTCAAGCAGCCTAGTAGCAACTAATTGTTATTGGAATTTAATTAAAACATGTCAATAGTAAGTTGCATGCAGCGTGGCACATATAGGAGATGGTAACAATAACAGAGTCCTTATGCTATACCCTTAAAAAAACGATTTCGGACACCCTTTCCCCTTTAAATGTCCCTTCAGTTGGAAGGGTAGGAAAAAGCCGGAGGGGTAGGGGAAGAATTCGGATTCAGCCTTTGTCTACAGGTGGATGGGAGGAGCTTATAGCCTGCTCCATATATTTCTACGTCACAAATATGGTCATTTTTAAGCAGTTTTTTTTTGTTTGCTCCTAATTCCCAACAATTTGAATAAAGAAATATTCAGAAATGCAATTTTAAGTTTAATTATTGTTATATATGTGCTCTATTATTATAAAATACCATGTTAAAAACATAATTTACTTTAATAGATTCAAGCATATCTTAAGCCTAGAGAGAAAAAAAAAACACACTATCTTCCTACATATATTTCCAAATTCTACACACACAGCGATATGATAATTACCTTTATGTGGAACAAGATTCAATATTAGCCCTCACACCACAGGGCGTCCACGCGCACACACGGAGCTCTGCAGCATAAACAACACGCCGCCTCCCGTACAGTGGCAGAAATATTAGATTTCACGTGAATGAGTTTTCTCTCTGTCTCTTTCTGGAATGCAATAACGGCAAACACTTGTTCATCTCAGCTGATCATCGGGGAAGCTCAGGTCTCTGCCACACAATCTAATATTATCCCCTCATAATAGGAACAACACACATGCCAACACACACGGCAGTGCGGAGCTAATTATGCAGAGTTTTCCCCAGTTTAGATTAATGATGATTTGGGGAGATCAATAGGTTTTTCTCATCATCTGAGTTCTGTGTTTGGAGCGAGGAGAAGGATATTAAGTCTGTCTGGTTATTGGCTGAGTTAGAATAATGATGGTTATAATAGAAGGAGGTGTCCCTCTCGTCGTCTTTTCCTTCACACCTTCCTGTAGCTCATCAACCACCTTCATGCAGAAACACGCTTCTCTCCATTCATGCTTTGGGCTATCTCGTCGTGCTTTGTCTCCGCTCAGCCCGATTGGACGATATGCTCTCATTTCATGTCACTGATGTAGTATCCGCCGTCGTTTGCACCCCCACAATAATTGGAGATTCCGGCTTATCAGGTCACAAGCAGGAGGTGTCTATCTTCATTACCGCCTGGTTCTTCACCTTCCATCTGCTTCCCCATATTTTTTCCCTCCATCTCCCACATAAGATTTCTTCTTTTTCGCTTAACCACAACCCCCGCCCGCCCCAACTCCGTTTGTGATTTTTCAATATTTCATAATTCCCTTTTCTTCCCCCTCACAATGCTCCCCTTTATATTTACATTTGCCTCTAAATAGCTTCCCTGGCGCCGTCTTTATCTAATGAATAATAAAGATGAGGCTTGTGCGCACGGATTAGTAGCTTCATCACAGCTTGCTGCTGTTTGTGTGAAAGATCCGGCTGCAGATGATGTACGATTGCTCCAAGCTCACCTGAAGCCGAGGATGTGTGGGGTCGCAACTTACGCTTCATATATTCAAATAATCAGAGTTTGCGTAAATGCTGTCTGTCGCACATAACCCCAAAAGGTCGTAAGGGGTGATAAATAGACTTGGAAGGGGCACTCAGACAGAAAATGCTTTGATAAAAGGCCTTTGATTAATCTCGTCTTTTTTTCCTGGCGCTCAAGGTCAGGAGAGAACCCTCGCGCTCTCCGCTGTTCGCGCTCACACACACATAATATTCTGTCAAAGATAATCCAATTTTGGCTTCATTTCCATGTTTGGCCCAATCTGCAGACACAATGAGATTCTCTGCGCCGCGTCCCTCCATCCTTCTTGAGCACACGTGTGTGGGGGCGCGCACGGAGGCCCTCCTGCGTCCCGCTGCTGCTGTAATTGAAGTCGTAACTCAGAGCCAGATACAGTGCTGCTCCTCATGTAAATCACCTGCTAATGGCAGCAGAAAGCAGTGCTTCCTCCTAAATACACCGTCGCTCACCTTTTTTTTTTTTTTTTTTGGCCCGCACCAACAGATCCGTCCTCTGAACATCCAGATCTTTCTGAAAAAATTAAGCTTTTATTTTGTTTTTAAATAAAGCCTGATCAGTTATTTTTCTTGATCTTCTCCAAAATAGATACATATATTTTTGCTTAATTTTTGGCCTTATCTTTACATATGAAGAATATTAATGTTATGATGTAAATCAGGGGTTTGGATCAGTGGGGCCAAAATCCAAAACACACCTTAGGACGCGGCTGAACCGGATAAATATTAATTCAACGCGCTAAAACTAAATTTTTAAAACTTTAAAACTCACTATTTAACATAATTATGAACTAGATATATAGCATTACCTGCAATAATGCTAGTGTGAATTTTGTAAGCTGAATTTGGCCACTGAAGATACTAGTGCTGATAGCTGAAAATGCTGAAATTGATAGTCAGCTAAAATATTAGCCC
>NC_050532.1:21299118-21413015 GCF_002922805.2 Oryzias melastigma
CACAATGCCAATTTTTAAAACATAACTTTTGAACATAATTATGAATATTAAGAAGGTAGAAATATTATTCCAGAATAAACCAACTTAAACCTTAAACAACTTTCAATATTTTACTCTTCATAAAAATATTTTTTGCCAAAATTATACAAGTTAGAAATGAGCGCAAGATAACATCGGGCCGACTTTGACACGCGATGTAAATGGTGTTCACAGAATTACAGTGACTAAAACGATCAGTTTCATTTAAAAAGCGTGACAATAAGGAAATAGAAGTTGAAGGTCAAAGAAGAACAGATTCGTAGGGAACATAGTCCCGAGCCTGTTAGTTCTTAGACAGAGACCACATGGAACTACCAGGTGCTGACAGCATCCGTTTTCAAACTGTCATTGTGGTTTATTTATTCATCACTTCTGACCAAAATTTGATTTTAAATGATCATGTTCCCGGTTTGCCTACAGTCATCCACATTTGACAGTCAGACAAGACGACCAGACCCAGATTTAGGTCACCGATATGAGTTTAACTATCAATAGAAGAAAATTAAACTATATGGTTCTCTATGCAACTATCATTAAATTTATTCCATTTTCTATTCTAGTCATAATGACATTTTGATGAACTGGAATAAGAATGAAAAGCGCTAATATCCCTCTGACACAATGGGATCACGGCTTCATCATTGCTTTTTCGGATGGAAAGTCTTCTTGTAGTTGACATTTTTAGACAAGGGATCCCTCAAAGTTTTTTAGATATACATACGTCTAACAGACTTTTCACTTATGTACCACCGATGTATAACTTTTATATCGCGTACACTGCACACATATCACATTAAATTGATGCACAAATTACTACTGAATTGCATATAGGTGTTGCATAAGTGTGTGCTACGACCTGTCGCCCACACCCGGGCTCACCGAGTGGTCTACAACCTTATTCTGTGGTGGAAACTCTGATGGAATAAAGTGTTTTAAAGGATATTTATTCAACAGAGTAAAAGAAAAGAGAGTCACGCTGGAAAGATTCACAGAGAAGAGTCTGCAGATTCTCTTCTTGTTAGGAGGGGCCATTACCTTTCATCAGCAACACAAACAAGCTTTAACCAGGGACTTAAGATAGTGACGTAAGGTTTTATATCAAAACATTGACAAGATGTTCTAACGAAATCACACTGCGATCAGAACTTTCTGACAATAAACAAACTTGTGGCTCCAAAGCTGTGCACAAAAGTTAAACACATTAAATATCAAGTAGAGCTGCCACGATTAGTCGACTAATCAACAACTAATCGACTATTAAATTAGTCGACGACTAATTTAATAGTCGATTAGTCGTTACTTAATATTATGTGGAGTCGGAGTGTAGTAAAGTTGAAAGTTATTAAGGCATTCTGCCAGCTTTTTGGACTATTTTGGCAATTATTAGGGTTTTTTGGACCATTTTGGCTAATTTAGCTAATATTTTAGCTACATGCTAGCTTTTTCAGGGCAATTATGCTTGTTTTGTTCGTTTTTTAAGCTATTTTGGAGCTTAGCTAATATTTCGGTTACATGCTAGCTGTTTTGGTTAACTTTAGCTTTTTTTATTATTTTTTTAAAGCTGTTTTGGAATTTAGCTATTCAGCTACACACTAGCTATTTTGTGTAATTAAGAATTTTTGTTTTTTAGGCCGTTTTGGAATTTAGCCAATATTTCAGCTACATGCTAGCTGTTTTGGCTAACTTAAGCTTTTTTTATTATTTTTTTAAAGCCGTTTTGGAATTTAGCTATTCAGCTACACACTAGCTATTTTGGCTAATTAAGAATTTTAGTTTTTTAGGCTGTTTTGAAGGTTTAGATAACATTTCAGCTGCATGCTAGCTATTTTAGCTTACTTACTCTTTTTTTAGGCTAATTTGGCATTTAGCTAATATTTTAGCTGGCTATCAGCTCCAGCGTTTTCGGCTATCAATTTCAGCATCTTCATTTATCAGCACTAGCATCTTTAGTGACCAAATTCAGCTTACAGCATTCACATTAACATTATTGCAGGTAATGCTAGTGTGAATAGATATTGTTTTTAGTTGGTTTAAAGCTAATGATGGTTAAGATGTTTGTTTTAAATCCATGCATAACCTGATTATTTGACTAGTCGGAAAAAAATATTAAATGATTAGACAACTATTAAAATAATCGTTTTTTAGCAGCACTAATGTCAAGACATTAATGTAGTGAAACAAAAAGTTGAAGGAAGAAATGTATACCTGTAATTTCCATTACAACACCTCTGTGTCCTGTACAGGTTTGCCCATTCTTTGCCCACAAGGGTAGTTGTGACTAAGACCTATGAGAAGTATCGGTGAATTTAAAAGTCACTCTGAGTAAAGATGCTCTGACTTGTCACGCAGGTTGTGGATTAGCCTAAATGCTAAAGGTGGAGCAGGCAGCATGCAGGTGGAGAGTCTGCTTCCTACTTTCTGGAATCCCCTCTGTAACATGTTCTCACTTTCCGTCGCTGACATCTCTCTTTCCTAGACTCTCCTTTTTCACGTTTCTTCTTGCCTTTTGTGAAAATCCATTCACTTTGATGATGAATCCCGTAACTTCTTAGTTTTTTTTTTTAATCACCTTTACTCCTTAAAAGAAGAAAAAAACCCTCACGTCTATCTGCCTTTTTGCTTTTATTCATTCCTCTCATGTCTTTTTTTCCCTGTCACTTGCCCACATTTTCCTGCTCATAAAATGAAAGCATTGCAGCATAAATGTAGCCCAGTGGATAAATTGTTCAGCAGCGGGCCTTCAATACACATTAGACTGCAAAAAAGACCCCAAGAAAATGTTGGGTAGAGACCTCACCTGCACTTCAGACGTTCACGCTTCATTATTCACCAATATTGAGGAATATTCATGAGGCAATGATTCTTCAAAATGAAGACGGTGACAAAAGGAGGGATTGTTAAGTGAGCCCCAGAGTCCAGCCTGCATTAAAGACGTCACTGAAAACAGCAGCACAGGAAAGAAAATTGAAATTGAAATTCTTTCCTTGGCAAAGAAAAATAAAAATGACTTTCTTTGATTTACCACATCACTGCCAGGTGGAGTTGTAGATTTCTTGAAGTTTATTTCCACAGAAATGTGTGTTAGTCGGAGCCTGGTGTGCTCTGGAGGTTCACGCTTATTCCCCTTCTTCCACTTGAATCTGTTTCTTCTACTGTGGTCCACAAAAACGGATTTAATCAGGTAGTTTGATGTCTTCCTTTGTGGTTTCCTTCTGACAAGAAAAATTTAGTCTTTGAGGAGTCCTTAAGCAGGACAAAGACCTCAACAAACATCATAAACACAATTTAATAAATAAATAAATACTTAATGGGGCGCTTTTATTTTAACTGCTGCCCCTTTACAGACTCTACAGTGAGCAGAAATGGACTGATGTGTCTGTGAACTGATCGCTCTGCAATCACAGTAACCATGATGGTTCAATAATCAAGAACTAAACATTTTGACAAATTTCAGTGTTTAAAGTGTGTCTCGTAGTTTAAATAATACAGTAAATTAGCTCTGTTTTCATTTTAGAAAGTTAGATTTATGAATTCCTGACTAAAAAGCTCTGCAAATGTTTAAAAATATAAATATATGTTTTCTTCATTGCTGACATTACACTAAGTAGCACTGCATTTGCTTCATTGAGATGATCCTATGTGACACAGGAAGTCTTTTATTTTGAAAGGCAGTCTTGTCAACCTCTGTTATAAACTGTTTCATATTTGGGGGAAAAAACTCTATTTTCTCTTAAAGTTAGTTTTATTTATGCCAAAAAATAATAGTTTATTTATATTTCTCATAAAAATTACAACAACATAAATACAAAGTCTTATTTTCCTAAAGGATGTGTGGCTCCTACTGGGTTGTAGTCAGTGAGAAATCGATCCAAATGACTGTTTAAGTGTTAAATGTTGCAGACCCGTGCCTTAACCGAACCTTAAAAACACATTTCTTCAATACGGATCAAACCTTGGGATGTGGCCGGTACCCTAACACCAGCCTGCTCCACGCCTGGATCCGCACCCGGTACTGACTGTCCAATACCGACTGTCCGGTACCAGTTTAAGGTTAGAAAACCAGTGTGGTCCAATTCTTAGTACCGGACCGATACCGGTTTGCGGCCCAGAGGTCAGGGAGCCTTAATTTAATTGGACGTCTAAAAACGACACATTTTCAACGCGGTGGAGTCCCTAACCATACGTCAGTTTTTGACGACCTTAAAATGCGAATGTGCTAAAATATGTTACCAGTGCAAGAAAGCATCGGGACGGTAATAACAAAAATATAAAATGATCTGGTGGGCCGGATCCGGCCCCTGGGCCTTGACTTTGACACAGGCGTGTCATGAAAATGAGCACTTGTGCATTTATTTGGTGTCACAATCAATCAACCAGTCAGTCAACATGTTGTAGAGCACAAGGCGATTGTCACAAAAGACGCATAAACATACATTAAAACAATAAAAAGTCATAAGACACAATAGATAAAAAGCAACAACAATAAAGATAAACATAAAAAGAAAGGAAACTGTGATTAATACTAAAATTGAACACATAAATCTAACTTTACTTGTCATTACTAGGATCTTCTGAACCTTTTGCTTTAAGATTCCAACAGGAACCGTCTTTTGTTTTAGTTGAGTTCCTTTGTCCTAGAGAGGAAGCATCATCTACTAAGAACAAGATCTGCTTCTCAGATCTTTTTTTTTATTTCAAGAGAGTTTTGTGAAATTCTTAATTGTCTGATAACAATTAAGAAAGAGAAGAAGAAGTAGAGTCGACATAATTGCTGGGAAAGACCCACCTATTACAACAATGGTTCAGTTCATTTTCCGACATGAATCAGAGCAGCTTGATAAATAGGTGTTTATTTTTTATGCGACTGACGTAATAATAAAAATAAAAAACTCTGACGGGTTTTATTGAGCCTTTAGTCTGCTTCGCAGGATAAACTCCACAAACTTCCCCTCCGTTGCCCTGGAAACAGCAGAGCCAGGTGAACACATCGAGAGACTCCGACCATTAAAGTATAAAAATGGGAGTAAAAAAAGCTTATTTTTTGTGAGTTTTGTGGTGTTGGTTAAACAGCTGGTTCATGTGAAACGACGTTCATTTCCGCTCACAATTGACTGTCACATAATCCAGCAGTAGAAGCAAGTGTCTCTAATTACGGATTTGTCATAGTTTGTGGATAAACCCTTGAGGCTAATTAAAGAAACAGAATAGGTGATAACATGAGAAAAGGTATTGATAGTGGGCCGTTCGGGGACTGCACACACATGAGCGGCCTTGTTAACCGCGGATGATTAAACTGGATCCTGCAACAGCACAAAGGGTCCCTTGTTGGTGGCGTGCGTGTACATCGAATGTTCGGCCTGTTTGCTGCCTGTCAGCAGATGTGTTGATGTTACCGGGAGATTGACGGGAGATTTCTGTGGGGGTGGACCCGGGTTGGAGGATGTGACAGGCTGGTCTGTGAAGTTGCTTTCGCAGCAAGAATTTCACCGAAGTTATTTTGAGACCCAAAAAACGAAAAAAAAAAAAATCTGCTTTTCTTGTTTGGCCGTAATTCCTGGATTTTATTTGCCCCCTTTGGGTTATTTTCATGTCACACAACAAGTCGAGTAATAAAACTTTTTGATTAAAAAGGCATTTCTGATAATGCCTCCATGTGGCTGCCAAGTTCAGACTTGCTTTGCCAACCTTAATCCTTCATAGTTGCACTTTCGGAGGTTCTGAGGTGATTCTCCAGCAAAGAAAAGACGCCGTGTTGCCAGGAATCCACAGAGCTCTGCTGTAACTCCAGATGGAGACGTTGTTCGGCTTCAGTCTAACGAGGAGAGAAGCCATGAAGGTGACTAATTTGTGAGCAGAAGATGCCGTCGTGAAGCGAGGTGGTCTGGCGTTGCCTCATAGTCGCACAATCTTTGTAACACACTTAAAGGCACTCGTGCTAAATATATTATAATGTAAATATGGAGAGCTACAAAGAGCCGTCATCTGAGCGTGCTCTCCGAGGCTCTCGCTGAGGCTTTGTAGGCAGATGGCTGTGACCGGAGGCAGCCACTCATCAGTCAGTCATGGTGAAGCCCATCACGCGCTGCAGTAGGAGGCTAAAGGGAAGAGGAGCGCAGATTCTTCTTCATTTATGGAAAGAGAAAATTGTGTCTTCCATTTTACATTCCTGTGTCTAAAATTAGATGGGCAATAGCCACGTTTTCCCACAATGCCTTGTCACGTTTGACAGAACGACCACAAAGCTAGAGGAAACAATGTAAAAAAAACGTTGATTTTAAATCACATTAAAGCTTCTGCCAAAGAGAATTAGTTTTAATTTAGATTTATGGAAATATATAACCTTTACTAAAAGAAGAGTCACGTTAAAGGGCTTTTTGTATCTCTTTTAAGGACATTTTTGAAAAAAAAAAAAAAGTTCAGCGCACTGTCTTGTAGGGTCCAGATGACCCACCTTTAATGTAAACATGCCGTGGATAGCACCGGGACTACGAGGCGGTTGAAGAGATCACATGTGAATACTTCACAGTAGAGGTTTGTATTTGCAGCAGTCTGATGATACGATACGTATCGCGATATACATCTCATGATACGTATTGAAATATATCTATACCAGAACTATTTTTCTTGCCAAATTCTCCAAAATGTTTGTTCTGTACCATTTTCTTTCTTGATCATTTTGAGCTAGGTTTTGTTTATTTTATTTTCACAAAATTCTGGTTAAAAAAAATGAATACAAACAACAATTGAATTCCACTTTTTTGAGCTTGTCACGCTAACGCTGTTCAAAATCTTAAGAATTTTTGTCAAGTAGCTTTCTAGTGATGCTCAAGGAGTTAATCCCTAGAAGTTTTCATTTGTAGTGATACTACATTTTTTTATTCAAGATGGTGGTCTTTGGAGGTCAAAGGTCACACTTTGGTTATGGCTGTAGACTTAAACTGGCAGCAGGTGTGTTAAATTTCGGAAGGGCCCCTTAAAAAAAAAAAAGTTTTCCTCTCTTATATTGTGAAAAAAAAATCGCCAAATTTCACACTTTTTCCGCAAACTGGGCGTCAAGCCGCAGCTCCTGTGGACATCCCATAATAATTTCAAAACTCTCTTTTGTTGTTCTTGACGTCTGTTTTGGTTTTGTTGGTAGTATTTTTTCTGACCCCATAAAAGATTTTGATATCAACCATTTTTATTTTCGTGGTTTGGTCTGATGTCATCGTTTTTTGTCGTTATTTGTTACACTTTGATACTTTGTTGTTAACACATCAATGAATGCATCGTTACTTTAACCCACATGGAGCTCCAGACCAGTTCAAACCAGTTACAGGGAGCTTTGAGAACCAAATCAGTACTTTTCCATTGGAAAAAGCCACAAATTCCCTTGCTAGCAAGTAAAGGAGCATGGACACTGACCACTCAAGATGTAGGTTTGATGAACACGACCATTTACGATATTAGAGTCCATGGGGGGGGCGGGGTTTGACCTGACAACCATTGGCCTGAAGCCACACAGCACCCGTCTTGACGACTATAAATGTGGATTCCATTTTACAAGGTTTTGTCTTTCAAAAAGGCCACCCGGTACCACTTCGATCCAACTTTTTATGAGTTTTTGGTCACTTTCTTCCTCATCAACGAACACAGAAGTTTTTGTTAGATTCCCTCAGAAGCTCAGTAAGAAAGTAAAAATCGCAAAAACAATCTGATTCTTGTAGTATTCTTGCAGTATTTGTAACTTTAATTAATAAAAACATCCTTGTTTCAAGAAAAAAAATATTATTTTCTGTCGTGGAAGAAAAATAATCTCTTTAAGAAAGTTTTACTTTTTTTTTTCATCTTAGTGTTTAGATTCATCGGGAATGAAAATGAAAGATTTTACATACAGTGCTGCTCTAAAAGTCACCTAGAGAAGAGAAAAGAAGTGTAAACTTCTCTCATCATTTTAAAGTTTCATAAAAGAACAGCGCCGACCTTTATGAATGTCATCTGCGTTATCCAGAAGTGTCAACCCAACAGAATTTTTTCATATTGTTAGAATAGAGTTTCTGTCTTATAAGGTGATCTTGAAATATAACACATTTTCTGGCTATTAGCATTGATAAGAATGTTTTTATAGAATGTTCCCAAAGATTTAGATGTTTTCAGGTAAAAACGATATAAAAGCAGGATGGAGACTGTATTTCTTTTTTTGTTTTGTGACCATAGTGAGTCACAGAAGACCCCTTCCTTATATAACAGCTGAGCTTTAAGCCCGAGGATCACCGTCACCCACCTGTGTCTGGCTCTCAGGTAGACGGGATAAAGGAGGGAACGCTATGATGAATGAGGACCAGTTAAAACCGCCAATACTGCGTTCAATGTCATGAGTATTGTTGTCAGGGCAACATCTTTTTTTTTTTTTTTTTTCAATTACTTTTTTTTCTTTTTGGCACATATAGAATAAACAATCTTCAGTTTGTGTTAAAGAAAACAGGATTTACTCTCATGTGTCCAAATGCAAGCTTTGTACTTGGCAGTTGTGAGATGTTTTTTTATTCCTCCTTTTATTTCTTTCATTTATTCTCAGTGTGTGTGTTTTGTTTTTGTGTGTGTGTGCTCTCCAGGTTTAATCCGTCCCCCTTTTACGATGGTTTGACAGTGGGGTTCACAGCTGATGTACCTGCCGCTAATCCTATCCCCCGAACCGTGTCGCTGTAACCAATCCTGTCACAGCGCTCAGGGGAGCTTCGACTCCCTCTCCGTGTCTTGGTCACACCCTTTCATCTCCTCCCTCCTCTCCTTTCCTTTATTAATACACTCCCTTTTTGTTTTCGTTCTGGCAGGCTGACGAAGCTACACGTCTGCTTTTGTCTAATATCTGATCTAATAATACTCTGAATGTTGGGCCTCTGCATCTTATCTTGAATTTGCGTTGTCAGGCGACCCTTTGACTTGTTTAGTCTTTCCTTCCCACCTCGTCTCTTTTATCCGTCTGTCATCACAATCGTTCCTGCCATCAGAAACAAACACAACTTTAGGTTGTGTCTCGCACAAACAGAAACATGTCTTCCTGACTCTTCTCTCCTCTTTGCAGAAAGTCAACTGAAGGTGCAGAAAACCAACCAGTCCCAGGTGTACCTGGAGGACAGCCGCGTCCGCATCAACTGCTCCATCACCTTCCGGAGCGACCTGGACACCCAGCATAGCGTTCTGTGGTTCGTGCGGCGCGCGGCGGGGTCAGAGGCCGACGAGCTCCTGCTGGAAATCGAGCGCTCGGGGGCCCTCAAATACGGCGACTACGCCGACGAGGAGAGACTGCGGCTGCGCGTGCAGGCGGAGAAGCTGTCGCCCCGCCTGTATGTGCTGACGCTGAACAAGGCGGAGAGCAGCGACTCCGGCATGTACTACTGCTTGGTGAAGGAGTGGCTGCGGGATCCGGAGGGGAGCTGGGATCAGCTGTCGCAGGATTCCTCGGGATACACGCGGGTTCTGGTCAAGCAGCCAGGTGAGGAAGCCACAGAAGACTCGCGTCTCCGACAAAAGTTTTTCACCCTGGCAGCAGCAGAGACTGTAACTTCATCAAAAGCTGTCATCAGCTCACCTTCTCTCCCACCACTCCATGTTCCTCGGTGCCTGGAGGGCATCTGTGTCTGACTGTACACATGTCCGGCAGGTACAAAGGATTCGTGGGACTCGGCTGATTGACAAACCCGGAGTCAGGAAGCAGTGATGCCCCCACACGCTGACATCCCACCTCAGCACAATATTTCAAATCTCTCCTCCACTCATGTCTCCTTTGAAGGTGGTACTCATGGCTCCAAAACACAACCTCACTCTGCTATTTGGAGCTATTCAGCCCTGAGATTTGAGCGAGACGTTGGTTTTGATTGGCTTTCATAGCCGCGATGCTTCAATTTGGGTCTGAAAACACTCGTGTTGGGTTGATTAGTGATTCTGGTTACAGCTGTTTGCTGCTGATGAGAGCTGGGACGAGCTCCAGCTCTGACTGAGAACACAGAAATGCTTCAAATGTTTCAAGTATAGGAAACGGTCAACGCATTCTCACTACCAACTTGTCATATATAAGGTCATCTGGTTCGGGGTATTGAACCATCGGAGTGGGATGTTTTGGGTGTCCCTAACTCGCCGTTTTTTGACTATTCCTGTTAAATCACAGGTCCAAAACCTCCGGGCCGTGAACTGCTACCGGTCTGAGGGCCGCGACCACGAACAAGAATAAAAAGTATTTGGTAATTAATTGGTAAAACCACATCCCGAGGATTTAATGGGAACAGCCAGCACGGAAAAAAGCGACAAATTGGGGACACCAAAAATGTTAAGAAGTGACACCAACCATACGTCCATATCTGGTGAGGTGGGACTGAGAGAAATCTCAAGAGATTTTTGAAACTGAAAGATCCACTCTGATGATAATTGTGTTTTTAACATGTTGTTCTCTTGATGGAGGACACGTATAAAGAAAATGAGGCTTAAAGTAGCATTTAAATCATTAATTTGGAGCAGACGAAAAAGCCCCAAACTTCCTGCTCTGCTTCATTCTGATGCTTCCACTTGCAGACAAACAGATCCATGAACGTCTTCGTTTTATTCATCTGAATCTGGCTCATTACTGGACAGGTGGATAACTCCAATACTGCATTTTGGCTGCACCAGAGGTGTTAGATTTAGGGGTGTGACGGTCTGTAAGCTAGCAGGAAAACATGTAAACAGAGAGCTCTCAGCAATGGGGAGAGCATGGTTGCTCCACACCAATGACCCCGCCCACATCTTAGGGGCAAATTTCTAAACTTTGTTCTAGAAAATGCACAGATTTTTGGATTTTTGCTTAAAATTGCATAATTATATTTAAAAGACCACTGGGAATGATTTTACATTAGATCAAAAATATTTTAGGAGTGGGACTTTAAAATTGTTTGGGGGAAATTTCATTGTAATTTAGACACTTTAACCACATTGGTGTTAAAGTGGAATGAGGCATATACAGAAAATGACACAAAAATAGGTCAGGAACCGACCTTCAGGGAATTCAGGCCATAAATCCAATACGTTTTTTTTAAACAAATCAACATTCTAGCACAACTCGATTTTTTCAGCTTGCTTTTGTTTTTTGTCGTTTAACCATCAGTGCTGTGTGTCTGTGGTTAATGAAACGGCAGTAATTCCCCTTCAGTGTGACACTAAGCACAAACAGAATTGAGAAGATGAAGCAGCTGTTTAGTTGCTGGGTTTTTGTCACACTTTCAGTGAAAGGAAAAAAAAATAAAAAGTACAGACTTGGAAAGCCGCTACAGCAGGATCAAGCCAAAGGCGATGTATGATCCCAGAGTAATAAGACCCTCTGGCCAATCAGTGACCGGCAATTTTCTGTGTCACATTTTAGCTGAAGCTCAGAAAAGTACGAAAAGAACAAGTAAAAAGGGGGAGGGATTTGACGGTACCAGTGATTAAAGAGGATTATATTTTATTAGGGCTGTCACTTTATCCTGTTAATCATGATTAATTAATTACAGGCATTTTAGTGCGTTATTGTTTTTTAATCGCATTAATCTCATTGGATAGTGACCTCTGTGTTCGTGCACACCTATATTCTTTGATGTGGTAAATTGGAGCACTCTAGATTTGATGTTTTTTTAATTGTTCAAGATTAATTAAATGTAACTCCTCAGTGGTGTTACAGTAAAGGTCTTTTATAACAAAAAATCTTAATAAAGCCACCTATTTAGCTTTATTTTAAACTCTTTCTGTACCACAATGTCACAAATTTAAATAAAATACCTCACAGCACTTATTAGGTTAATAATATTGTGATTAAAATAGATTAATTAATTACAGGTCATGATTAATTAATCACACTAATTAATTAAACACAAATCAATAGCATGGCAGCACTAATTTCTATACTAAAAGAGATTATTAAGCAGATTTCCTCTATTAGAACAGATGATATCCATCCATTTCCCAAACCCACTGAATCCCTTTTGGGGTCGTGATGTTGCTGGAGCCTATACTAGCAACTGTTGAGTGAAGGTGGCGTACACCCTGGAGTTTTTCTTCTTACTACACTTCAGAGAAGCGTTCAGCGTCAGACTCCTAATCGTATATATATAACTATACGTCTATAGTGTGGGCATCCCGGGTCTAAGTTTTAAACCTGCATTTTTTTAATTTGTTTTTATTATTTTTTTATATTCAGAATCCAAAAATATGAAGATTCACTAAAGTAAAACCTTTTAAACACCCAGAGGGGATTTCTCTTCAAACCTCTGATTCTTGGAACAACATTCTTCTTCCTACAGGTAACTTATTTACAGTTCTGAGTGCAGTCGGTGACGATGGCACGTGTCCAGCAGGATTAAAAGCAGCTGCTCTGCAGGAAAACACTCGGAAAGCAGAATGATTGAAGCTGAAGAGATGCGGAGGTGTGCGCACCTGAGAAGACTCTGTTCATCTGCTGTTCTTCATTTACAGACACATTTCAAATTCGTGGGTTTTAGGAAACATTTTTCTGGAACACAACAAACAAGTGAATAGTAACACTGATTAAAAAGTTCCATCACTGCTTCTTCATCTCCCGCCTCACGTTCGGCTTAAACAAGAAGATGAGATCACGTTGGCCCATATCTGCTCTGAAAGTGGGTCACACGGCCGCCCCCCGAATGTTTGAACACGCCCATGCAGACACTCGCCTCTAGGAAGCGCCCCGCTGGGAAGTTGAAAGACTGAGGATGGCCACGGGCAGCTCATGCCGAGCCGTTTCTTTATTTTTCTTTATTTTTCTGATACATGTGGCGCCCTGATGGCAGAATTGACTGTTTCCATTAATTAACTGAAAATACTTCAGATCACCTCCAACATGGACTCTGGTTATCACATGTTCTCATTAGATTCTCGTCACTAAGGACACATTTTTGAATAACCGAGTAATAAAGTAAATTTCCCAAATGAGAAATTGGCAGAAAAAAAAAACTTGTAATATTTATGTAATACTTTTAAATCTACAGTGGAGGTTTGGGGGCTCTAAAAGATGATGTGGAAAAATTAGGGCAGTTTTTTTACTTAGAGCTCTGGGGTAGAAAAATACACAAGTTCTAAAAATAAAGTTACATTTTATGAATCCATTGGAAAATAAATAAAAATGATAACATTTATGTCAAAAGTCCCAGAAAAAGACGTCAAGTGCATTTAACTATGGTGGGGTCAAATTTGTGTTTGGTGTTTTTTAATGTATATTTTATATGCGTTTATAATGTTTTAATGTTTTTATTTTACATTTTTTAATCTGTTGTTAATTTCTGCTAGCTTTGATTGAGTATTAGGGCCAGTTTACAGGCAAAAAAGAGTTCTTAAATTACAACTTAAAATTTGTAAATTCAATTAAATGAGAAGAAGTTGTTAAATTATGAGAATAAAGTCTTATAGGTCGTAGGCTCAATTTTTTTTACGTGTTTTAAAGTCATAAATATATTACTTTTAATCTCATAGAATTTTATCATTATTTATTTTTTTGTGGCCCTAATACTTCATTGTAAAATTATCAAACAAAAAAAACTAAATTGTTAAATTACCTTAAAAAGCCCAGAAAAAAATATTTGTTGGGTTTTCCAGGGTTAAAATATATGAAGGAAAACTTATGATTTAAATGCAGGATTTGATTAAAAAAAAAAAAAAGTCTTATATGTTAAATTAAAATCCACATTTTACAACTGAAAGCCTTGGTATACATATAGAATATTTTTTTTATTAAAACTAAATCTCTAGAACTCTAATTTTTTACAATAAGCCGTTAAATTATGAAAAAATATTCTAAATCTTACCAAAAAAGTTGCACGATTAGAGAAAAAAGTCATACAATTAATGGAAAAAATTTAACAATTTACAGAAAGTCGTAAATTAATGCTTCAGAAAGTTGAAGCATAAATTTTAAAGTCATGTTTTTTTATTCTGTTTATTTTTTAGCTTTTAAAACTATTATATCAAAGACATTAAAACATTACCCATTTTATTTATGTTTTAGAAAGTTCAGAGAAACCGTATAGAACTTTAAACTGCTCAAGTTTCTCATTATTTTTTGTAAATGATCTACTTAATTTTCATGATATTGGAACTTGAATATTTAAAAAAAGTATAACTTTTTCACTTTAAAATTACAAATTTTTAAAATAACAATTAAAGTTTTTAAATATTTTTTAACTTTTATGTCTTTTTCCATATACATTTAGTTATTTGTTATATAGTTGCCCTAATATGTCATTGCAAATTAATCAAGAGTTGTATCACGAGTTTTAAAAACAAAAAAGAAAGCTCTGCTGGTTCCAATTCTCACTTATAAAATCGACTTGTCTCCTTTCCCCAGATGTTCGGCTGCAGGTGGAAGAAATGGAGTCGAACATCACGGTGGAGGAGTCCGGTTCCATCCGTCTGGGCTGCAGCATTTCCTCCAAGTCGTCTCCAGACTCCAGCTTCTCCGTGTCCTGGTACGTGGATCGCTCTGACGACGAGAGCTTCGTGGGCCTGCCGGCGGAGGACGAGAGCGACCGCGAGTGCGTGTTCTCCATCGCCCACGATTTTGTTTTCAAAAAGGAAAACTGCAGCCCCCAAGAAGAAACGGGGCCGAATTCCCGCCTGCAGTTTGAGAAGATGACCCCCGACCAGTACGACCTGACCATTCACGGCGCCCGGCCAACAGACGCCGGCAGGTACTACTGCCACGTGGAGGAGTGGCTGCTCAACCCGCGGTACATATGGTACCGCCTGGCCACCAACAACTCGGGGTTCACCACCGTCAACATTTTACAACAAGGTAAACCTTCAAATCTGTCAGTTTATCTGGGATTAATGATAAGATTATAAATCATTTCAACCAATCCATCAAGGATATTCACTGAACTGTTAACCACATAGAAAGTTTTCGGTTGGCTCATTTCCCGGCTCTGAATTATTTTTATTATTAAAGTCTTAGTAGCCAGAAAACATAAAGAGCTTCCTGGCGTTTCTCCCACTGTTAGCATTTCATTTTTATTACCTCTTTTTCCTTAATTTGCAAACGTTTTATCACCTGTATTATTAATGTGTTTGTTGATTCATCCTTTATTTTTTCCAAGGAGAACATAAAGAAACGAATTATAATTAATAATGTTGGTCTGGCGAGAGGCGGGAAACATCTGTGAGGTTAGGAAAGAAAAACATTCATGGAGATGCTTAAAAAAGCAAAACACAGATGAATATCATCCTCACAAACGTAGGAGCTGTCAAGCTGTGGTTAAATATTTATACTTGTGAATGCAGAAAAAGAGATAAAAGCAGGAGGTTTATGTGATTTTGAAGTAAGTTCCAGTCTTTTATTGCCTTAGAGATTCAGTTTAAAGAGTTGTAGCATTTAGCTTTCCTAGAAATGCAGGTGTTTGTCCTGCAAGAATGAATCATGTTTAAGAAAAAACATTATAGTCAACAAATATCAAAGCAATACTGTGTATAAAAATATTTTGTAAAGGCATGTTGGTGGAAAATAATATTTTAAATCCCTCGAATGAGCAATTCTTCCACTGTCTTCATTTAATCAAGACATTTTATTAGTATAAAAAGGCAATTAAATTAATTTATTAAATTTGGTTATTAATTAATCCTGACTTTTTTTCCCAACTACTTCATTTTTGTGTATTTGTGTATTTTAAACCAAAGTTTAAAAAAATATCCCCTTCCGTTAAAATCTCTGTTGTATATCTGGTTCCTGTTGAAGCCTCTTTGATCAGCATGTATGGAATTTTTATAGTAAATGATGACAATGTAACTGTATCATCATATAAAAAGGACAGACTTCAGCAGATTGGATGGTCACACTGCTGTCTATGCTCGTTTTTAGAGGTTGCAGTAGCGTCAGTTGGCCACTAGATGTCCCACTTTGTCGGAATGAAGCAAAATAGCTCTAAATCACACTAAATTCATCATTTGATTTATTGTAAAAGTGGTTTTTAAATCATGATTATGTCGTTTTTAGCCAAGCTCTTCACCGTGACCAAAACAGTCGTCTAAAACAGGGGTGTCAAATATACTGCCGTGTTCGGCCCACCAGATGGTTCAATCCAGCTCAGTCATGAAGATAAAAAAAATAAGGATAGTGAAAAAAAGCAAGATTCTATCCCATTCCTGTGGCGAGTTATAGTTATTTTTAAAAAATGACCGTAATGTGCAATTCCGCCACTAGGGGGAGCAAAGGAAACACAAGACCATAAACATTGTAATAATAAGTGATTAGGCTACTAGGTTAACTGAGGTGTTTTTTTCCAACTGAGAAAAAAAAGACAAGACAAAAACAAAACTACAGATAACAAGTTGACCAAAGGTTGTCTTGCTATTATGTTACTGGTCCGGCCCACTTGAGATCAGACGGGTTGAATGTGGCTCTGAACCAAAATGAGTTCGAGACTCCTGGTCTAAAAGTACCCGGAGAAGCTACATTTAGCAATGTTGGAGGTAAACAACACTTTATTTCCTTAATCGCCCTTTTAAAACCTTCTGTTTTCTTTTTTTCTTAAACTGAAAAGTACCATGAATTTGTGGGTATCACCAACTCGTATTTGATACAGTTGCAGTACTTATTGTTGTAATCATTAAATAGAATTATTTTTATCATTTTATTACCATAACAGCTGTATTAATATTAGGTATACAGGAAGTTTTTTTTCTAAGTCATACAAAAAAAAGTACATATTTATTTTGGTACAGTCTTTGGACATATCGTGATACACATAGAAACATATCGCGATACATATCGTATCGCCAGACTCTTACCAAATACACCCCTAGTTTTCTAGGACTCACTTCTGTTTCACTTCTGATTTGTGGGCGGGGCTGTTGGTGCAAAGTAGCCCCACCCCCCACCTGCCCTTCCTAGTTGTTGAGAGGGCTCCGTTTACGTGCTCTCCCCCCAGCTTACAACCCCCAACTGGTGTAAAAAAAAACATGGCGAGCAGTATTCAGGCTGTACAATAGAGGTAAGATATACAAAAAAGTAAGACACTGAACTTTGTTTGCTCATAAATGATACAGTAAATATCGCCTTGTCCGCATTTTAGATCGCTAAAAGTATCGCAAAATGAAATATCGCGATATATCGAGAAAACGATTTTTCCCTAAACTCCTACTGTACGGTTTGGTACCAGGAACCATGTTGAACCAGGAAAACGAAGATGGATGGAGCTTGTGGCCCGCTTAGTGTATTTGATTCTCCTGATTCAGTGATTTGTTTAAAGAATTACAAATTTGAGCTTAATTTTCTTAATATATGGCCTCCATCGTTAGAAAAATGCCACAAAACCATTTAATCTTTTTTTGAGTCAGTCAGGACAGGTAAAAGACGAACTTTTTTGATTCTATTTCTTTGTTTCCAGACTCTACCATCCATTCCGTGGTGTGCGCCCACGATTCCCTCTTCTACTTCGTCTTCTTCTACCCGTTCCCCATCTTCGCCATCCTCCTCATCGCCTTGCTGCTGGTGCGCTTCAAGAACCGCAACAACAACAAGAGCCAGGAGGGCAAGAACGGCGCCCCCCTCCTGTGGATAAAAGAGCCTCACCTCAGTTACTCCCCCACCTGTCTGGACCCCCCTGTGCTCAGCCTGCACCCAGGCACCGTGGATTAAGCCAGGAGCCGCCCGCCCCTCCTCTGCCTCACACACATCATGGACTTGGTCAACACCCGGCCAGGAAGCAGATCTGGACTCCACCGTTGGACCTAAGTGTTGTCTAATGCTGTGATGAATTATTCGTTTTCAAGTTTCTGCCCTGGCGGCTCTTTGCTTTCTTTGTTAACAGATGTACATGTGCGTGGAAGAGAACCAGAATGTGCCGCGTCAGCAAAAACTGCAGGACGTCTCCCGGTTTAGTTCTCTGAGAAGCCTAACCTCAGAGCTGTGCTTTGATTTTTCTTACTCCAGATAATTGTCTATTTTTTAAAAATAAGAGGAAAAGAAAAGGCTGAAGAGATTTAAGATACGGAACTCTACGATCAACTGTGGAAAAGTCTCACGGAGGAGCAGCCGAAGCCTTGTCCACTATGTTAGTTGCCATAGCGATGTGGCGACTCGGTTGCCAGGCTGCATGGAGACAAAAAAAAGCTGGGACACACTCGTCTGCGTCCCGAGTGAGGATGTGTGTTGCCCACCTGCCTTGGCAGACTGAAACAAGTCCTGGTGAGCCACAAAAACACTGCCAGACACTTTGGCCCGAGTGAAAGACTGTCCCGTTCTTCTCCCCCGCCCTCTTTTTATCCTAAAAGAGAATGCTAAAGGGGGAAGAAACGGAGGATATTATGAAGAGTAAATGAGCAGCTCTGTCCTGCTGGGTACTTTATCACGAGGGAGTTTTCTTTTCGCTGTGCCAAGTCCTTCCACGCTGCCGCTTTCTGAACTTCGTCGGAGAGTGGCGGCTTGACGGGGACAGATTGTGAATACGTCTGCTTTTACCACTCGCTGTGGATTTATGAGCCTTGTTGACAGTTAAATGTTGAGCCAGTCGGTGAATTACGGTAGAATTAATCCTAGCACATTTTTCTAGGCCGCTCCGTCCCGTCTTTTTGGAGATATTTAGCAATGAAGAAGATTTTAGGGGCCAAATGAAGACAAAATTAACTGCACATAGTGAGAAAATCTAATGAGGGAAGATGTTTGATTTGTGTTTATTTTAAGAAAAAAGTTTTCTATTTATTATTTTATACTATTTTGCATAGCTTTGTAATGTTTTTCTTTTTCCTTTGAAATACAAACTGTCTCGCTTGCGTTGCTAGGCAACTGCACCAAGCACATTATGTCAATAGCCTGTGTGTGTTGACGATGTGGTAGAAGTAGAGATGCAGATCTGTCCTGCGAACTGCAGTCTGTAGCATTTCACACCAGGCTGTGAGGTTTGGTCAATGTCAGAACACTGTATATCTATACATATATTGAAACTGACTGTGGCTTTAAATGTACAATAGTTCAACAAGTAAGTCACATTAATTAATTCACTAAATGCTTTTTTTTTTCTTATTTTTTGCTTGTTTCTTTAGTGAAATGTGATGTAAACATCAAAGTAGGATATTGTTGGATGAAGACTTAATCGGGAACTTTATTGGTGGATTCTGGCTGAAGCTGCCGAGACACAAAAGGGTTAAAAAACAAAAAACTGAGTCCTGTTTTCAGCCCGTAGAGGCTGAACCCGTCACTGCCAGACCGGACATGAAAACTCCAAAAAAAAGAAAAAAAAGAAAAAAAAATTGACATTGTCGTCTGAGTTGTGTCAACATGTATATTGCATGACAATATTGCAGGAGGGATTTTAATGTTTTTGTAAACTTCCAACAGTTTTAGCTTTGTGTTTCTGTGAGAAAGCCCCGCCCCCTTTACTCCACGCAGCATCTCCCTGAGCCACGAGAGTCCACTTGGACCTTCAAGATCCACACTTTTCAAGTAGTTCAGTTTGAGAATGTGAGTTGTGGAGATTGTGTTTGAAATTATTGCTCATACTCGTCTTTTTATTGCTTTGCTTTTATGCATCACATCATTAAACAAATTCATTAAAAATATATATATATATAGTTTTTTTGATGGTACAGATTCAAGCCGCTGAGTTTGAAGATTCTAGTTCTGTTGATGAAGGTGTTGAATATATAACTTTTAATGTCAGAAAACAATGAATTTAATAAATGTGCAGTAAATATATGACAGGTGGGAGTCGTTCAAGAAGTCCAAACTTCAACTCAATATTCATTTTTTAACTATTAACTAATGGAAATCATCTTTGCATAAAAATTCAACACATTTTTATGAATTGACTTTTTTTATCATATTTTTTACCCTGCTTTTTATGTGGGAATTTATATTGTTACAAAGTAAAGTACCAGGTTTTGTTGAATTTTATGTGCGGTGCAGAACGATTTACATACCCGATCAAAAAATGTATCTTTAGGTCATCGATGTTTCCAGTTTTCCCACTTATGAAATGAGTTTGGTCTGTAATTTTCATCACTGAAACTCTTCAACTGCAAGAGACGGACGGTTCAAAAAGATTCTAGGAATTCACATTAAAGAATGTATTTGAATAGTGGTGCAGAAGATGTGTATTCAGATTGGACACATTTGGTTTGCTTAAAGAGATCCCGAATTTGTCTCTCCCGATGATCCGGAACAATTTCAGTCCTAATACACCAATGTCACCCGTTCAAACTTATACATCCGTCCACATCCTTAAACAGTCTACAACCTCTACACTATGACCAAAGAGCTATCAAGGGACACCAGGAAAAAGATTCTTCTCCTGAACAAACCTCTCCACTATGGCCAGAGAGCTGTCAAATGACACCAGGAAAAATATTGTTTACCTAAACAAATCTCCCCACTATGGCCAGAGAGCTGTCAAATGATAGCTGATGTCCCTATCAAGGGACATCAGGAAAAAGATTGTTCTCCTGAACAAACCTCTCCACTATGGCCAGAGAGCTGTCAAATGACACCAGGAAACATATTTTTCACCTAAACAAATCTCCCCACTATGACCGAAAGAGCTATCAAGGGACACCAGGAAAAGGATTGTTCTCCTGAACAAACCTCTCCACTATGGCCAGAGAGCTATCAAGGGACACCAGGAAAAAGATTGATCTCCTGAACAAACCTCTCCACTATGGCCAGAGAGCTATCAAGGGACACCAGGGAAAATATTGTTCTCCTGAACAAACCTCTCCACTATGGCCAGAGAGCTATCAAGGGACACCATGAAAAAGATTCTTCTCCTGAACAAAAAACAACAAATTTACCTTAAGTCAGCAGTTTGTTGAAAGGAGATCAATTGCTGGAGAAATTATTAGTAAATGGAAGAAATACTGTTGATCTCCCTCCACCTGGAGCTCCATGCAAGATCTCACCTGATGGAGAACAAATGATCTAGCGAACGGTGAGGAAACGGCCTAGAACTACACTGGTCAATGACCCGAAGAGAGCTGGGAGTTGCAAATGTTTCTATAGTAACACTCGATGTCGTCATGGATTCAAACACTGCAGGACTCAAAAGGTTTCCCTGCTTAAACCAGCACATGTCCAGACCTGTCTCACGTTCTCCAGAGACCATCTGGATGATCCAGTGGAGGATTTGGAGAAGGTCATGTGGTCAGATTAGACCTAAATGGGGCCCATTGTTTTAAACATCACTTGCTGTATTTGATGGAGCAAGAACACCAAACCCACTGTGAAACGTTGGGGATGGAAGCATATTTCAGGGCTGTTCTGCATAGAAAAAAATGATGTATGGGTGAGATGAATGTATGGGGAGATTTTGGACAAAGACCTTCTTCCATCAGTGAGATCATTGAAGTTGAAATGTGGCTGAATCTTCCAGGATGACGAAACACATCGACAGGGCAACAAAGGAGAGGCTTCATAAAAACTATTACAAGTCTCTGGACCTCGATCCAATAGAGAATCTGTGAAAAGTCTGTTTTCCAGAGACACAACCAAAACAATGCAGCTCTTGAGGAGATCTGCTTGGAGGAATGGACCAAAAGAGAAGCTTCAGTGTGGAAACCTGGTGTAGAACTACAGGAAAATGGTCGACCCTTTGTCACTTCCAATTAGGGTCGTTAACAAAGTATTGAGGTGACCCCACATTGCATGTCAAATCAGCCATCAAATTATAAGTTGTTTTTTTTTTTTAATCTAAAAGATTTTAGTATTTGTCCTTCTATTACCAGCAATTGTCCTCGTAAAGTTTGTCAAGCCTGAAGATTTTCACAGTGACAGAATTATAGAAATAGCTATTCTGGTGATCATTTTTAGTGATATTTCCCCAGAAGTTAAGCTGAATGATTGTAAAATGAAAATCCATTATCTTAAGAGTTCCAGAACTAAAACCTATGGAGGTAAAAGCAGCGTAACTAAGAATGAGGTCACACAGAGTCTAATATAGCTGATGACCAAACTTTTGAATACAGTTTTAAACCTTAATATCATACAAACCAACAGCTTTGAAACCCCACATTGTATTAATAAATGGCAGTAATTAAAAACGATTCTTTAAAATGGAACATTTTGGTAAACAGTTGTCATTAAAAAGGAGTGCCAACATTTGGTTCAAATCCGGCTGCAGCCGACGGATTCGATCAGCTTGATGAACAGGAACACGGACTCGATACAGTTTTAAAGCTTCTTCCATTCAGAATGAATGTGCAAAAGTTCACTGTTAGAAATGAATTTAAGGGCAGAGATAGAAGAAAACACGGTAAGATAAATCAAAATTTTCTGTTTTAATTCAATAAATTGTGCTTACTTACTGAACAGCAGGTCACAGCTGAGGTTGTCTTATGGTAGAGCTGCACATTAGGCAAAATAACGTTAAGTCTGTTTGGTGCAAAACTGGTGAAATTAAACAAAATGTAATAAAAACTTAAACTAAAAAAAGTGCTTAAATTAGGGAAGGAATGGACACAATGCCTAGCAATAAATCAAAAAAATACTCAAGAAAATTTGGTTTTATAAATTTCTGGGTAATAAGGAGCATATTTCCAGTCACTGATGACTCCTGGTTGCTTATTGTTGCATCAAAACTTTTTCTTTGTCAGCATAGATTTCTCTGCATCTTCCAGCAAAAAGTTCAAATTTAACTCATTTTAAAATGTAATGAAAATAAAATCGGTGAAAGTTTATTCTGCAGAATTGATCTGTTCTATTACATTTCTTTTAGGTTCTCATGGAGATTTAACCCCTTAATGTCTGTTGTGACAAATCACTTTGGATCTAAAATTGTTTCAATGCAGCATCTACTTACAAGCAGAAACACAAGTGAATTTTTTTTCTATAGCTGTAAATATATTCAGGCAAAATTATTATTTTTGAATTAAAATTGATGCACTTGAACCTGATTATTTTAAGGGCTGGGTTAAAAAGATCAATAATCGATCCATAAAAGTAGAGATCGTTCCGACGCATAAAGCTAAAGTCTGTTAGCTTGATGCTAACGTATAATGGGATTTCCCATATGACGGCTAATGCTAATGTTCAGTTGACCTAAACATAGATTTTTGTCTGTGAATCCATTAAATTAGCTTTTTTTTGCTTTATGAATTTGGATCCTTTGCCATCAGTGGACACAGAGTCTGCCGACAGAACTTAAAAGAAGCAAAACATACTAGCATATAAACATTAGCTCTAAATGAACATCTATATATACTTACAGGCATGAATTTTTAAAGAAAACATGTGTAAAAGTAACAATTTTTGATCTAAAACACAGATTTTTGCTCATATTTTCTTCTTCTTCTGAAATAAGGTTTAATGCTATAGTGTGATCGCCACCTGGTGGCCAAACTGAAACGCCCTCCAGGAGAGGCAGAACAACTGAACATTTTACAGTATGTGAACTGTATCAGATTAATATGAAAATCTTCAAAACATTTACTTTTAAACAAATGTGTCTAAATGTGTGAACCCAAAACTGAATTGAAATGAGTGGATTGAAAGAATCGATTTTGCAGTTTATTGGCAGCACTAATTAATTGATCTTTTTCTTCTTCTCATGTCATAACATACAATTCAAGATGTCACATAAGCAAGAGAGGCATTAAACTGTAGTTTTGTTCCCTTTTTTTTTGTTGTTTTTATCTATGATGTAACACACACGCGAGCTTATTTGCTGGTTGAATGATCGCCGTTCATAAATCTTAAACAGTCTCAGGTTGGGTAAATGGTGCCACAGAACAGCTGCTTCAGCTGCAAATGCAAATCGCACATGCCCCGACCCAAATCATGCAAAATTGATTCCATCTCCCTTGATTTGAAGGAGGAGGAGGAGGAGGAGGAGGGAGTGTGGTTGCAGTGTAATGTCACAGCACTACCACCAGCACAGACAAACTCTGTTTCTGTGGTAACCGTATCCTCCTCAGCATCCTCCTCAGCATCCTCCCCAGATCCTTCCAGTCACCCTGACAATGATGCATCTCCATTAGATTTGAGGGCTTTGCAGGTTTCAGTGAACAATATCTCGTGTTGAGCCGGTGATGCTTCATTTTCAATTCTCTGCCTCAGTTTGTTTTCTATCCATAAAATATTTGCTATTGTGTCAAATTAAAAAAAACAGCTTAGTTATTGAGTTAAATGAAATAAAACATTTTAAGTTCATCTTCTTGTTTGTGCTTCCTTGCAAATACATTTTTTAGTATTTAGTAGATGAAATTTCTCACAACATGCATGATTTATTTATCAGCTAAAGAAAAAAACTCTGCTTTTATGGCAAAACTGAGGTTGGAGCTTTTCCAGCCACAGCAACTTGTTTGTTTTCTCAAAGCTCTGTGTCTAAAACAAAACCTGTGGGTTATTTACTCTGCAAGCTCAGTGCGCTTCTTTGAGTTTGGAGAGCGAAAAGGACTGAAGGAGAAATAATGAAGGCAGTTTTTATGATGCATTTGCAGATTTCCATTAGAAATCAATGCAAACGTGTTTAATAAATACATAAAGCTGATCGACCATGAAACAGCACAAAAGAAAAAATACAAATACTCAAACATCCTTTTCTAGATTCCTCTTTTTTTTTGTTTATTTGTTGTTTTATTCAAGATAATTTATTTTATGTTACAAAAAAATTAAATAATTTATTCTTTTACTTTCTAAAAATTATTTTTACGCAGTTTTCTTCACATTATTTAAGCAATGTTTTATTAGGATGCAAAAGATCAGAACAGTTTATTCTGATTCCATCATCCAATCCTGTCCGTGCTTCTGAGAAAGAGACACAATCGTTGCGTTTCCTTTTCACCCCAATTTTTATCTTCTGTTTTTAATGCAGAACTCCTGTGCGGAAAGTTGTGAAGGAGAGTCACAAATCTAAGGCTCCTGCTGAGGATGCAGACTTCAGAGGACACTCTGGAGGCAAAGCGAGGCAGCTTTATTTGTTCAGTTCAAAGAGTTGTACAACAATAAGCACATTGTATTTAGCAAAGGGCAGCAGCAGGTGAATGAGTGTCATTCTGCCACCATTTAAAGAGATGCTTGCATTAATCTGTTCACACCCTGCATGGTGAAGTGAGGCGTTGACAAGGACAGGAATGAAAATCGGCGTGTGGATCAAGCGTGACTTTCTGCAGGGGAGATCTTCTTCTGCACAGAGGCGTGTCGACTCCCTCGCACTGTGTGCGCACGAGACAGATGGACTGCTTTGTACTTAGAGATGAACCATACAGGAGGCCGAGCTACAGAATTAACAGCAAATGGACTGTGACTCGCAGATGAGGCATGAGAGCAGCTTGCAGCACTCGCCACAGTTGGACTCCACGCTGCTTTGTTTTCTGTGACTCACCAGTGATGTGAGGCTGAGTCAGAGAGAGCACACGGACAGCAGCGATGGAAATAAATGGACTTTACGCTCATATTTCAGGTGATCAAGACAAAAAAAAATCTGCTCCTGATGTTTGAGCAATAATCTGTAATCTGTGTGATCTGAGAGAATTGTGCGATCGATGGCGTTCGAGGGAGAACTGTGAGGAGTTTGCTGATTATTCTACAGACAATAAACGGCTAATTTAAGTTCAAACGTGACCCAAGACCGCCACACATTATTCATTACAGCCTGGTTACATGCACACATTTACAAACATGCACACTGCAACGGTTTCAGCCCATCCATAATTGATCAACGGTTAAGTCCACCGACTCTGCTGAAGATGACGTAAAGTGATGCAAAGGTTTCGGCACCATTCTCCCCTGAAACTCCAGCGTTTAGACGTTTGACTCAGAGGCCCAGTGAAGGAACAGAGCCACATGTAGAGCAAATGCAACTGTTCCAGGTTCCTTCGTTTATCAGGAATCCCCGTTCTACAGCTTCTCCCGAGAGGTCTAGTTTGTAATATTTGGACACGTTTTATGTAATAAGTTAGTGAAGGGACGACGAGATTTAGAAGATTTTAATCATCTTTAGTTCTTTTTACAAGTAAAATCCTTTGTGATACAATCTATTAAGTGAAAGGGGCTCTAAAATTAAAGATTTAATCAATAAGTTGGCATAGTTTAGTAAGTCTGGCAATGACATTTACAATAACGTAAAATATTACAAATATAATGATGTGTAATCATCTGTGAAGCTTAAAATAAGCATCAAGTGTTCCTACATCACAATAGTTTGTCTTGGTTTTGCACAAATAGTGTTTATATTATGTTATTGTAGCATTTTCCCTATTAAAGAGAGAATATATTGAAAAAATCAGCTTAAAATTTGCATTTCTGAGTATTTATTTCTCCAAATCGTTGTAAATAAACCTGTAGCAGTGACATCGGATGGAGGCTTTAAACTACTAACGTCTGCATTTGGTCTCACCTTTGTGTCTGTTTTCAGAAATATGGGATTTGATTACATCACATCTAGAGAAGGGAGCAACAGACAGAAAAAAAAAAGAAAAAAACGGTTTCAAACCAACACAATCTCACTCCCAAAGTTAAAATTGCCTAAAATTTCTTAGTAAACTAAATGAGAAAAATTGAAAAACGTACTTTTATGTTATTTTTCTTCAGCCAGAGAGCCACCATGGAGAGATAAAAGAGACACATGTGGCTCTGGAGCTGCAGGTTGCAGACCCCTGCCCAAGCTGAACACCTGATAAAATACATTTTACATCAATAATATTAATAATAATAATATTTTAACCCTAAAATGGGATAAAGCTGATGATGTGAAAATGTTTCGTCCAGCGAGGTCGAGAGATTGTCTGTACAAGAGTTCTATTATACAGTCGATGCATGCAAGATTTTACTGTTTCTTCTAAATAAATTCATTCATTTTCATTTTTAACATTTAAATGTGATTTTGACTTTTAAATGCTTATCAAAACATTTCGATTCTTGGCATCCATGCTGTCTAAAAGTAGACCAGAAATGAAGTTATTCGATGTTTTACCCTCAAAAGGGATTTTTTTTAAAGAATTAACAGAACTGCTGCAGAGGGTCTTGTGTTATCATTCGCCTGGGGCCTCCAAACTGCTACAGTGGATCTACCTCTCATATTTCCACGATTCCAGCAACTTCTGACCTTTTTTGAAACACCTTTTCCCCATTTTAAAAAAGAAGATTTAGTAACGTCATATCCAGACTAATAGAGCAGGGATGTATTTACAACCTGTACAAGATTCTATCCAGGATGCATTCCACTAAAATAAAGGCCAGTATGGATTTCCGATGCCTAAAGTGCTGGTCAATAATACCCTCTTCACAGGAATGACTCTAAACTACAAACCTGTTCTGGATGCATAGCAGAGCTAAAAGATTGAATCTCTCGAAAGGAGTCATCGTTCGCCACAGCATCGGATCAGAGTCCCTCAACAACACAGTTAGTCACATCATGAGCAGCACTGCAGTCCGCCTTTAGGCATCTCTCATATCAGTTTAAAAACGGAACTGAGAGGCAGCAAGGCTGAACAGGTTCCCTCCCACTTCCCCTCCAGTGAATTAGCTGCTTGGTTAGCCATGATTATGCAGAAGCCCACCTTGCTGCAGGGCAAAGCAAAGAGACCTTTTTGCAGTATCACCCCAGCGAGATGTTTTCAATGATTATGAAGACTATGCTCACCATCGCATGAGGCTTTTCTGCATAAGTAAAGCGGGAAACAACAGGGAGCTAATCAAAGATGGGCTTCTTGTTCTCCTGTGGGACGCATGGTAATTATGAACGAGCAGAAACGGGGTTCTCTAATGTGCCTGTAGTGCTGAGAAAGAGGAGGACGAGTTCACGACAATCGCAGAGAAGTCACCAAAGCAAAGACAACAAAAACAAGTGGCAGCAGGAAAAAAAAGAAGAAAAGGGAAAACCGTGTTGTGCTGTGACACGCCGGCGTCTTTAGATTTATTCTAACCTGGAGATAAAAGAAAAGCTTTGGGAAAGGTTGGTCTTTCTGTGTGGAAAACAGGAACAAAACAACATTTTGTTTTAAAGTAAAAGATGAAAAGATTTAAACCGAGAAATATTGAACTTCAGAAATAAAAAAGGACAAAGTCTTGAACCGCAGGAGGGCCTGTATGTTTAAATGTTACAGTCAAAATTCTCATTTTGTCATCATGTCAGCAAACATGAACATTTGTAAAGGATGTTAACTTAAACAACATTATCACCAAATCACTCACCGGTTCTCACCTTTATTGTTAGATTATTCATCAAATTTATACATTTAATTAAAAAGAATCTACTTTAAATTGAAAATACATGTTTCTTTGTACACTGAGAGGTTTTCCAGTCATGTAGTGTTGTTATCTCTGCTGCTTAAAGTACATCTCTTATGGTTATGAAATATATGATTCTGACAATGAAAATTAGCATCAAACAAAACAAAAAAACTCATGTTAGGCTAAACATCCTACAAAAGGGGTTTAAAGTCCCACTATGATCATCTTTTGGTCTATTTTAAAAGTGTTCGCAGTGTTTTTTTTTTTTTAATTATGATGATGTAGTTTTAACGCAAACATTTTAAAAACTGTCGTTTTCTAGGACATATTTTCTGCAGAGCAGTAAAAGTTAATCAGAATTCACCATATTAACAAATATTTTATCCAACAGCATTTTTCGTCTGCTCCTGATTCAGAGGGAATTCATTAAATAAATACTCAGAAATGCAATTTTGAGCTTAACTTTCTTTATATATGTCCTCTATTGAATATCGATTCAGTGAAATATCGCAATACTATATTCGTGTATCGTGTGTGGAATACTGGCAAGGCGACATTTTTTTATTATTTAAAAATGAGCAAGTAGTTTGGTCTTATTTTTGTTTTTTTACTTAATTTTTTCTCAATTACCAAAATAAAAGCACCATGAATTTGCTTGAGTAAAAGCAACTTATTTGTGAAATACAGTTACAGTGTTCTATCTTCTGATCATTACAAAACATGTATTTTACTATTTAACTTTTGTGAAAATGTATTAATATTCAGATAATTCTTAAGTCATAATTATAGGTTCTATCGCGATACATATCGTATTACGACGTGTATCGCGATCTGTACTATACTGAAGACACACACTCTATTTGTCTTCTATTATTAGAACAAAGAGAGAAGAAAGAAAAATGTTAAAAACACAAAAAACATCATTTTCATCAGAGTACCGTATTTTCCGGACTATAAGTCGCGGTTTTTTTCATAGATTCAATGTCCCTGCGACTTATACTCCAGTGCGACTTATATATGAATTTTTAATGATGAGATATGGACCGTAAGTCTAGAGTGCCCTCTTATGGTGATCTATGCAATTACTTTATTTACTTTAGTTATTCAGACGTGACACAGAGGACGAAGAATTTAAGGGATTTAGTGATATGGAGTGAGATTGTGTGCAATTAATTACAGTAAAGATACAAAGTTGATGAGTTCTTGAGGCTATAGTTAAATAAAACTGTTATGTTATATAAATGCTACACCTTTTCGTTTTTTTCATGATGCTAATATGTGAATATGTGTTGACACATATTCAGCCTGTTTTCTATTCACTTATGAATGTTATAACTTACTTTCCAGGATGATGTTATATCGTTTTTTTCAACCAGTTTGTAAAATAAATTACTTGAAAAAAATGCGACTTATACTCCGGTGCGACTTATGTATGGTTTTTTCTTCTTCATTATGCATTTTTTGGCCCCTGCGACTTATACTCCGGTGCGACTTATAGTCCGAAAAATACGGTAGGTCTTTCTAAAAAAAAAGAAAAACGTCAAACATTCTTACAGAAAATGTAGTTTTTTTTAAACAATCTTTAATAGCATATATACATATACATATATATACATTATTATAGGATTCTAAAAGTCTTGATTTTGGGGTTTGATATTTCATCTTTTCTTTGAGTTTTCAGAACTATTTCTTATCTTTTCTCCTCATATCGTAGAAATCATAAAACTGAGCGCAATACAACATTTTCAGAATATGGATCTTTTTTTCTCCTGTCATAATTTTCTCCAGATTTTTTTAGAATTTCTGAAACTATTTCTTCCTCGTCTACAATATGTTCCAGTCGCTGATGGCTGCTTTGGTGGCCAAACCATGATGGATTCAGGGTGGAGGAGTTTTTAGCTGCAGCGTCTCCACATGGTGCTTGGTGGTGAGTGGAATCCCGGCTAACAACAATCCATTCTGCTCATTTTTTGGTTTCTCACACTAAATTTTCATGATAATTTTCTAGATCCTAAGAACATTGGTGCTCCATCACTGTTTAATCCCTTAGAAACAAATATTTAGAAATGTTTTCGTTTTCAATTGAAATGACAGATTATAGACAAAAAAAAAAGAATTTTCTGAAATTTTTCTGTGAAAATTTCACATTAGACAGAACGTGTTTGACATGAGACACAAATGTGAATCTTAATGATATTTAGTGTTACCGATTGGCTGATTGAGTCGCCGAGTTCCCTCTCCAGGTTTTATGAGAACTAGTCTGACTTGTATTTCCACTGCTCATTTCCAGTGGCCCGTTCACATGCTCCATTTTTTATGAGTCCTCTGCAGGATTCTGTACAAAAACAGAGAGTTTTGGTGGCCAGACATGAAAGGCAATCGCTGATCAATTGCTTTCCCACTTCTTTTCTCCTCTCCAGCCTGATATGAAAGTGGCTGTGGTTGCCTTGGCGTCAGTAGAAGAAGTTTTTTTAATAAATCCACTTTGATATAAATAAGACATGAAGGATAAACATTTTTAGAGTTCTTGCAGAGATGCACAGCTGTTTATAGAAGAGGAAATGGAACATCTCAGCAGAAAAAAGTACATTTGAGGGGATAAAATGTAATAATATTTGGCAGTTTTGGAAATGAGGCGACTTCTTATACAGTCAAAGGACAAAAATGGAACATCTTACTTTAGAATTTACTGCAGCAGTTCTTTTTAAGGCATGTATGAGCGAAACTTTGATCCATATAGTCAAAAAACTCAAAATTTGTTTGCACCTTGTACCTATTAAAAGTGAGTTTTAGAAATAGTGAAGGACCATCTCCCCTCAAAAAATGATGACATCACAGCCGACAAAATGGTAAAAAAAAAATCTCTTCTGGGGCTTAAACTTTCTTTTTTTCCCTAAAATCCACTAATGAGAACAAAACACACATGTGGGAGATATCCAAAGAAAGTTTTGAAAATATTATGGGATGGCCACCGCATTGGCAGCTACTTTGTGGCAAAGTGTGAAATTTGGCAATTTTTACATTTTTTCCAAAAATATGGGAAAAGAAAACTTCCACCCATACGCCACCAGATTAAGATTACAACCAACGTTCTTTGACCTCAGAAGAGACCGCCATCTTGGAAAAAAAAAAAAAAACAGTTGCAGATTTTAAAAGGCGTTAGCGTGACAAGCTAGCTAGCAAAAGTAGCATTCCCCTATTGCTCAAACGTTTTTTACCGGAATATTGCAAAATTTTAACAGAAGTCCAAATTCCCACCCTAATCATAATACTACCACAGCTGTGCTAGACAGCTCTTTTTTATTATTATTATTCTATAGGTATTTAATAGGGGTGTAGGAAAATATCGATTCAGTGAAATATCGCGATACATCATTCGGTGATACTTGTATTGATTTGAAATGCTACCAAGATGATATTTGTTTAATAATTGATAAGCAAACATGCAGTTTGAACCATCTTGAGTTGGATGTAAACTTATGAGCTTCATGGTTGTTGTTGTAACAAGTGAGATTAGACATATACAACGTATTTTTAACTAAGGATGAGTATCAAACTGAAAATATGTGTCAGATTGGTACTGGAACTATATAAAAACAAGAATTTCTGTGCTTCTCTGTTTATGTGGGAACGAGTGAGACCATGATGGTGTATTAATATTAAGATTAAGGTTTTTTTAAGTTAGAAAATTAAAAAAAAAAAAAAAAAAAAAGAAAAGTGACATATTGTCTTTGGTACTGTCTTGGAATATATCGGGATATGTATTGTATCGTGAAACGTATCGTATCACCAGACTCCTCCCTATACACACACCTTGTATTAATTCAATTGTTTCATTTATAAAAAAAAATGAATTAAAAGTAAATTTAAATTAAATTAAATGTAATTAATCAATCATCTAAGCTTTAATTTAACAAATGATGGAAATAAAATAAAGACATTTTCTCTTTAATATTTAACTGAAGCACTGATAATGTGAAACTTATTGGGGTTTTTTTAAGTTTCCATAATTCAGCAGCATGGAAACAACTTCTGGGTTGCACAGTGGTGCAGTGGTTAGCACTCACACTTCATGGTTATGGTTCAAATCCCAGCTGGGACCTTTCTGTGTTGAGTTCACACGTCCTCTCATGCATGTCTGGCTTTTCTTTGGACGGTTTAGACCATAAATAAGCTTCATAGGTTAGTAGATGACTCTGACAGACTGTTTAGTGTTCTCCATCTTTACCTAAGGTAGCTGGGATAGGCTCCAGCAACCCTGAAAGGAAATCACCAGAACATAAAAGAGGATCGTAGACATGTTTTTTCAAAGTAAAAGCCTGCTCTTTCTTTTAATCATCTGTGACTGAGCAAGCTTTTTTTTTTTTCCAGCTTTCTTAATTTCAAAATCATCAACAAATAGAGTGTGAAGAATGCAAGGCAATCTGGAGAGAGACAACAACTGTCAGTTAACAGATAATGAGGCTCCAACATGGCGGAAGAAGTGTGGAGCATGTGTAGGTGCTGACAGCTCCCTCGCTCCAGTCAGCTCAGTCTGTGCGAGGCGGCAGTCACACTGGCATACAAAACGCCTGTCACTATCTATTACAGCTGAAATTTGTCACAGGAGATTCCTTAATCATTTACAAATACATGTATCGTGTTGCTCACTTCAGTGGCACAAGCACGAGCTCCGACAGTCAAACACACCCCGACCCAGTGGGCAAAGATGACACTATATCATTTAGAACCAAAACACTGATTTCAAGCATCAATATTTGAGCAGGTTTGTAATTGCCTCCAAGACATGTGCTGCATTATTGAGAGTGAGCTGTTTGCGGACTGAAGCTTGTAATGAGCAATTTCCATGGACAGAAGAGCATCTTTCAGCAGAATGAGGAGATGCAGATGCATTAGCGTCCGCTCCTTCCGGATGTCCTCATTAGATTCTACAGTCAAATGAAGTGCTCACTAATCTGAAAACTCATGCTGATCACTAACATCACCTCATTTCTAAGTGTGATGATGGAGCTGTTCATTCAGCAAATGTGGCTTTTTTTTCAGAACTTTATTTTGAAAAATTATTTTCCTGAATAGAGAACTGATTACAGAATCTTTTCATCTGAAGTTGTGTCAAAGCTTTTCCTCAAACTCACGAGTTTTTAAAAAAAAAAACAGTTTTATCATTTTTTTTGTCCACAGTCGCCACCTAGTGGGGAAAACATGACACTGCAGAAAAGCAGATCTTGTCATCCAACTATTTTTTTTCTTGGGGTTTAAATGTGTATTTTTTTAACTAGAATCAAGAGAATAAAGGTCAATGTGTCAATAGACGTCAAATCTTGTTATGCAAACTGACCTGGATGTAAAATTTGTCAAACAAAGCCGCTTCCTCTTACATTTTACTCGCAAAACATTTCAGGTTCAGTTATAATGTTGTTGATAATGTTCCAGCTACAGGTTTAAGAAAATATCGATTCAGTGAAATATCGCAATACTTTTTGGCAATACTTGTATCGATTTAAATTACTGTCAAGGCAATATTTAAATATTTATTTAAAAGCAAACATGTACTTTAGTCTTACTTCTGTTTTCAGCTTTCTAAGTTACCAAAATAAAAGCAATTTGTTTATTTTCTGGCCATGAAATAACATTTATTTAACAATTTGACTTTTGTGAAATATATATTAATATTTAGATAATTCTTAAGTCATAATCTAAAAAGATAGTGAAATATCATCTGGGATATATCAGGATATGTATTGTATTGTAACATGTATTGCGATACGAATCGTATCGCCAGACTCTTGCCAATATACACCCCAATTTCCATTATGACATTAAGAAAGGAGCAACTTTTTCTTCTTTGTGTCTTCATTTGATATAGATGATCAAATATGAGTAAACTCGTGGCAGACGAAGTTTTTTTAAAGGGTAACCAAACACTAAATCCTTTTATTTGTGTCTGTCGACTTCTATAAATGAGGCTTTAAAAGTGCTCTCTTTTGACAAATTAAAATAAACTTTTTAATTCTTGAAAATATAGTCAAAAATTGTGTGCTACCCCCTAGGGGTTGAATCTAGGTATTACAGTTGAATTTTGTGATTGGTCAAACCATTTAAGTCCCACGTCATGATTGTAGCTCCAGTAATGTTCCCAAGCCCCACCCCTTTGACTAGATTTTCACATTTCGGCTGTGGGCGGAGTCAGGATCGAACTCCATTGAGGAATATTTAAACTGTATTTTAACAGATTTATGTTTCTCATCGTTTCTAAATCAGCAGTCGAACATTTTCAAGTTGAAATAACACCAACAACTAAATGAATGCTTTACAAATGTGAGAACATTTACATTAGTTGATCTTTTTTTAATTATTTTGTTTGATCTGCATCGTTTATGACTGGAAGGATCATCATAGTATGAAAAATGACTGAAGGTGAAAGAAGTTTTTCCCCTGAACTTAACTTTGTGGGGGAAAAAAAATCAAAGAATAAGAAGAGTCAGAATTTTACCAAAACCATTTATCTTTTAAACAAGATTTTAATGGAAGAAAAACTGTAAAACTTTTACAGTAAACTGGGTAAGTTTCCATGAATGATTGAAACATCACAGGATTGTTTTTCTGGAATGTTGCTGCAGTTTTTTTTCCAGCATAAACTTTGCTCCGATCTTGAATTTCATGATCCGCGATCCGGCGCCGAGATGAGACTCAGAGGTTTGAGCTTCATCTTTTATCCAATCGAGTCCAAACAGGCACAATTCTGCTCCTCCAGCCGAATGCTCGGCTTCTACCGCCCCCGACGAGTCCACGCCACGGCCTTTCCGGTCTGGACGTGTCAGCGGTCCAGCGAGCGCTTCTGGATCGCCTCGGCCACCGCAGTGCGCAGGAGCGCGATGACGGAGCGCGGGTCGTCGCTGCCGATCACGGCGCTGCCCGACACGATCATGTTCGCCCCCGCCTGGACAGGACAGAAGATGAAGCACGCGGGACAAAAAAACAGATCCAGACTCGGAGCTGAAGAGCTTTTACCTCAGCGCACTTGTGAATGGTGTCTGGACCGACCCCCCCGTCCACCTCGATGTCTAATGACGGGAACTGACTGCGCAGCCAGCTGACCTGTTGGCGTGCACAGAAAGGAGAAAACTGGAAAATCACTTTCAAAGTGAAAATCACTTTCACTTTTAATCACTTTTAATCACTTTCTCCTAAAAATCAGCCTTGAATTAAAAAAAAAAGTTTAGAAAAATCCAACTTTTGATCATTTTGTGCTCTCAGCACATTTTTTCAAATTCATTTTAATCATTAAACTGTTAATTCTGCGGTTAAACATTCGCCAATTTTATCACTTGTCTGGGATTATTTTTCATTGGTTGATTACTGGGACAATCCAAACTTTACGGGACACTCCAATCACCTTTAGATCTGTTTTTAAAGTGTTCCCAGTCATTTTTAAATTATAATTGTGCAGTTTTGAGAAATTAATTTAAAAACCTGTTCTGTTTTCTAGGACATTCCCATTGCTCAGTTCTTAGAGGAGGGAGCTTGCGTGGACCAGCACATTTCTAGATCACGAATACGCTCATTTTCAAAGTGCATTTTTTTGTCAGCTCTTGATTTATAATGATTTGAATAAAGAAATACTCATAAATGCAATTTTAAACTTAATTTCCTCTAAATATGTCCTCCATCATCAGAAAAATGCCAAAAGAACATGTTAAAGGGCTCATTTTTGAGAAAGGTGATAGTAAAAGACAAAAAAAACATTTTTTTTAATAATCTTAAAAGGAAAGTTCACCTCTTAGCACTTACTTTTGTCCAGTTAATGAGACAAAAGTCTATTAAAAAAAGTTCTAAGTCTAAATAGTTCAATTCCTCTGTGGTGTTTCATTTCTTGGTTTCTCCCAGTCTCTAAAATGATCAAATTGACCCAAATAAGTTAAAGGAAACTCTAAAATCACTCTCATGTCTTTTCTATTGTTTTGCTGTTGCGATAAACTGCAGAATACGTTATATCACCATTTAAATTATAGTATTATTAAGAAGTTTGTGTTCAATATTGTTTGGATTGCTCAGAAAAGTGTTCAGTCAGAGCACTTTGGACCTGATGGTTTTTTTTTGTTGTTTTTTGTTCAAGATTGAAAAAAAAAATCCCCCCTTGGTAGTATCAAAGTAAAGGTTTTATTTTGGTCTTTTACTGCGCCACACTGTCACAAACTTGAAGAAAATACCTCCAAATGATGATTTTCACAGCAATTATTAAAATCATTGAGATTAAACCGATTATTTAATTGCAGATCACAGTTAATTAATCGCACAAAAAATTAATCGCATGACAGCACTACTTTAAACATCTCTACTAGTTTACAGCCTTAACTTCCCTACTCTATAATTTATTATTTTTATAAAAGAAAAATAAATACCCAAAATACCCAAAAACGCAGTTTTAAGCTGATTTTCTTATAATCAGAAAAATGCAGCGAAAACACGCTCAAGTAACCCAATAACATTTTTTTTTTATTAAAAAAAAAACGTCTCCAGTAGTGTTTTAATTATGATTATGAGGTTTTTAACCAAAATCCCTCAACCTAAATGCCAATTTTTCATGTTGATCTGAAGCTTCCGTTTGTAAAATCTCCTCCGAGGGGGCGTGGCTTTTGGAGATGCTCTGTTGCTATCCAATCAAAGCTAATTTGACCACAGAAATGTGAACGGCGGCTCAAGATACCATCTTCTCTTCTTCAGAACCTGAACTAGACACACTAGGAACAGATGAGGGTTTAGTGCATGTTCGGATGTAAAGAAGAATCAAAAATTCAGAGTCTTTCTGTGACAGTTTGATTGATTTAAAAGGAGAAATACTCTGAAATGCAAAAACAAAAAGGATTTCTTCTTATATTTGTTCTCTTTCCTTTGAAAAATGCCACAAATACATGTTAAAACTCCAAAAAAATCTTATTTTCATCAGTTTTTAAGATAATTTCTTGTATATTCTTCACTGGATTCAATATTAAATTAAATCAATGATCAGAAAAAAAGTCTGTAAAACTTTAAGATTACGTTTTCACTCCTGATACCTTCCATTACAGTCAGCAGATCTGAAACGCCGTCTCCTCCACTCCACTAACCGGGACTTTTGACGGTATTTTATCTCTCAGTTTCGAGATAAAAAAAGGAGGAAAAAAATCAAAGAGCAGAAGTTTAATGAGTGTGCTGCAAAGAGAGCGACTCAGACTGAGAAGTTGCAGCGGCGGCGGCTCATCTGGGAGCAGACAGGGAGATTTGGAGAGACGCTGCAGACATTGGCATGCAGGAGGCACCTTGTGAGGGGAAGTCGGAGCTTTGAGGAGCCACATCTGAGGGTGGAGACGAGCAAACCGACTTCAAGAGAGAAACGGATCCACTGATGACAAAGCAGCTTCGCTTAAACACGGCGATTCAAGCATTAAATCCTCGTACGGGAAAGACGAGCCTTCTGCGTAATTATTAGTTTGTACTAAATACTTTAATCCAAATGCTTTATTTTTATGTTTTAAAATAACCAATAAATAGGATAGATGGAGACAAATTTAGGATCCACAGAACGAGCTGTAAAACTGGGTCATATTTTCTCTTCCTGTGGTTCGTTTTTTACCTTCGACATCATGTCATCCATGAACTTCTGTCCTCCAAAACCGGGCTCTACAGTCATGACCAGCGCCATGTCGATCTGGTTGGCCCAGGGCGCCAATTCTTCAACTGTAGTGCCGGGTTTTATGGCCAACCCCACCTACAACACAGCAGTGAATAAGTCGTCTGATCGTCTAGAACTGCAGCTCACCAAACTGGAATTAAGAATACTGATAATCCTTATTAATCTTTTATTTTAATGGGTTCCTACACGTTTCTTCAAGTTAAATTTAAGACTTTTTTAAGAACTTTTTAAGCATATGAACAATTAAGACCAATTTCTTGGCATAATTTCCAGCCCTTTGGACCAAAAAAAACAAATCCTTGTCAGTAACGGAGTAACATAATCAATTGTAGTTCAAATTTCAGTAATTAAATTACAATTACTAGACTACAGAGAAACCTCTTTACTTCATTACCAGTGTTGGGACTAACGCCGTTTAAGTATAACGGCGTTACTAACGGCGTTATAAATCAAGTAATTTAGTAATCTAACTAATTACTTTCATCCTCGCTGTAACGCCGTTATAGTTACTTCGTGTAAATCGCGGCGCGTTACTTCAAAGTTTGATGATCTTGCTGGAGCTGGGCGCTTCGCACCCGAGCGTTCCGCGTCAATTCTGGCCGGAAGTTGCATCAAGATATATGAGAAAATCCGGTTTCTTTTCAAAATATAACCAGTTTTTCACAATAAAATGCCGCGATTGACAAATGTGATCATGTTTTTGTATCTAAACAGGCGGTAGACACGGATATAAACATTACAATCACAACACAAACGTGCAAACGAGTTACTTTGCCAAGTAACTAATTGCTTTGAAGATGCAGTAATTGAGTTACTAACTCAATTACTTTTTGGGAGAAGTAACTAGTAACTATAACTAATTACTTTTTTGAAGTGAGATGCCCAACACTGTTCATTACACATTTTGGTGCAGTAAACCATCCGAGACTAATAAGCCAAATTTGTGTAAATAGTTGTCTTTTGGTTAAATGAACCAAAACGGATACTAATAAAAAATAAAATAAATAAATAAAAAAGACAAAAAGAATATAGGCGTATGTGCGCTAATCCAGAGTTTGAGATTGGTCAAAGTAAGATTAAGAAACTATGAGAATGGACGAATTCGTACAGACATCCAAAAACTGGAGAAATTCAAATTTTAGTAGAATAAATTAAATTTTCACAAACTTTTTGAAAACTAAAAATTGTAAATTCATTTAAGTGTCTTTTGCGAGAAATTTCAATCATTTTAATCACATAAAACTCAAATGAACCCTTTAACTGTCTGCTCAACCAGACGGTGGGAAACATTCAGAAAACATAAAAATATTGATTGTGTGTATTACTCCCCAAAGTATGGAGTCATTAAAGGGAAACTGAATAAAAAAATTGAAGTAAGAAAAAGTTTTTTTTTTCAAAAATCGAAATATATATTAAAAAAAAAAGAATTCTGGTTAATAACGGATGTGCACCAGATAGTAACTAGTGCGCATACATTAGTAACCAGATCATTTTTTTTGTTATTTTTTTTAACTACTTTGATTTTTTGAAAAAACAAGTTCTAGTTAGTAACCAGAACTTGTTTTTTCTAATTCAATTTTTTTTTTTTTTCCACAGAGCCTCTTTTCTTACTTCAAATATTTATTTTTTTTTACGTTTATGTCCCTTCAGGGGCTCCATACTAAAGCAATAATTTTCTTTTTTGGGTAGTTAAATGGTTCAATTTGTTTTTTATCATTTCTGCTGCTAGAAAAGTGATCAAAAATGTGGTTTTCTGATACACACTTTTACATCAGAACTGCAAAAACTATTTCCTTAAATGGATTTTGGAGTTTCACATATTAAAAGACAAGTTGCAATAAGTAAAAATCTATCTATTGCCCTTTTTATATCTCTGCCTGACAGGCGGTGCTTCTTAAATAAAAGCTTCTGTCAATGCTTTGCTGTTCCAGAGATCTGCATGTCAGAGGATGAGATTGAGCTGCAGAGGAGCTCCGCCTGTCACACGCCGCCGCTCAAGCACACACAAATCTGAGAGGACTTTGTGTTCAAAGGTGTGTTTACACAGCACATCAGTTGCTGACAGTCTGGGCTGAAGGTGGATGCCTCAAGTACAACAAGTCTACAACAAGAAACACAAGCAATCTGTCATAACTCATAGGTAGCAACATCTGCTTCTGACGGCTCACGGCCGCTGTTAGCTCACACGGGCGCCAACATGCTAACAGGTCACGGGTTGGTCAGCTGAGAGTTTTGATCCGAGGAGTCTAATTCACAAATCCAGGTTCCTGATTCATCAGCTAATGTATTTTGGAATTGGTGCAAATCACATCAATGCAAAAACATTAAAGATCACAACAAAAACAAATAAATAAACATTACATTTTATAACTTCAAGTTTCAAAAACCAAAATGTAACCAATAAAAATACAGGAAGCAAAAGTAAATTCCAGAAATCAAAAGGAAATGTGAAAAATTAAACAAAATAAGAAACCGGATTATGGGACATCACTGGTTGGATGACGAGGGAAAGCAGAAGGATGTTTCGCGTGAATCGCGGTAAAGAGTTGATTGAACAACTATCAAACTTTTGCAATGGCTGTGGCCAGAAGCTTAAAGAAATATCGTCTGTCGAAAGACATTGTCATTCCAGAGAACTTCCTGTTCAAATGCTGAAGAAACGTCATCATCCAATCAGTGAAGTCCAATAACACCAATCTAGTCTGGTTTCTCATTTAACAAAACATTTCCATTTATTTATTTATTTATTTATTTATTTATTTTTTGCACATAGGGTTGTTTTTCTTTTTTTTAAAGATTTTTGTTTCTTATATTTTGCATTATTTATTAATTTTTTTTTTTTACTATACGTTTTGTTGATGTTGTAATGTTTAATGTGCTTCATGCACAGTGATTTGCACTTCAGGGCCACCGTAGACGACCAAATCAATGCTTGTTGAAGCAGTTTTGCAACAAACTTCTTCTTATAAGGACCTCACTTTCTTAAACTTAATGCACTTCATTAGAAAAAATCCTCTGTGATGCTCCTTTCTGCAAGTCCTCTGAAACATTACAAGTTCTCCCTCAAACCCCACACTACAGTCAGAAAGTGTCCTTTCCTCACCTTCATTCTGCTTTCTCTGATCTCCTTGATGAGGTTTCCTGGGTTGGTTGTGGACTCCAGGTGGAAGGTGTACTGGCTGGCTCCTGCTGCAGCCATGGGCTTCACCCACTGCTCCGGCCGGGACACCATCATGTGCATGTCTGCAACAACACTGCAGTCTTCAGAATCGGATTTAAACCAGTTTAAATCAGTCCAGTGTGGCTGGTTTCTCACCGAAAAAAGGGTCTTGGCCCACGGATTTCCTAAGGCACTCCACCATGGGGTGACCAAATGTGATGTTGGGGACAAAATGCCTTCAAGGGGAGGAGAACAAATCAATAAGGACATTCTTTTGCTGCAATAACATGTAAAAACGTTTTTATATAACTATAAAAGGTAATTAAATACTCAAACTACAGGGGAAAATATATATATATTTTAAAGACACATCATCTTAACCTCACCCACTCACTTTAAATAGATAAAAATGACTTTATTTATGTTTGAACTTAATCTGGACTTTGCTAGCTAGCAGTTAGCCTCCTAGCTAACTGGAAGTGTGAACTGACCCGTCCATGACGTCCAGGTGCAGATAGTCCGCCCCGCACTCCATCATCCGCACGCACTCGCTGCCCAAGCAAGACAGGTCGCTACTCAGGATGGAAGGACCTATCTTCGCACTGTATGCCATGCTGTGTTTGATGTGTGCGTGCAGCCTGGCAGTGGCACTGACTGAACGACAAACTGTGAGATACATGTTGCTCAACTTCCGGTATGGGCCTTCAAAATAAAACGCAATCAGCCTAAAACTACATTTGTTTTTGTAGGAAACTTACAATTTAAGCCCTTTTTCTCACGTTTAAATTTACAAACAAAATGTAGTTGTTATTATTCTACTGATTTCACAATATTAAATGCTTCATTTTGAAAAAGAATCAACTTTTACTTTTATTTTTGTATAATGTCTACAAGAGTCATGTTCCGAGTTCACACTTCCGCATTGTGAATCAGGTAGTAGCTATCTTGTCTCGCTAGGTGGCGCCAAATCCTTGTGACAGATTCATCTTTTCTTTTCTTTCCTTTTTTTTGTTCAAGTTATTTACTTCAATCATTTTTATGAGCATTTTAAGATGGAAGTTTGTTCAAAACAGAAAACTGAATATATTGTGAGGATTAAGAAACAATCTTTAAATAAATTTGCGGAACAAGAAAAGAAATGTCAATAATCTATACTCTTTTTCATTGGTCCGCGCAACCAAATGATCTTCTACATTCCCATTGACACTGATAAACTTTTTTTGGCTTTAAAATTGGCATATGTTGACAGTAATTTAGATTTTGCTTCCTGAGTACATGGCTTTTAGGTCAATCAGGACATAATATACATCACTAAACATAAAAATAAATGTTAAATAAGGGATTAATAAAGGTTTTGATCATCTTAAGGATATTATTTCATGGTTTCACTTATTTAACTGACATTTTCTGAGAAGTACATTTCTGGATGTACTTTAAAGTGAACCTTCAAACTAAAGGGCCTCCTTACATGTAACCATAAAAAATATATAAACTAAGACATCTGGAAGAAAAGTGTTTTCACACATCTGTTGCATCTTATGCTCCAATGTAAAAAAAGAAAACATAAATCAAATGCTTCCATCACACTTCTTGGAACGAATAAATTATCTGAGTTCCTGAAAAAAAAATATTTGTTTTCGACTTCAAAAGCATTAAAAAAAACATTGCAATGAAGCAAAACCGATGAAGATCAGATTATTCTTGCCAGTGATTATTTTTTGTTAAAAATGAACCAGCAACATGCAAAAAGATAAACAAACGCTGGACCAGGATGGGATTTCCAAATGAACCATGACTCCAATTACAGCACCACATTAGTTGTGAAGTTGCATCAAAATGTTGCAACTTGTCAGGTTGTGATGCCATTGCAAAGCCCTCAATGGCAGGAAGCGTGTGGGTGATGCTAAAAGCGTGAGTTAAAGTGAAGGCTCGTGATTCACCGTGCTGGGAGGAACAGACCAAACGTACACGAAGGGATCAGGAGAAGCTTTGGGTAGATTTTCACAGTCTAAATCAGGGGTCGGCAACCTTTAACTGTAAAAGACCCATTTGGGCTTGTTTTCTACTGATCAAAACCTAGAAGGAGCCGTATAGTCTTACTTTAGCATTTAGGTAATTTGAATTATGTCTATTTTTTGGCATGAACAAAAGCAAAAATATAAAAAGAAACTAGCATTTCTCAAAATGGGATTTAGTAAAAAGCCAAATTAGCAAAAAAAACTAGCTCATTGCCTAATTACTAGCTAGACTCCAAATTAGCATAAAATTTCTCAGTAAATTAAATCAGCCAAAAATGTTAGCATGTTGCTAAAATAAATCTAAACTCTAAATTAGTCTAAAAACTCCAGTAGATAACAAATTAGCAAAAAATGTTTAGCATATTGCTAAAATATTAGCTTAACTTCAAATTAGCATAAAAATTTTCATTAGATGCCAAATTAGCCAAAAAAATTAAAAATAAATAAATAAAAAAAAAAAATTAAAAACGGTAGCTCATTGCTCAATTACTCGCTGAACTCCTAAATGGCCTAAAATTCCTCAGTAATTTAAATTAGCCAAAAATGTTAGCATGTTGCTAAAATAAAAGCTAAACACTAAATTAGCCTAAAAACTCAAGTAGATAACAAATTAGCCAAAAATGTTAGCATATTGACAAAAAATTAGCTTTACTTTAAATTAGCATAAAATATTTAATTAGATGCCAAATTAGCCAAAAAAAAAAAAAAAAATGCTAGCTCATTTCCCCATTACTAGCTGAACTCCAAAATGGCTTAAAATTCCTCAGTAAGTTAGCCTTGTTCTAAAATAGAAGCTACAATCTAAATTAGCCCCAAAAAACTTTAGTAGATAACAAATTAGCTGAAAACATCTGCATGTTGCTAAATTATTAGCTAAACCCCAAATTAGCATAAAACTCATCAGTTAACTAAATTAGTAAAAAAATATTTTTCTGTAGCTAAAATAGAAGTTAAACTTTAAATTAGTCTAAAAACCCCAGTAGATAACAAATTAGCCAACAAATGTTAGCATGTTGCTAAAATAATAGCTAATCTCCACATTTTATGTTATTTTTCTTCACCCAGAGAGCCACCAAGGAGGGATAGAAGAGCCACATGTGGCTCTGGAGCCGCAGGTTGCAGACCTCTGGTCTAAACAAACTAAATTAAAAAAAAAAGAAATTATTCTAGATGTGAACATTGTACAGATTGTGGTAAAATTTACTTTTGAAAAAGTTGTTTTTCTGTTAATCTTGACATTTTACATACAAAAATGTTGCTGTGAAAAATCTTGTTTATCAGTTTTTTTGGAAAAATGTTGAAATTAATTATAATGTTATGATTTGAAGTAACTTTCATTTATGATCGGCTTGAATCTGATCCACTGAAATAGTTAGAATGCCTCTCAGAAGGGTGTGGAAGGGATTTAAGGAGCTTTTCATAGACGTCTCTGCAGCTCTAGATGGAGTCATGAAGAGGATCTCATACTCCGATGAGCTGAACTGAGTTTGACATTTACAAGTTTTGGCCACGTCTTGTGTTACCGCTGCAGTGATCGAAACACTTGTAGCATGAAGCACTCCAGCAGACAGGCAGGCGGGCGTGATGTATGGAGTTTTGCAGAAAGGTTAAAGCACACTTAAGTTACAGGGAGCCTCGGGAGACTCTGAGCAAGGCAGTAAAACAAGCTTCAGTTCTGACAGTCGTAGACAAAGTTTTATTAGTGGGTTTAAAAAAAAAAAGTCCTTCATCTGAAGTCTCTTAACCTGCTGGAGAGATGATGATTCACTGCAGCTCACATAAAGAGTCTGAACAAGATGAGCATTAGGTGAGTGAACTGTCTGGTTTATGATCAGGGTTAATGCACCCCCACCTGCTTAATTAAAGGGGTCCTTCTTCTAACTGCGGTTAAAAAGCATTCCTTACCTTTTGCCAAAAACAAGAGCTGACTTCAGGCCTCTATTTACTGAAGGCCGCCATTGAAAGCATCTTGTTTTGGTTTAGCGGAGCAGGAAAAGCTCAGGAATGCAACTCATACTCGCTCTTTGGAATTTTTTTCCTGTTTTCTCTGGAGGTTTGTTGACATAGTTTCAATCCAAAAAACACCTCCGTAGTTTTGATTCTGGTTGCGTAATGCCTTCTTTTTGTTGTTTTTTCTGATGACACACACGCTATGCCAGTCGGATAAAAGAAGGCATGAATGAACTTTAACAATTCCTTAAAAACATAGAATTTTGATTATCAAATATCATGTTTTTGTGGATTTTTTACTTTTTAAAATGTAATTTGTATTCACGGGAAAACATAAATATAATACATTAAAACAAGGAAATTAAGAGGGTGGAATGAAGAAAACTTATTTTTCTGCCTCTTTTATACAAAAACTAACAAAAAACATAAGTGGATGGGGATATAGTATTTAGAGGTGAAAACACAAGTAAAATAGACATCAAGATTGTGAAGTTTTTACATTCTATTCTGCCATTATAACTCAATATTTTCATATTAATTGTATTTTTCTAGTTTTTTTGACTTGACTTTAAGATCGTTCCAATTCGAACCCCTAGAACTGAAATATATCTGTCTTTAAAAGATGAACAACATAAAAAAGTTACAATATTTCCCCTTTGAAGAGTGGTCCACTATAAAACAACACAACTGTTTATGAGCTCCCATGGCTGAAGATGGCAACAGGCCTGCACAATCAGTTCGTTCCTGCCAGCGTGTTTATTGCTGTTGGTTCCAGGAGACATGAGAACGTCCTTCAGTTCTTTTATGGGCGACCACAGTCATCAAAAGTGTCAAAGAAATGTTAAACACAGTCATTTATACGGTGAGAAGGGGAGAAAAACAGAACAGAAAGAGCACGCTTTTGGCTCACCTCCAGTAGCTTTTTTCTGTGGGTTTCCTAACTGAAGCGAACATACTTCACGCTGATTTTCTGATCAGCTGAGTTATTTGTTGCAGATGGAAAAAGAGATCACATGACCATATGGTCAAGAAAATCATGCTTTGTATTTTCTGGATCACGTCTAGTTTTTCCTATGTAAAGACCAATGAAAATAATGTTTTTGTGGCATATTTTACACATATATTAAGAAAATGAAGTGAATTTATTTATTCAAATCATTGTGAGTCAGGAGCAGATGGAAAAAGCTTGAAGCAACCGGCAGGCCATGGAAAAATACAACATATTTGAAGAGAAATAGATCCACGTACGTCTTTGTTTTCCGTCTCCAAGCTTGTATGCGGTTTAAAGCTGTATCGCTCTAATATTGCTCGCCATTTTTGTCATCTTTGCTTGGACCTCACGACTTTCACATTCCCACGTTTCTTGTTCCTTTTACTCTTTCTGAACTCTTTAGTGCTCACACACCAAAAACATCTAATTTCAGGACCCCTTAGCTGTCCAAAACTGCCTGAATCTCAATATCTCAGCATTTTGTCCATTTAAAATATGTTAGCAATTTTTTGTTAATTTCCCTTTTTTACTTTCTCTTGCACAGCAAGTTTTTTTTTTTTTTGTAAATATGTGTCACATTTAATCTTTTGGACCTTTTTTTTGCACATACTACTACCTATTTCTATTTGTAATTCTGCTGAAACATCAGAATTTCCCCATTGAGGGACGAATGAAGGATCATCTTAATTATTACTTTACATTCCTTAATCACATTAGGTCACATGGGGTCCCCCACAAAACAGAGGGATGATGGGAAGTGTAGGCAGGCTTACACAGTCCCACCCACAACTCAGAGGCGAATTTCTAATGACCTCCTGCTGCTCTGCAGAAACTATGTCCTGGATAAACGACAGGTTTATTCATTTAGGATAAAATCATAACTAAAAGACCACAGGAAATGCTCAGATCAAAGGTGATCGGAGCGGGAATTTAAAATGTGTTCACTAAACCAATAAGAAGATATTTAGTTAGTTTCTTCACTTAAATCACCACTTTTTATTTTTCTGGTTTTTACCATCTTAGATTATGTTAAATTAAGTCACATCCGACTGCGATTCTTCTTTTATCTGGTTTGTTATTAAACAATTTCAGGTGAACTTTTTTCACAAACTTAACAGTGAAAATATATATATATATATATATCAAGAATTCTTAAGCAGAGTTTATAGTTGATTAAAAAATAATGTTCCTGATTAGATAATAAAAGCGTGTCAACGGATGAACTTGTGAAAAATGTGATCATATCTCCTACAGGACGAAAACACAACAGAGTGAAAATGATCAGAACACTGAGATATTTGGTAAAATGTGACGACTTGAACTTGATCCAAGTTAAACAGTGTTGCAATCATGTAATAGGTGAGCCATTTTCTCTAATTAGGTTACAAATAATCAGGAGACTAAATGAATACAGGTAAATAACTTCCATGTGTAAACCGAACGCCTCACTGCTCCGCTAACATAAGACTTCCTGTATTCACTCCCAACGGGGACTTTTAATACTGAAATAGGATTGTAGTTTAATCCGTTAGTCGCAGAGGTCTCTCTGTGTCTCAGGCACAAAATGGATCTCTTTCAACACAGGTAGAGTTCTGGGAAGTTTCCCAGTTAGCCGGTCCAGACGGGGTTCCTCGTCTACTTTGTCTTTAGCTTTGCTGCGTCCATGTGTTTAAGGGGATTAAAGGAGAACATGCCATTTTAATCTATTGTTAATTCAATGGAATTTTTCTAATGCTCAAAGAAAATCATTGTATTGATAATTTATTATTTTTGGTCAAAAATTATACCATAGTTTTGAGTAAATAATATTATTGACTCAAAAATTGGGGGATAGGTGGGGGGGGGTCAAGGCTTTTTGCTTGTCCCTTTAAGCTCCGCCCCTATCCGGGGTCCAAACTTTGAATAATTTGAATTATTATTTACATATTATATTTGGAACTCCTTGTAAATAAAGTATACTTCATATTCTAAGTAAATATAGCAATAATTTTGTATACATGTTTGTGTGTAGATCTTTGTGTGGGTTTGACTATATAGACAGATGTCTGATGAAAAAAGAAAAAATGGTACTTAATCTCTGTTTCTGAAATAGTTTAAATTAAAGATTAAAATTAAGATGTATTGTTAGGCGGTAGGATTAAAAAAAATGTTTTTAAAACTTCTACATAATTGCAGTGTTTATATAAAAATGTATATATAAATATAAAAATTTTCCTTTGTAGTTTTCTTGTTTTTTACCATGTATTTTCTATGTATTGTTCGAAATAAAGGACTAACTAATACTATAAACCTTGTACGTGTAGTGTACTAACTGAATACTTCAGACTAATTCAAACACTTTAAGTTTACAATATAGGCAGTATGTAAAAATACACTTCAAATATACTTTAAATACAGACTAAGTATTAGGGGTGTTGGGAAAATTGGTGATTTGTCAAAATATTTCATTTGGCGATACTCGAATTGATTAAAAATACTGACAAGATGATATTTAATTAATTATTTGTGAGTGTCCTTCAGCATCTTACTTTTGTTTTTACACCTTTACTCCCAACACTTTGAGCTTACTCTTTAAAAAAAAAAAAGTCTTGAGATATATTGTGATATGTATCGTGAGACGTGTATCGCGATACGTATCAGCAGATTCTTCCCAATACACAACCCTACTAAGTATATTTGCATAACACTTAAAAAAACTTTATTTTTTTAGGGAAAAAGCAAAATTCATTTGTGATTATGATATTTTCTTTGTAGGGTTTTTCTGGCGTCCATTATAAACCAGATTTGAAAAACTAATGAAGTATATTGATAATTAAGCTCATCTCCTCTGAGGAAAACACAACATGAGGAGGTGAGGTCCATATTTCATCTTATTTTGGTCGTCTGAAGGCGTGATGGATTCATAGAACTGACGTCCTTCCATAAATACGTTGTGCTTTTACATTAACCTCTGCAGGAACACGAGATGCTATTACGTTTAACGTTTTTTTCCTGATGCTGATTATTAATCGGAAACTTTTCTCCGTTATCTTGATTGGAACCTTCCTCTGTCCTGGCAGCAGCTGCCGACTCTGAACTCCTGAACAAACAGGCGCGTCTGCAGTGATGCTCGGACGGAGGACGTCCCCGGTCCTTGAGCCTTACATCAGCGGGGTCAGGATCTGAGAGGGGAAACGGAAGGGTGCGGCGAGCGCTACTGTTAATGCTGATGATCCGTTTTGGGTTTTTTATGCAGAGGGGAAGGGATGCTGACAGGAAGAAAGAGCGATTGAGACACAGAAAGGTTTCTTTGGTTCACGACAAGAAGAAAATGTTTTTAAAAAATCACATTTTCCTCAATAGATTTAATAATTCATATTTTTATTTAATAGAAAACACTTTAGATCATTCATTTTTTATTACAGATAGATTATTACAGACAGTTGGTCAATCACTGATTTATAAATGTTTATTTTTAAAATAGAAGTCAAAAACAACATGTTAAAATGTAAGAAATGAGTGGATTTGGAGACTCTGGGAACAACAAACAAGCTTCTTTCAGAGAAAGGAACAATAAGATCATGTGGACAGGAAGGGGGCCAGGCTGGGGGGGGTTATGTAATATACTCCACATTTCATAGGTAGAGCAGAGAAAACATGATCTAATGAGAAATGGGATCCAATTATCCAGTTATCAGTGTTTTAAGCTTAATTTATAGATTTAAAGTTAAATCCCATTCAAATATGAATGGTAGAGTGAATGTAAAACAATTATAGTTACTGCGATTAGACAGGAAATCTCTGTGGCTTTAGGGTTTATTTTATTTTTTGATTAAGACATTAATAAATAATCAAGTGGAGGGAATGTGTGAGTAAAACAGCTACATATAACCGTTTTCCACATGTTCTCTTCTTCTAAAATGAAAAACACGTGCGTGAAAAAGCAGGTAAGCTGTGCACTCACGACGTCTAAGAATTCAAGATATAATCTTCCATTTTTGATGATCTGATCCTCAGCGTGTGTGTTATCTCCACATGATCTGTCTCTCAGGTTGCTGCTCACAAAAACAAAAATACCGTCAGGAAAATTCACCAGAAATGTTCCCAAACAAGCAAAAATGCTGCAGAGCACCAATCTGGAGAAGGTTATAAAACCATTTAAATACAGTCGGAGCTCTGCAGAGATCAGACGGAGACTTTTGGCACGTTGAAGGAATTCAGGACAGTTTTCAATCTTCTCAGGAGGAGATTCACCTCAGGCTAAAACTCCGCAACGCAAGAGAAATTAGAAGGAAAAAAAACATTCTAAAACAACTTCTCTGACCCTCACAGGTTGTGTTGAAATCTACAACTGCTTGATCACAAAAACAGCTAGAACTGGTTTGTAAAGTTTTCCAGGAGAGTTTATTTTCTAAGAAGTAACAAGCTACACAAGTTTTTGTTTCTTGGACAGAAAGTTTGAGTGTGATTTTCAAAGTATTTTGTTAAAAAAAGAAAAAAAAATCATTTCAATAGTTGATGAGAAACATCTAATAATAAAAACTGATTTTGAAATGAGTAGGTACAATTTCAGAGCTGAACCCAAAATAAAAGTATTCAAGTGAGAAAAGCAGAGTACTTCAATAAAAGCAGAGTTAGTACTCAGATAAAAGTACTCACTAATTACTCAAGTGAGAGCAAAGCAGTAACTGAGCCCTAAAGCATCGAGTAACATTCAGAACTCATTTGGTTTGCTATATATAAAACTTATTTGCAGAAGCTGTAATAAAAAAAGTTGGATTAACTTTTTAAAAAATGAACGTAGAGATGCAAATAAGTATTTGAACAACTTGTGAATTTTCAAGTTTTCATACTTAGAACTCATGGAGACGTAATCTAAATAAACCAAAAATCTGCAACAAAAAGCTCCAGTACTAAGTATTAACTTTAATTTTCTCAGATGTTCAAATACTTATAAATTATTATAGAAAATAATTTACTAACTTATTTAGAAAAAATATTCGATGTGATTTCCAGTTTTTTTTCCTTAGATTATGTCTCCCACATTCTGATGAATTCACGTGTTTTTCTGGTGATCTCTATCCAGGTCTCTATTGAAAAAGAGATCCCATCTCAATGGGACTCACCTTTATTATTTATTTTTCTTCCTTTTTTCGAATTTTGCAAGTTTTATGGCTTTACTTAATTTTTTTGCTCATTTTCCCGGTGAATGAAAACATGATGTTATTTGCACGTAGTTTGGAGTGTGAATGTTGTGATGTTCTGTTTGTGAAATATTTGTTAATAAAGTTAAAAAAATAAAGTACATAGTAAAATAAAGGTTAAAAAACATTAATCTAAGATAAAAGTTCTAAGTTCCATAAATTGCAAAATCACAGAGTGTTCAAATATGTCTTTACCTCATTATATGCATGGAAAAATTGATTTAACACTGTGAGTAACGGTACAGTAGGTTAAAAACCACAGATACCAACATTACTATGTAGGTAGAAAGGTATGAAATTTATCTGGGAGGTAAATAATCGTTCTCTGGCTAACTTTCTCTCTTCCTGCTGTGTCTCTACTTTTATGTATGTGGGATGTAAATAAAAAGTTGTCCAATCAGAAGCTTGCTTCTTGGGTCAATTACAATTGGTTGGAGGAGAAATATTTGCACTAAACATGTGATAACTATTTTTTACATCACTTCAAACAATGTCTGAATACATTAAAATTAACTTTTTTTTTCAATCAAAAAGAACAAAATAGTCTAAAAAACACAAAATTGCAGATTTTTATACTGAAACTGTCAAAGTAATTTTGTTAATGTTGCCAAAAATGAAAAGTACAAGTAAGAAAGAAGAAACTTTCTCTGCTATAATGCATTTTCATTTATAGTTTTAAATACCAAATTAACAATAAATATCTAAACTGTAACCATTTAAGACAACTTGACTCTATAATTTTGCCACAACATTAATCCAAAAAGCTATTTAAATGTAATTTAATTAAGCAATTTAAGTTAAAAGCTACTTCTTCTTTTTTAACAGTATGTTGTGATTATTTGACATGCCAAAAACACACGTGGAGCTTTAGCAGACGTGCAACAATCTTTTCCTTAATTGAAGAAATATCGTTCCTGATATTTCAACATATTCCACATCCTAATGTTGTTTTGAGTTTGTTGTACTTTGATGGATTCAGGGCTGCAGTACAGTCAAAGTTGAATTAAATTGCACTGATCCATAACAATGTTGTAAAAATGTCACTTTAGTGTATCATTGGAATTCATGGTAAAAATTAGACAATGTAACTCAGTTATTTCACTGGTTTGTCATCATCTACTTGAGTAAAAGTAAAAAGTATGGTGCAATTTTTACCAATATTTATTTAATAATATATATAAAATTGCTCCCCATTTTTGTCCTTCAAAATAACCTTATATGATTTTTGGAAATCTTTCGTAATGACGTAAAAGAAGAATAAAGTTGTACTATAATAACGTTTTTGCTGCTTAAGGTTTATTGCAAAGTATTTCCTGCAATCAGCTTTTTTTTGCAATATTTTCTAACAAGAATAAACTCAGGGAGACAGAAATCCCCCTTTTTTTAAAGTAGCAATGGCTTTGAGAGAAAATAATTCTATCAAATAGTAAAAAATAGTTCCCAACAAGATATCTGATTTCTTTAGTTCACAGCAAACATGTTGGGTGGTCAAGACTTCTTCTGCAGATGTTGGTGGAGGCCGCCGCAGGTCCTCCAGACGCTGCTGAAAACTTGTCAAGGGGATTTTATTTGCCCCTTGAGCAACACTGTAAACACTTTTCTCGTAACTCCTGAGTTTTTTAAGTCACCACCCAGATAAAAAATAATTGTACACGTTGATGCTCATAAACAGACTATATTTTATCCCATAAAACTGCCGTACAATCACTAAAATATAAGCCGCTTCAACTTGCAGATCTTTTCTCCAGTTGTGCAGAGGTAGACTTTAACCACAATGCAAAAACGGAATCTTAGGAAAGTAAATTATTCTTTTCTAAAGAATATTTGTCTTATTTTCCATCTTTCAAGGAAAAAAAATCTTATCAGGAAAGTTTTTCAATAGAAAAATAATCTCAATTTAAGAAAGCATGTCTTATGCTGCGTTTTGCTGCTTGACTTTTGTCCAAAAATGAGTTAATAAGCTTGTGGGAGGAGCTACTGACAATGTTTTTAGCCTGATCACTACATGGAGCGGTGTCTGCCTGAAAAAACAATGTATTGAAGCCATGGATGATGTTGAGAGATCAAATGTATTTATTTTAAAGAGCTCAAATGTGTCTGTAATCTCGTCTCCATGTCTGGGTTCATGAGATCATTCAGAGACTCTCCAGTACGGCGAGGTTCGACGAAGCTTTCAGCTACACTTGTGTTTGAATGAAGCATCGTAGAATTTCTTCCCTTAAATAAGAACTCTTGATTGAACCATTTTCTTATGTCATTGGTGCTTATTTTAAGAAAAAAATCTAATTTTTAGCAATTTCTCAGAAGCCTATTTTAAAATCTGCCTGATTTTCCATATATTAGCAGCTACTTTAAGGAAGTTTTATGTGAACAAAAGTTAATTCATTTGCTGATTATTGAAGAAATAATAATAATAATTCACTTGTATTATTGTATTATGATTACTGACTTATTTATTCATTTATTCTGAGCTTTAGCAAACATGCAACAAAGCAAAAATCACATTTACACACTATATTTTGTGTGATAATTTGAACATTTGAACACTTAAAATGCTTTTATTTTATTTGCGCATACATTATTTTGCCAGCTCAAAAAGAGGGTGAAATGAAGGAAAACTTAAAACATTCAACCTTAAGGTTTGATTAAGGTGGGAAAATATTGCCGTGTTTGTTCAAATTCCATTTTATATTTTCTTTACTGCTGATGTTACATCTTACAGGTTTAGAACGGCAACATTCACGGTTCATGTTGTGAGATTACAGCCCATGAACCTTCATCACACTTTGTCTTTCATAAATAATAGCTCTTTGGGGCACAGTTTTTCTCTTTAAAAGGCCATAACGGCACATAATACAAAGACTTGAATTTATTGGGTACATTTTATGTGCAGGAGCACACTGAGTTGTTCATGTGGGGAAATATTACCTCTCAACTTCATAAAAAGAGCTGAATCCCTTGATTTAAAATGTAATATTTGAAGTGTTTAGATGAAAGTATTGAGGGAAAAACAAAACTGCCAAGTGCAATATTTTCTCACAGCGTGAGACAGCAGACTGTGTACTTGAACGGATTTAGAAGGCTGGAAATCTGCTTTGATCGAACAGCTCCCTGAGATCAGAAATTAAGATTTTTTTCCGATAAAAGGGTTTGGTGTGTTGACGTCTGAGTTTCTAAAGTTTTACCTTCTATTTACTCAATTCTCTCTGATAGTGGCGTCTTTTTTTTTTTTTTTACTCCAGCGCACGCTCTGTATCCACATCCAGTCGGGACTGTAAATCGTGGAGATTTATTTCCTTTCGGGGAGTATCCAGTGCTTGTAGTTCAAAGAATGTAACAGGAAAATAAGCTGCTGAGCCTTTGTTAGAGGAGAAAAAAGTGCCCCTCTGGGAAAGTCTTTGGCGCACCAAGTTCATCTCCTTTAAAAGAAGATAAATTTGTTGTGAGAAGTGGAGGAAACCATCGCTATCCCTTTGTCTAAGTGGGATAATAGATCCTGACCTGTCTGGGGTTTATAACAGCTGCGAGATCAGCCATGGAAAACTCATTTCTGTAGTTTTAGCTAAATTTCTAAAAGGGGGTAAATCATAATGCAAAAAGCTGAGAGGTTTAAATGTGAGTCTGAAGGGGCGGGGCCTGTCCATACACACTCGAATGGTACAAACGTACCTGTTGGCTCCAAAAATGTTCACATATAAACAACATGTACACAATATAACTACAGTTCATACACTCGTACTCATACACACAACACACAAAAAGCATTCCACACATATTTCTGCTCAGGTGGCTGCTTATGTTCAACCGAGGTGGATGATGGAATGTAAAATAAGAGGCCAAGATAATGTACCTGCTGAAGGACTAGCGGCAGCCCGGGCCCCCTAGCATCCCATCAGCCACCCAGACCAGGGCTAGCAGGACCGCCACAGGGGCCCCAACACCAGAGAGCAGGGAGGCATAGGACCACAGAGCGTGCAAGCTCATATATAAATGCCCCCATCCCCGCCGCGCCAGGGGGCCCAGCAGGGGCGATGTCTCCCCTACCCCCAGAGTCCTGGGCATCCTCCCACCCCAACCGAAGGCACAAGCCAGGGCCCCCCCCAGGGAGACCAGTCCCACGCTCCAGATGACATAGAAGGATTTGAACGACTGATTCTCTCAAGTCCGCTTTCCAGTGGTAAGAATGTCGACTTTTAAAAAGAGAGTTGGCGAGAATGGTTGCCATGGACACTCACTCCATCCAGCTCTCTTATACAGTCGATGATGCTCACTAGATTAGTGAATATAGACCACAATGCATTGCGTTTGACCAATAAATCATTAAAAAATATTTTTATTTATTTTTTGTAAGTCATCCAAGTTTTCATGATCAGAACACAGAGGATATTCTTTGTGAAACGTTACTATTTTTCAGGTTTTTTCTTCAACAAATAAGTGCCGTCTTGTTGAGGTATTTTTTTTTTAAAGTAGTGAGCTTGTGTCTAAATTGCTATAAAATCCAGCTTTTGATAGTCCCACATTGAAAAGTATTTTCAGGTTAGGAGATGGAGAGAGAATTTGGACATAGCAGTGACATATTTTTCTTGCACATACGGCTTTGACACAGAAACGACGTGTCCAACGTCTCCAAACGAGGATTTCTAGCAGCTCGTTTTCATCACATCATCTCAACTTCTCTGAGTTCCCCCAAAACAGCTAATGGTCAAACGGTCAAACAGCTGAATTGAGTGTGAAAGCAGATGGAGGTGAATGTTGGGCACAGACTGAACGTCTCATTTCTTCAGCGCTTGCTTACAGTAACAATAAATACCATCCCTCGATTTCAAATGTGGTTTTCCTCCTCATTTATCAACTCAAAACTGTCGTTTCTGCCGTGGTCGTTGTGTTGTTGTTAAGCACATATGGCGTGTGCAGCAGTGGGGTGGTCTATGAGGACTATAAGACCTTCTTATTGGAAACATCCACGATAGAAATCAACGTTGCTGTTCCAACCAATCGTGCAAGACAAAGTGTTGTGCTTTGTGGAGTAAGAACCAGCGTTAATACTCCTTAATCCGCTGTAACCTGTAACCCTCATTTTCTGAAATGTAATTAATTTGTAAAAGAGCAAAAATGGTTTAGCTGTAGAGGAGGGTAGCCGACTGAATGAACATTGATTTACTGGGGCTACAATGAACAGAGAAGCAGGAGACGAAGCTTTAGCCAGTGACAGAAATGTGTCGGCTAGATTTACCAGAAAAACTGGAACAATAACAGATTTTTACTATGTTTGCAAAATCATTAGTTTGTAAATAGGCGTCATTAGATTGTGTAACGTCAGTGTGATGAAGTAGACTTGGAGTAAAGAGTAGGCAGATGGCGTCTCAAATCCCAAAGTCTTTGGATTTCATGGTGCAACTGAAGCGTAAGCCACGGCAGACCAAGACATGCTGCTTGTAAAGAAAGAGCGCCACTTTATAACAGTCAACATGCAGAGGAGAAAGTCCACAGGAACCATGAGCAAAAAAGAAAATCTACTTTTTGAAGTTTCTCCACCGTTAAGAGGGTTTGGTTTCTAAAACGCTCACATTCTGCTCCATCTCCTCAATTCACCAGTAAAATAATCAACTCCGATCATCTTTTGATCAATTCTGAAATCGTTCCCAGTGGTCTTTTAATTACGATTATGCTGTTTTTTAGGCAAAAAAAAAAAACTGTGTTTTTCTGGGACAGTTTCCTTAGAGTATCAGCGGTTTATTCAAAGCTCCCCTCTGAGTTGTGGGCGGGATTTAGAAATGGTTTATCTCAATCAATCAAATAAAAAATAATATGAAACAAGACAAACAAAAAGAAATACATATGGAGATTGATCAAAGTTGGGGTGATTAGTCCCAAAATTGATTGGAAAATAAAAATACATTCACATACACTTGAAAAAAACTGCATTATTTCTCTTAATCGTAAAAAGACATATTATACATCAATCAATCACTATTTTTATAAAGCACTTTTCATCAACTTGATGTTATGTTGAACAAAAAAGACATATATAAACATTAGTTAAAACATAAATAGTCGAAAGACACATTAGAACAAAGAAACAATAATAAAACAAATGTAAAAATATGAAATAAAAGCAATGCTGTAGCTAAAATAAAAAAAAAAACACTGCATAGATTTAAATATAGACAGGGTAAAAACGTAAAAATGATAAATCATAAAAGCCATAAAATACTTAAATTCCCAACATATCAATAAATAAGTTGATTAAATGATTTATGTAAAAGCTAAGTTGAAAATGTGTGTACATACAGTACATGACACAATCAAACCATTACATTTTTCTCAAAAGGAGTTGAATAAATAACTTTAAAGGGAGTTTTAGGAAAATATATATATAAAATCCCACCCCTCCTTAGGTTTCTTTACATAAATGATCATTATATATCTTCTAGTCAGTTATTTATAAATTACCAAAACTGATTCAGGTAATTCAAAAATCTGTTAGTTACAATTAATCAAATGACAAAAATGAAACACATACTAATGATAGAAGATTATAACGCTCTCGGTCATGTCTTTGAGTATCCTTTTGATGTCTTTATTGTCTCTTAACTCTTGATTTTCTTCCAGCTCTGTATTTTGCATTAATTTTGTGTGAAATTAAATCTTAAGATGTTTTAGGATGTTGCTACTAGCAGAGCACGGCTAGTCTGGGCCTGTTGTCATGACCCGAAACTGGAAACTCCTGTTGAAGCAAGCCCACCTCCTCTTCCCCTCACCGTTGATGAAAGCTCTCTGTTTACACTCTCTCGCACTAGCTCTGACTAAAATGGTGAGCAGTACTGTTCAGTTTGGAGTCCGATTCCAGCTCAGATGAGGAAAATGAAGATCTATTTGTAACGGGATGCATCAGAAAGGAGCATATTTACAATGTAATAAATACAAACTGCATTTTTTTGCCTGCTCCTAATTCACAAGGATTTAAATATAGAAATAAATTTCCTTCAAACGTCCTCCATCATGAGAGAAATGCTACATGTTAAAAACATGATTTTCATCGGAGTGGGTTTTAGGCCCATGTCCATAACTGTAAAAGAAAAGAAAATCAGCTGCTAATGCACATAACTTGTGGTCCAACTGTCCAATTAACCTCACACAAAGAGCGGACAGAAGTGAGCACGAGAGTGTGCGGGGTTACGGCCCCCCCGGGACACGCAAACCTGTAAGAGCACTTCAGCAGCGTTTCAACAGCCCGAGTGTTTTGATTCGGCGTCAGATACGCTCTCAGGTATTTTCCCTCCTTTTATTCTGATTTCCCTGCTGCTGGTTAGCAGTATGAAAGGCTAATATTGACCTTACTGCCGTGTTTTTGTTTGGCATGGGAACGCTGGAGGCTTTGGCTGATGTTGGCCTCTTTGAGTGGCTTAACAGACAGGCCTGGAAGAAGGCCAGCATGTATGCAGCTAATAATGGATTCGGTTCTGCTGCTCCTCTCAGCAGAAAAGAGCGGAGCGGGTGAAAAGAAGCGGCAAATCAGACATTGATCTTCTTTTATCTAGTGGTATAAATGCACACAGCAGTGAAGCCATGTCTTAGTTGTTCAGTGAACAAAAACTTTTTTGAGCCACATTTGGTTTCCAGCAGAGGAAATAAACTTGTTTTAAATATATTTAGCAGCATGGCATTGAAACTATTGAAAAAATAAAGATCACAACTGAGGGTGAGTGGGTTCTTTGTCAGAAAAACATCCATATAAAGGAGGTCTTGACAAATGTTCTCTTTCTTTAAGCAAGGAATACCAAATCATTTGTAGTTTTAAAGGAAATTCATCCAGCGAAGAAGGTCTGTAAAGTAAAAAAAGTTTAGTTCTTTAGGCTGCGAAAGGTTCCTTCTTCACTGGCCCCAGCGTTATTTAAGCTCAATTAACAGAGAATAAAAGTGGCTCATTTGGGGTGTCATGCTGGATTTCCCACGAGTAAAACACCCAAAGCTCCTCTCACTTTGACTTTTCCAACAGCAGTTTGAGAGACTGAAGTCTGAAGGAAGACGACACAAAATGCAACAAAAATTAAGATTTATTTTAATAAAATGGAAAATTTAAAAAAAAAAATCTATAGAAACAGAACCAAGTCAGGCAATTAACCAAACTTTAACTTAACCAAGAAAAAACAAATGAGAAATAAACACCAGAAGACACAGAGGTGGATCAAACCATTTTACAAACATGGGGGACAATCTAAACATTGGAAAAAACACACATAAAACTTAACGCAAGACTCTTCAAAAACAAGGTTTTTCTGTGTAAAAAAAAGACTCAGGTGTAAGTAACATAAATGCACAACAACCTAACAAAACCAAACCAAATATAAGCATAATGTAAGAACAGTGGGGCAAAAAAGTATTCAGTCAGCCACCAAATGTGCAAGTTCTACCACTTAAAATGATGAAATAGGCTGTAATTTTCATCATATGTATACTTCAACTTTGAGAGACAATTTTTTTATGATGGCCAATAACTGTTTAGTCTCTTACAAACAAGAAAAACACTGAAACTTGTTCTGTAAGAGGATCCTCTGTCCTCCACTCGTTACCTGTATTAATGACACCTGTTTGAACTCGTTATCCATATAAGAGACACCTGTCTGTCTACAACCTCAGTCACACTCCAAACTCCACTATGACCAAGACCAAAGAGCTGTCGAAGGACACCAGAAACCAAATTGTTGACCTGCACCATGACTGATCTGTGTAAAACGTGTGTAATCTTTAAAAAAACACACAAATATATCTTTAACACTCAAACAACAAATTGGCTCCTTGTGTTCTAAAGGTTTTCATCTCAGTGTCACACAGTCTGTGTATCTGAAAGATGGTGAACACGGAGTTTTGCCTTACGAAAAGCTGATAATGTACTTAAAATTAGAAATTTCATCCTTAAAACTCAAGTGACAAAGAGATGATTATCTAAACTCAGTCACTGCAACCAAATGAACAGGCAAAAACAACGACAAGAGTATTTACTATTATGCAAAAATCACATTTTCTGTTTTTACATTATATTTCTCTCAAAATAATGTTTTGAAAGTCCTTTTTTAGGGTTAGACTTTCAATATTTTAAAGTCCACTCCAACTATATTTGATCTTTTTTAGTTGAGTTTTTTCATCTCCTGATCTAACACAATTTGAAAAAAATACTCAGAAACACAATTTTAATTGTAAATGATTTTATATAGGTCCTCTATCATGAAAAAAATGCTTCTAGAACATATAAACACATAAAAAACGCCTTCACTCATCTTTGACACAGTTACTGTAATCTGTACAGAGGGCACTTATTATTGAAGTTTGTAAAAATAAAAAGACCTTCAAAATATTCACACAATTATCAAGGTTCTCCACAAAAGTTAAAGAGTGTGTTGTTTTTTTAGAGTGTTCTCCCAGAAGTGCATTTGTCCGGGGAGACTCTGATGCAGGACAAAAGGACAGACTTGCAGCCTTTGCTCCAGTTTAAAAGTGTCCAGTCCAAGTCCTTGAGGACCAGTGTTCTGTTCCCTTCCATTTGTCCCGGCCTCCTGCTTTGTCATCAGTGGAACATTAACTTGGCAGGGGATGTCTGAAAAACAAGCAGGACCGGCTATCAAAGGCTACAATTCATCCCGTATGTCGGGATTCTTCTTCATTCTGTGGAGTTCTACTAATCTGACTCATTCATGTTTTTACCGACATTTATTTTTGCAATGGTTAGAATGATAGAATAGTCCAAAATATTTTTGTAGGCTGAAACATTTAGAGTTCAAACACTCGTTCTGTTTCTAACAGTCAGCAGAGCGAAGGGATTCTCACTTTAGGCTGATGAGAAAGAGATAGGGGGCAGAGAGCTTTCACCGACCTCCAAATTTAACCACAAAAGGGCGACAATGAAAGGAACAGTTGGTGTTTATTGCAGATCATAAAAGGAAGTCATCAGACTGTTAAAGAAAGGAAAGGGTTTGAACAGTGAGTGAGATTGTCTTTTGGAGCAATGACTCCTGGGAATTGAGACGTCTTGGATGAATCTCCTCATGCTGTTGAAGGAGAATGAAGGAGTAGAAATATGTTTTATTTTTAGACATATCTGAAGAAAATGTATCAAACTGACTAATAAAGTTGACCTGTTTCAGACAATAAGATGAAAGTAATTTGTGTAGATTTGGTAAATCCTAAATGACATATATTATACCTTCACCGAGGCCCAAAGTCCTTTACAGTCGCACACATGTTCACACGTGTATGGAGCTAAATCAGAGCCAATATTATTTGAAATCCAAGTAAAGCAAATTGAAAAAATATTGGTGTTTGGCCAAAAATGTCCTAAACTTTTCGCTAAGCTAAAATAAACTTAATTATTTTTAGCTTCAAGTGTTTTGCTTTTTAGGGTTCAAAACTCAAAATTTCAAAATGCCTGTATTTAACACAATAAGATGGTGCTTTGAACGGGCTAAAACAGTGTTTATGATGTACGGTTTGCACTCGATAAAACCGTGTTTATTACACCCGACTTGGGACAACTTCAGACTATGATAGTGCAAATACAGCCATTTTCTGATCGGAATTATCCAAGTTCTCCGAGACAGTGAATGCACCGGCACTGAAGTTACCATCGATTTTGATTGGTCCTTTATTTTAGCCCCGCCCCAACAGGGCCAAAAGTTTTTAAACTGATATTTTCAGATTCAAAAATGGGAAAAAAACTGTTGAAAGTGGAAAAAAAAAAAAGTTTTGGAATTGAAATTTTGAGTTTTGAAACTTAAAAACAGAACATTTGAAGCTGAAAATGATTAAGTATATTTTAGAAGAGCAAAAAGTTTTGGACATTTTACTTTTTTTTTTTTTCAAACACTAATATTTATTTAAATGTTTTTTATTTGGGTTTTTAAATAATATTGGCTCCGATTTAGCTCCATACACGTGTAGGACAGTCACACAAGGTGCTAACCAGGCCACCAGGACCAATGAGCGGTTCAGTGTTTTGCTCAACGACACTTCAACACATGAGCAGGCAGAGCGGGAACCACACATACAACCCTCTAATCAGAGGTTTACTGCTCTATCTATGTGTTAAAGTTTGAGACTTGTGAATTATTGCATATTTACTGCCCACAGGAATCTATAAATCAACCAAAACATGCGGCGGCATTTTTCTGTACCTGACAAGTGATCCAGTGAGTCAAAAAGTAAATAATATCTGGTCAAAAAATGCTTTAAACACCTTAAAAATGCAAACATGCATAGTGTAGCGGAGCTTTTTCTCCCTTTTTTGTCAGTCAGGTTGTGCAGCTCCTGTTTTATTTATGTATTTTTACAACAGTAGCTTTTGAACCGATCTTCAAAATGTTGATGATCGTTTTTAATAAAGCAACAAACTTTGTTGGAGCCCCAGAATGTGTGTATTTATTAGTTTTTTGCTGCCATCTTAACTATTCTGTCCATTGAGCTTCATATCGATGCAATATTAATGAATTGGGACGAGTGAGGGAATCAAAATACTCACACAGATACTGATCTGTCAGAGTAGACCCAACAATGCCCTCTTTTCTACAAGTTAAAGGTTTAAACAGTTAACAACTGGTTTATCCATGGCGTCCTCAACAGAACATCTGCTAGCAGCAAACAGATGAAGAATAAAACATAGAAAAATAAACAGATTCATACAATAACATACAATAATTAGACGTGATAAATTAGTTGACCTTACACACCCGTGGACATTTACATAATACTATTAGTCTACATGCTTGTCCTACTTTTTCTTAATGCATGCAAGCAGGGAAAAAGTCACATTCATCAGCCTCTGTATGCCGAACTGTCAAATAAATTTCAATTTTGCATTCCAGGAGCATTAAGACGCTTGTGGATCCCTGGCAGGAATTTCCCTCAGCGCTGTTTTCGTGTTTGCCGGTGTCCCTGCCCTGCCCCTGGAGGTGAAGGAGAGTTCACCCACACGAAATCTGGAATCTGAACCAGAAACTTTATGTGCTGCTCCCATGGTGTTCTGTTGCACCTTTTGGGACGCTTGAATCTGAACTAAACAAGAAAACAAACAAGCAAAAAATCCCTTAGATATTTTTTTAGAAAATAAAAATCCCTTTTCATCATCTTTTTAAATTTATAATAACTGAAATAGTGTTCTGATGACAAAAATCTACAACAGTGTTAATAAAAACAGGATATTTTCCCTTTTATAAAAACACATGAGGGCAATTATGGGGAATGACACACTTAATAATGTACCCAAAACCAGAAAAACAAGAAGTTGTCATGGCAACATTTCCATGTTTTGTGTTTTGTTATTTCAGGTTCTCAACGCTCCATCTGAGCCGCCTTTCTGCCCTGTGACCTGAAATCAGAGTTTTCTTACCTCCATCAGGCGGTGTGAAATTCTCATTAAGCGTTTGGCATTTTTACTGATGGTGAAGATGAGTGGAATGTAGACAAGAGTTGTTGCGGCGGGAACTCTGGATGTCCCTCTGGACCATTCCAGAGAAGTGATAAATAAAGGTTTTATAATTGTCATCACTTCCACATGTTGTACTCTGCACTGTTTTCTCTGCTTTTCTGTGGTGCACAGGGGAGCAGCATTAATGAGTCTTACAGCAAATGAGTAACAAGACAAAAATCTCATCTTTAAAGTGCACTAAATTGCTGATGGGAAAACAGCTTCATATATTATTGACGATCTGCCAAAAGATTTGTCCCCTAAATGAACTTCAGCTTTAGAAATGGTGAGGTCCAACACTTGACCTAAAATCATTATTGTAACGTTAGTAACTAGCTAGATTTTAGCTTATTGCGACAGATTTAAAGCTTTTAACTCTAAACTTAAGAGGTATTAATTGTGTTTTTGGATGCTTGTGGCATGCAATTGTGTGATTTATCTTTAATGGAGGACATACAGAGAAAATCTAGATTTAAATAGTTTTTCTGAGTGTAGGTCCCAAAACTCTCATTGGTGTGGTGAGCGTGTCACTTGGGAAGTTATAGATGATTATGATGGAAGAAATGCCAGCTGCAGCAGGTACATACACCTTTTGTTGACCGCTAATGCTAAAACTTTAATAACGCTAATGCTACGATGCAATGATACCATGTCGCTTTGACGATTTATTACTTTGGATGTATGAGCTGAAATCTGGTTCCAAACTGGACGGCTGAATATCTCCAATATTGCAAAATGTTTTGGTACTGACAATTTTAGGAGGTTGTGAGGCCCTGTAAGCTAGCTGTGAAAAATGTTAGCAAAAGCATGATGGGAAATGAGCGGAGGCTTACTTTGGGTCAATGATCCCGCCCACAACGCCTAGGGGAATTTCTGAACTACTACTACTGTTTTTTTATTTTATTTTTTTCCTTATAAAGGCATAATCATTACTAAAATAGCACTGGAATTACTTTGAAAATAGATAAAATAAAATAAAAATAATATTGGATTGACAGTTCAGCCTGTAAAACACCTTTACCATCAGCTAATACTTTGTGTTAAGATAACTGACTGTATATGAGAACTGGAAATCCCTGGCATTCCAAACAGGAAGTACCCACTGCCTCCAAGAAGCCAAAATCCCACAGACTTTTACTGAAAAATAAACAACTTTTACACAGTCTTCACATTTGTCTTTCTAATCCTAATTTTTTACACCATATTTTTTCTGTGGTAAAAGCTATTCAATTTATAAAAAGACCAATAAGATGACTCAACAAAACTATACAGTCTCTCGTTGAATGTTTAATTTACATATTTTGTGTTGCCCGCTTTCTAGCGGTAGAGGTGTGGACTTTAAACAAGCTCACTCCTGATTGGCCAGAGTGACCAATATGCTTGGCTAATATTAGCTTGGGCTCGTGAGATGCCATAAGCTAACGAGAGTGAGCCTAAACACAGAGATGATGAAAAAATAGCCAAACTAACTTCCACACTAACAGTTTGCCCATAACCCAAAGGCGAATTTCTAATAAGCTCCCACTGCTCTACAGAAAATATGTCTTGAAAAAACCAACACAGACTTTTTGATTTAGACTAAAATCTGCATAATAATAATAATTGAAAGACCACTTGGAACAATTTTACAATAGAAAAAAAAATAGAGATGGAGTGGAAGTTTAGATGCATTTTAGGTAGAACAACAAAAACAACATCTTAAGGGGAAATCCAAAGATAAGATATTGTAAATGTCTTAACAATGACAATGGTTTCCAGCCCAAACACAGAGTGCTGCTTGCTCAAGGATTTCAACTAGATTTCCATGGACATGCTCCGCTGAACTTCCCAAACACAAATGAGTTCTCTGAACACACCTTTATTAAGATGTCAGATAAAAGAAAGCTTGACTAACTGTTCCTTCTTAAACAAATGGTATTAATTACACATTAAAAGCTCAGAAACTAAAAACATTTAAGGAAAATTGTGGTGATTTTCTGCTTTTATATTCAACTATTTTTTTATTTGACTTCCTATAAACACAGTAATTGTACTAGCAGAGACAGGAAAGATAAAGTGATGTGAAAATTATAGCTCTGTGTGTCTTTAGGCAAAAATACTAAGTTAAAATTAAAAAGGAAAGACAGATAAATCCAAGGCTCCCATTGAGATTAAATATATGTTTGGGCATCGGTGAGCCTCAGGACAAAGAATTACCTGATGATAATAAGGCAAAATAACAATCTGATACAAAAGTATTGTTCATAAATCACTGTTTTTTTTACAGCATATTAATTTTGACAACAGTAGATGATAGTTTTTAGTCTAAAGTCAGATTTTTGTGAAATCAATTCCTCAAAAAAATTTTTTTGGCATCCTTAAATTCCAAACAAACTTTTAGAGAAAACAAATAGCCTTTGTTCAGCTCTTATTGTGAAAGCGTGGGGACAGAAATACATTTTCTGGAAAAAACTTCTGTTGCAACACCACATATTTTTGGGCAAATCTCCCATGTTGACATCCAAACACAAACACTCCCTGGATGTAAATTCCTATATTTTGAATGAATCCATACTTATGGAGTCTCTCTTTCACCTCCTCTGTATGGTCTGTGAATTAGACTAAACCAGGCCTTGATCCCTCACCTCAAAAACATGTCTTCTGTTCTGAGTTTCCCACCTGGAATGTTGACCGTATAATATGACCAAAATGAAAAAAATCCACAATCTGATGAAGACGCAAAACACAGCTAATTGTGTGTAAGTAACTGTTTGCTTACACTTTCAACACACTGAATCTATGGCTGCCCCCCTGTGGCTCAGAAATACCACTTGAAGATCTCTGCAGGCGGAGCGGGGTTCACTTCGTGTGAAAGAAATGTTATGACTTTTCTGCAGTTGTGTCTTTATCCAGCCCTACATGGTGATTTGGATCATTTGCACGCTTCTGCTTCTAATTTACGAGTCAGCTGTGCGTCCCAGCAGAGCCACTGCTCTCTGACACACAACCAGCAAAACTTGCGGCATTTTTAGCAGCAGATGTCACTTTGCTGGTTTGAATCTAGAGAACTGCTTTATTAAAAGGATGTTTTTAAACATGTTGTTGTGGCATTTTCTGATGGTGGCGGATGGATATGAAAAAACATATAGCTTAAAATTACATTTGAGTTTTTTTTTTTTTTTTAATGTGAACAATACGGGTGGGCATATCAATCTGAGTATCGATAGTATCGATACCAAGTATTGATGAGATAAATACTTTCACTACAGTTTTTCTTCAATGTGTACAGTAAAGAACTTGAGTTTACTTAAGGACTTTATGCTAGCGAAGCATTTATTGGCAAAAAACAGCCCAATTTATGTCAACACCTGCCCAATTTGTGCTGAAACTACCCAATCTGGCAACATTCTCTTTGTATAAACAAACAGTGTAAATAAAAATATATTTGTGGGGCTGTTACATTTATATTTTTGTTCCATTTTTCCTTTATTAAATTTTTGCACAAGTTAATGTTTTCTTTTTATTGTTGTTTTATGCCACTATTAATATACTGCTATATGGGGGTGGGGTTGCTTTTCACTAACGGTCCCACCCATGAACTCAAAGGTAAATTTCTAATAAACTACTGTCCTAGAAGACTTTTTTTTTCTTCATTTTGGATAAAAATGGCATCATCATAATTAAAAGACCACTGGGAATGCTTTTAAAATAGCTCAAAAGATGATTGGGGTGTGATTCGTTGTCTGTATATAGAGAACTGGACAGAGTGAGTGAGATGTCACCCATTGAAAATAACTTAATTTCCAGTTTCAACCAAATTAAGTCAATTGAGTTGCCATTTTTCCGCAATGTTGGAATCACGCATCCTCTGATTGGTCTTAGTCTACATTTCCATGGCAACCACTCTCTCCAATCAGTAGTGAGAATGTTAGAAGGCCACGCCCCTTCCAGTGAAAGTGAGTTCAGGAGAATCTGTCAATCAAACCTTTCAAATGTTGGACCTGAACTACTTTTATTAAGGCATCTGAATGTTTATAACTTGAATAACTTTTGCTACAGAGACAATATCATGAAAAAAATAGCAAAAAATATGTCCCAGACCAAGAATAGTTATTCTGTATTTGTAGACTTGGAATTATTGATGTTATGGGATAAAGACATAAAGGCATAGATCTAAATAAGCATTTGCTTTTCGTATTTATTGACTTCAGTTTGTGACTTTTTTCTTTTTTTTACAAATGGGGATTTCATTATTATTTTTATTGTCTTGTTTTGCTTTTTAATGTTTTTTTTTTTTACATGTTTGAAATTAAATCTAAAAAGTCAGTGGGACCAGCGAATACTTCCTATATGAAATGCGAGGGGTTGCTCTGTCTGTCCAGTTCTTATATACAGTTGATGGTGGGACTATAACATCTTGACACCCAAGAAAATATGCATCAAACCACTTCAGCTTCAAAATTACCTATTTTAGCTTCTAATTGAAAGGAAAAACATCAGTGAATTTATTTGGTGAATTTGATTGAATCACAGCTACGAATAAATTCAGGCAACAAGAAGTTAAAACAAGACCTGGATTCAATCAGAAAACCCATTCCAGGTCAGACCTGCAGCCTTGTCATGGTATGAACTTTTAAAAAATGGTCCACTTTTGTTCCCGTGTGGATTAATCCTCTCAGGACTTTGTACTTGAACTCCAAACCATACAGAGGGATAATTCTCAAGCCCTGTTTCAGGAAAAATCTGTCAAACTGCATGTATATCAGGCCAATCCCGCATTATAAGATAAGACAGAACTCTGTGCCATTTGAGAGGGAACAGGTCGTGGGAACGGTATCAGGAGAAAGGAAAGGTCAAATATTCACTTATGATGGAAAAGCAGGGCAGGCAAAGTTGTTTAGAAGCACGTTCTGGTCACCTTCACCTCCACTGGGAGCCACATTTTGGATTTCTCTCTGCTATATTTAGGTCTTTTGCTGCAGGGAACAAAGCCCGCCGTTGACGGAGCGGCTCGTGTAAACATCTTTCAGGCGGAAAACATAAACCGAGCTGCCATATGTTCTCACCTGCTGCATGACATGCACAAACACATTTCCAGACAGGCACGCATAGGTCACCATCCAGCACCCCCCAAGCAGGGCTCACACATCTGGGCAACACACAAGTCCTGAATGATGTGGATCTGAGCAGAGCCACTCCTTTGATTTCTGTATGTTTTCAATATAAGGCCACCTACCCAGCGTTATTTATACAGCATATTGCATGCATAATCCGCACTGCAGGAGAGTCATAAGAAAGTCTGAGTGGAAAAATGTGCAAGGATTTAATTAAGAATGTGGATTAAAGGCTGGGAATAATTACACAGTATAAGGAAAGAAAGGCCAGGAGCTATTTTCAGAGCTTTTTAGCACCTGTACGTGTACGTGACCTGGATTTTGTGCGTGTTTGTGTTAGTCCACCCCCACTCAGAAATCCTTGTGTGGATTTTCTTGTTGGGTCCCATCAGCAGGACCCCTCTTTGATGGATGATGCCTGGAAGCCGTTCATCCAAGAGCTACCAGACAGACAGTAAGCGGAAGATGGATGATTTGTGTGCAGATACTTTTGGGTGTGAAAGAGTGACAGGTCACGGACGGCTCCTCTGCTTCAGGTGTTATTCTAACATTATTGATGACAAGGTGACAGGCGTGTGAAGGGACGCTACTTAATACTGTAGCAGAAAGCGTCGAAACAAAAACCTCCCAAGCCTTCTGTCTCAAACCTGTGTTTGTTCAATTCCCCCCCCAACACGTCGCTTCTCATATAGAATTACAAACCATCTCCCAGCGTAAGACCGGGATGGGAAGGCCAGTTTGGGTTGCAGGTCTCTGGTTCTGGTTTTTTAACCTCAATGAAAATAACAATCCATCAATCTGCAGTGTGACACTGACAGGAAAAACATGACCGATCTGACCAGAATGTTTTCTTGGTCATTTTCATTTAATATATTTTAAGAACAAACTTATGAGGTCTAAAAGCCACCAGTAAAATCCTTAAAACCAAACTTCTTTCACAGTAATTGCACAAATCGTTTCCTTGAATGTTTTTCCTATAAAGAGTTTCTATTTTCATTATGGGATTTTCCCCTGATATGAGAAAATTAGACAGGAAAAAAGTCATTATTTTCATTTCTATCTGACATATTTGAATCAAAGCCCAAAATAGGAGCCTTTAATGCCTCATGTTACCAACCGACACTGCAGGATCAAATCAAGATTACATGAAGTCTCTCTGATGTCTTTGGATTCAAAGACTTTGGGTCCTTAGGCCTCGTTTCCACTGAGTACCGTAAGGTCCAGTTTAGAATAGTCCAGGTAATTCAGGTGAGTGTTTCCGCTAAAAGTTGGACATGTGGGGTGTAGATTGATTGCAGCTTTGCATCATAACAGTGCGACTATGGTAAAAGCAAAGCTAACAATCATATTTTTCCACGTAGCTTTCGGTACTTTGTACATTTAAAACATTTTGCGGGTGGCGAAGAGAAATTCAGTCGCTTTCTTTTGTCGTATTGCCTCGTTTCCACTGAGCGGTCCGGTCCGATACGGTACTTTGAGCCTTTCCATTGTAAAATGGACCCATTAAACAGTACCGAACCATATCTCTTGGGGGGGCAATGGTTAAACTAATTGAAAACTAGAAATATAGCATTACCTAGGATAGTGTTAGTGTGAATGTGTGAGCTGAATTCTGCCACTGAAGATGGTTTTGTTTTTATATACATAATTGTTGATCATTTTGATTACAGTGACAACAAACTAGTGTAACAAGTGGAAATTACTCATTTTAGAACAAAATGTGAACAAAATAAGAATACAATCTTAGTACAAGTTGAACTATTTTAATAAATCCTCATAAAATCTAACACTAGCACCTTTTCTTGGAACACAAATCTACATTTTTGATTCCAAAATGCGAATCTAAACATTTATTGAACATTATTAAAACTAAATTACAATCAAATTTGAGGTTTTTTGAGTCAAGAATTTGGAACAAAAATATTTTCACTTATTTTAACAGTAATTTCCTTATTTTTAGATTGTAGCTCCTAATAAAATGAAGAAAAAAATCCTAAAAAATGCTGATTTTTAGTAAATTTTGGAATAGTTTATGAAAATAGAAGTTAAAACAACTTAAATATATTTAATATCTGAAAAAATGTTTTCAATCTTTGCAAGTATCAAGTCATGTTCAGTGTAAGTTGCCACATATTTGTTGGCAGTGCAGATTCCTCCATTAGCACCTCTAATGTTTCCCCTGCAGCTTCTTTGTTCAGAATCTTTGTTTTGTGAACAATACAAAAAGCTGCAGCTGTGACAACAGTGATGTCTTGAAGCAAATAGGGCCAGTAAGTGATACATGGGGGTGACCGAGAAGCTTCTGCAGGGGTGAGGAGAGGCCAGAGGAGGACAAACAAGAATCTTTCATTCAAAACACCAGGCCAAAGCCAGAAATACAATCCGTGGCGTGTTTTCATTTGGTCAATTGTGCGGGAAAATGCTGAGATTTGGTGTCACGGCGGGCGTGTCTGCTCTCAGCCTCTCTACGCTCACACCCCCAACCCGGAAACTACAACTTCCTCTTCCATTCATCTCGCTGCCATTATGTTTTATTTCTCAGTCGCTCTTTCATGAACTTATTTGTTAAGCCAAAGAATGTTTAGTAAAAACAGGGAAGGCAGCGAAGAGATAGCTTTCTCTTATTATGGAAGGGGAACTACAGAGTAAACAAACTGACGAGATTAAAAGTTTGACTTTCAGAACTTGAAAAATGGTTTGATTTTGTCAGTTTGAGAGGCTGTTGTAAAAGCCGGGTCTCACAGCAGGGCGTATAACATAAATCACAGGGAGGGCAGCCCAGACTGTCACACAAAATAACATTAAAGAGGAAGAGATGACTGGTTTCCAGGGAGGCGGTGAAAGTTTCCCTCCTGGAGGGGCAGAAACACCGACAAGCGGCTTGGAGTCGAGATGCTTCAAGGTGGTTGTTGAATGACATGGAGACGTTCTTTTTCACCTCGGGCTGTAAATTCTGTGTGGCAGTGATGGTGGAGAAACTCCCTGTAAATAGATACTGACAAAAAGAGAACAGGAGCAGATAGAGATTAAACACAAAGATGTTATTTTTTTCGTTTTCGGTGCCAGGCAGACTCAAACAGATCATTACAGATAATCACTGTAGAACTAACAATTCTGTATATAGAAAAACAAGTAGAAAAGTCAAAAACATCAAGCAAGGTGACCTTTGAAAACATAAATAAGTTAAATGGAACAAAAAAAGCGAATTTATTTCTCTTTCTTTCCTGAGGCTTTGTGGAAAATCACAAATCAGAGCGCATGCTCACCCCATGACCTTGAAATAGAAAAAGGGGGAAAAACAGTTCAATTACAATCATTAATTCTTGTCAACAGGCCCAACTTGGCAGAGAGAAGGTCCAGTTGGGGATATTAGCTTACATGTGAAATGTGATCATTTACAGAAAAATGCAGATTTAGCCACAAACAAAACACTAGTTGTATTTGTGGAGCACAGAGATGCAAAAAAAAAAAACACATTTGAACATCAGAATGCACATAAATACTTGCCTTTCTGCATTTTGGTAGCATCGTATTATTATTAAATCTCTTTTTTTAGTGGGTTAAAAAAGTATTTTGTGATCGCACTAAAGGAAAATTGCACCCACTCCAGTGAAAATCATATTTAATGGTGTTTTTAACATGTTCTTGTGGAGTTTTTCTCCCAATAGAGGACATATATAAAGAAAATTAAGCTTAAAACTGCACTTATAAGTATCACTTTATTCAAATCGATGCTTGAATGTCTAATGAACAACTGCCACTCTGCAGAAACTATGTCCTGGACATTTTTTTTGTTTAAAAACGACACAATCATAATTTAAAAAATCACTGGTAACGCTTTTAAAGGGTCTATTTGTGCTATTGGTCTATCAAGATAAGGTGCAAGAGGAACTACTTCTTTTCTTGGAAGAGGCTGTTCCTCCACATTCATATGAATGTGAGGTCTCAATCATGGATTTGAAGGGGCTAGTGCTCAGAGAGCAGGATTTTAGAGGAATGCTCAGATAAATTTGAATGGAGTAAAAAAACATGTTATGGGTGTGTTTTCCATGAGCAATAAACTTTAAAAGCTCAAAAAAGTAAAAATTTGAATTATATAGACCCTTTGAAATAGATCAAAAGATGATCAGAGTAGATTCTTAAATTATTCTAAATTAAAAAAGGATCTGAAAAAATGAGCAAACTTACTAAAAGTTGTAAAATTGGCTAAAGTAAAGATTTAAAGTTCAACTTTTACACAAAACCAAGTAATTCCAAAGGGTTACCATATTTTCTCCTGTAACTGTATTTGAAAGTGTTTGCAGTGGTCTTTGAAGGATAATTATTAGTCAAAATCAGGAAACTGTTTCATTTTCTTGGATATATTTTCTGCAGAAAAGAGAAATTCACCTCTGAAATGTGGGCGGGACATTTGGAATGGAATCAGTCCGCCTCCATTTCCCATCATCTATTTGTCTCCACACTCTCCCACTAGTTACAGCCCCAAACACCTGCAACCTAACATTACTGGTGCAATAAAAATGGCAAACAATGTTAGATTAATTAAGCCTTACAGACAGATTTCAGGAAATAGATGGATCCACCCATTTGTCTGCTAGTGGATACATCAGAATGGAGCAGAGCAAAAAGCCATTTACAGAAACAAGCGTTTTCTAACTACATTTTTTTCATCTGATCCTGATTCACAACAATTTAAATAAAGCAAAACTCAGAAAGTTTAAGTTTAAGGCCCAATCCGAGGTCTTCCCTTCTCCCCTTCCCCTTCACTTAGCCCTCCAAACGGAGAAAAGTAGTGTCTCATATTTCAGATGTCACTTCCGTTCGATGATGTCATCAATAATCGCCGGTCCTCTAGCGTTATATCGCGGAGCTTCAAGCACTTGAATATACATAACAACACCAGTTTTATAACTTTAAAAAGGTCATGCTACAACAAAAAGTCATTACTTGTATTTAAATGTAAACTTCTGTGCTTCAGAGCGCACCTCGGTGAAAAAGAAGCGCTTCTCGGTTTACCCTCGGAATTTGTATTTGAAATTTAAAAAACAAATTTTCCTGACACACTTCCCCTTCAAATGGAGGGAGAAGGGAAGAATTTATATTTGTCCTCCATCATGAGAAAAATACCACAAGAACATGCTAAAAACATGATTTTCTTTGGAGTTAGTCTATTAAAAAAACAAGGAAAATCAGAGCATAAATTTGATTTTTTATCTTTTTTTGAGTTTTTTTTAAGAAAGACTAAAACGATCCCTCTATTTCTAAATAAAACAATAAAATAATGAGTTTAGCAAGTTTTTGCTGACTGCACAAACAGACCCAAAGAGCAGTCCCGCCTCAGAGTTAGGAGGCTTATTAAAGCGGCCTTTGGTGCGGTGATGTTTTGACGTGACTGGGAAGCCCACTTTTGTCTAGAAACCCTGGCATGTTTAGCCAGCGGAATGCCACAGTCTGACCCCAGACAGGATCCAAAGGATGACATTTGGCAGCTCAAACCTCATCACAGACAAAACATCTCATGCAGCCAAGGTTTGCTGTTCTCTGTCACTTCAGAGAGGCTTAGAAATCCCGCTTTTGAGCACAGATGTCCCCGTTGATTCCTTTTGACAGCTGAGATAAAGGTATGTCAACACCTTTGTGCAGCCCGTGGAATCAAAATAATCTTATCTGCTGGGGGTCTCAAAGACCTGTTCGCAAGTCATCCATTACCCATCCATTAAAAAGGAGATGATATGTCAGGAAAAAGGAGTTGTGATAAAAATCAGTCAAGTCGAATACTTTTACACATAAGATGTATGAAAACAACATAATAGTCTGACGGCTTGTGTGGATTTGTGTTCCTCAAAAAGCATTCCAGAAGTTTTTTAATGAGCGAGCGTGAAGTTCGGGTGATTGAGTGGAGACTGAGCTCAGAGCTCCACACCAGGCTGGGCTTTTGAAGCTGACAAGATGGTGGATGAATTAGGTGACGTCTAAACACCGGATCCATAGCTTGGCCACGGAGTGTGTCATAAATCAGCCCCATCAATATCCAGCCTTCACGGCCATGTGTGTCCGGCCCTATACAGTTACATTTGTGGATCTGGAAGAGATTAGAGCGTTCGCACTGACAATATGCGGCGGGATGCTTTATGAGGGGTCGAAAAACAGGCATGAAGTAGTGGGCAGTGGTACAAAACATCACCTCCCATAACTCAGAGTACATGTGAAGCTTGTTTTGGAGAACTCTGTGTCTAATCTCTGTTTGGTCCATAAATTTGATGGAGGTTTTAGCTAAGCGGTCAGTCTATATGGGCTTAAAGCGACCACCAAACCGCTTTAGAGGATTCTATAAGAGGCAGTGTCTCTGAGACAGAAAGAGGGAATCTCTGAGACTTCCACGGTTCTTTTTAAAGCTACAACAATCATCTTTTGATCTATTTTAAAAGGATTCCCAGTGGAATTTTAATTATGATTACACCATTTTTAGCCAAAACAAAAAGTGGTAGAAGTTCATCACAAATTCGCCACTGAATTGTGGGCGGGACGGTTTGTGTGGAAGTAAGCCTCTGCTGATGTTTTTTTTTATTCGTTTTTATTTTTGAACAAGAACTACAAAACACAGTAAAAAATGAACAAACAAAAATAAATAAAAAGAAACAATGAAATGAATGAATGAAATGGTGTTTGTGGATACACATAAGATAGAAGAAATAATCCAGGACTGTTTAGTCAGATTTGGCAACCATTCATAAAATTCTTACAAGATAATTGTTATAAATTATACCTTAATTTATTTATTCTCTCCATTTTGATGCATGTTTTTTTTAGTTTATGTCTTCCTTTTTTACTTTTGTTAGCACTTTCTTCCATTTTTAAGTTGTTCACATATGCTGACTAAAATTCTGTTTTGTACTTTTGAAAATTAAAACAAATTAAAAAAATAAAAAACTTTAATTTAAACATCCTGAAAAGGGGACTAGTTATAGAATTATAAAGTTATGTATTTTCTTTATTCCTAAAAAACAAATGTATTAAATAAATAAAAAACATAAACTTTCAATTGTTTATCCATGAATCTGTTGAACCTGCTGAAATTCTTTTGGGGTCAGAAGGTCATGGAGTCCATCCAGCTACAAAGGCGAGATACACCCTGAACTTGTTACTAGTCCGTCGCACTGCTAATTATTTATTTATTTAGTAATTTTCACTAAAATATTCTTGACTTTGCCTGTCAGATTAGAAAAATATGATAACCAGTTTAATATTTTATGAAAAAGTAACATAAATCTCTAAACCTTTTCCCAGCATTACCTTCAAAAGATTCTTTCATTTATAGAGATTTATTTTCCCTCAACAGTCACTGTTGAACTTCCTAATATGAAGGTTTACACAAAAAAATCTTAGAAATGATCTGCTGGTTACATATGTAAGGTATTCATGAAATAAATTCAAGACAATCCGACTTTTTAAAAAGGATCTAGACTGAAATGGACGACAATTATCTAATTTTTCGTTTGCTGGATTTAAATAATCAGTTGGAAATTAGTACTTTATTCAAAAAATGAATTGATTCCACTCTACAGGCATGACCAGTTTATTTGTGTAGCACAATCATACAAAGACAAATCAAAGTGATTTACACAAAACGTTAAGAGAAACTTTTAACATCAATTTTAAAAGTGTGATAATTAAAATAAAAAATGAAATAAAATTAAGTTTAAACAGTACGGATGTAAACTTTTGAATCAAAACAAAATGCATCTGAGAACGGGTGAGTGTTTAATCTGGATTAAAGTGAACTGTTTCAGCTGATCTAAGACTTTCTGGACGTTCATTCCAGATATGTGGAGCATAGAAGCTGAATTCATTTTGTTTGGGTTTACTTCTAAAAACTGACAAAAGACCGGATCCAGATGACCGGACAGGTCTGGTTTATACAAACTGAGTCAGAGGGTCAATCATGTCCTTTAAAGTCTATCCTCTGGCAGTGTAAAGACCTCAGAACTGGACTGATGTGGTCTACATATTTGGTGTCTTGTAGAGGAAAACAAGATGATCTAAAACGGAACCCTGTGGGACGCCATGTGAAAGAGATGGAGAAGAAGAACTCATGAAGCACAGACTTTTTTCTTATTCTACCTGTGTTATTTATTAAAAACGGTTGATTACACGTTGTAATTTTCTTGATAATTCCCTAAAAACTTTGGCTCACGGAGATTGTTTTAACAGCGCTTTGTGAATAAACTTTGCCTCAACCGAAGGTATCTCATGGCCTCATTTTCTCCAGATGTATTCCAAAGCTGTTAGATGAACACCATCAGGACAATATCAGGTTCAGTTGTCTTCAAACTTTCCTTCCCTTTTGGCAGAACATCTGTCCAACATCTGGGCTCTTGTTTCCTCAGCGTGATGCTTGTAGACCAGAGAACCAAACCTTTTTTTTTTTTTTAAAGTTACACCAAAATCTCCGTTTGAGGAAAAGCAGCTGCCGCCCTCCCGTTCCTCCTCATTAATAATTCAAGACTTTATTTGCTATAACGTTAAACCCCTGCCACACCGAACAAAGACAGCTCAGGCTTCATCGGAGAGTAAATCTATTCGAGATGCATGGAAAGGAGCCAAAAACAATATTACAGTTTCATTTAGCGCTCAGGCCGGTGGGGTTTGACTGAATCGAACATGATGAATGTGTGTAAATCTTCAAAGCTAACCCCTGCTGTAGACAACACATTTACCTCTGCACCTTTTAATATTAATTAATGCTGCTTTTCCTTTGCATGAGATAAAGGCTTTGTAGTCCAAAGGAAAAAAAATGACACACTAAGAGACTTTCTGGCTCATTACTTGTGCTTATTGAGTTAAAGGAAAATAGATGGCCTCCATTAAGAAAGCTCTGCTGTGCAGTAACTCATAATAAGTGGAGGGAAGACTGAACGGGACATTAGATGGTACCAGTCTCATGAATTTTAATCTGATCACTGGTTTGAATCCTAAAGTCTGAAACACATTCGGGCCTCGGGGTGAAGACAGAAACCAGAACTTTGAGGGAGTCAGGGAGAGCCAGCTCCTGTGAGAATGGTTCTACTCACACTATGTTTGAGGTTTTTTTGCTAAATGTTTGACACGTCCTGCACGGCAATTTATGAAGGGAGTAAAATCAAATTAAATCCTGCAAACTGTGACGGAAAACACAAAAGTTAAAGAATAAATTGATTGCAGCTATAAATTAAATGTTCACCCAGATCAACTCCCGAAAAAAAATAATCTAAAGTTTTGGGTTTTTTTTTTTTACCAGATAATGTGTTAAATTAATGCAGTGATGTCTTATCAAGTTGAACGTTCACATTATTTAATCCATAGAGATGTAAATCCCATCACCGTCTCGCCTTTACAGTAAAGGCTTTAAAAAAAAAGAAGGTTAACACTTTCCAGACAACCATTAAGGTGTCAGATGAAAACCAGAATGAAAAGTTCTGAATCACATCCTTGACCATGTACTAGACATGTTTATACTTTGTCTCTCTTTACAATGAACACGTACACTTTCTGTGCATGTGTGGCATCAAAAACTGCTGTTTTAACATGTTATTGCTCCAAGCTAACTGCCCCCTCGCTAACATGTGAATTTACTGTCACTCGGAAAAACTATGTCCGAGAAAATTACACTTTTTTCTTTTTTTTTTTGACTAGAAACTGCATAAACATAAATAAAAGACCACTGAGCGTGACCCGAGTGGGTCTTTAGGATAAAAGAGTTCATTTTCATGACTCAGATGAACAGACCAAAGGATCTTTTCCTGCTACTCCGAGGATTTATTGAAGCCATAATTAAAAAGTAACTGTTCTTTCATCCCCGTCCTTCTGTCTCTCCTTAAATTTCAAAAGCATTTAGATTGCTCTTGATAATTTAAAACATGTTTGTATCTTATCAGCCCTCCAGTGTTTTTGGAGCACATGGCCCTAATTAGGGCCCTCCACTTTTTCTTAGGACCTGCTTGCGGGGCAATCGCTCTTTGAAAAGCAAATGAACCTGCATTCCTGTATCTGCAGAGTGAATGCATTCGTATGAGTCGGTGGAGGCTCGCTGACCTGTAAAGAGTCGGCGGCGTGGTCTGACGAGGTCAGTAGAAAAAGGTCCCGAGTCCGGCAAATCATTGACATGAGAAAGGAGAAGGAAGGAGCAGGAGTGCTGCCTGATCAAGGCGAGAAAGGAAGCGGTGCGGGTGTCATTAGCAGCTCACTCACTTAGTTTGACCTTCAAAATTTCCCCCAGCACCCTTCTTATCGGTGTCTGTGCCACATGCACGACAAGAACTTCATGTGCAAATCCAAACCAGAGGAACTACTGAACATCCATGAAGATTGATTGTTCAGAATGAATCCCACAAAATATAATTATTTCAAAAACTTATAGGTTAGAGTTTGAATTTAGACATGTATTTTTAGCCACATAAATTATTTGTAAATATGAAAGACTCACTTTGATCAACTTTACCATAGTGGTTCATTCAGCTTAACTAGTGCCCAACATGTGTTAGCTCTTTTTATTACAGTTATGCCGTTTTTAGCAAAAATAAAATAAAAAAGTCATTTTCTAGAAGACTGTTGTCGCAGTGTGAGGTTGAATTTGAGTTCTTCCCGTACTCCTACGGCTTCTCCCATACGGGTATTTGTAGGGGTGTTCCGTGTCCCACTGTGCCGCGGAGGAAAAACAGATTTATTAATGTGCTTTGAAGCACAGAAGTGTACATTAAAATGCCAGTAATGTTTTTTTTGTTTTGTTTTGGCAGGTGTTACTCCCCTTTTGGGGTGCAGGAGATCGAGGAGCATAACACAAAAGGGATTTTGTCTCAACTTTAATAACAAAATTCATGTTATTCATCAAAATTAATAACAAAAACACCTTTTAGGTTATGCTCTTTGATCCTCTAGACCCCAAATGGGGTGTAGCATAAATTGGGGGCTCGTCCAGGATCCTGATGGTTCCTCCCGGACAAGCCCCCAATTTATGCTGGCTCTTTTGGGGTTTTAACAGAATGGGGAGCATAACATAAAAGTAATTTTGTTCATTTTAAGTTAAAACCAAATTACTTTTATGATTGCTCCTCGATCCCCTAAACTCAATAAGGGGCATAGCATAAATTGGGGACTCGTCCGGGATCTTAATGGTTAATGGATCCTGGACAAACCCCCGATTTTTGTTAGATTCGAAGTTAAAACAAAATTAATTTTATTTTATGCTCCTCGATCTCCTAGACCAAAAAGGGGCGTAACAGCAGGACTTTTTAGAGTTATAAAACCAATGGGATGTATTTTCCAGCTATGTGCTTGGTGAACAGCGAATAGTGACTCTCTGCTGGGAAGGCTAAATGTAGGGGTATGATGAAGTTGTAAGATTAGGGGAAGAATTCAGATTCAGCTTAGGCCTGCCAACACTTCCCATCATCCCTTTTTTTTTACACGGTCTCCAACTAACTTACTCTAACATTCATTCTTCAACAAAAATGGCACGCAATATTGGGATGAGGGAAACAAAAACATACATGGATCTAGCTGCTAACAAGTGGATGCATCAGAATAGAGTGGAACAGGAAGCTTGTAGTCCACTCAGTACATTTTCTACTGTCTTTTTTAAATAGCTTTTTCTAATATGCTCTTGATAAATGATTTTAAATAAAAAAAATGTACTCATAAGCAGAAGATTCAAATAATTAAAGTCGTTTCCAGCTACTGCAGCTGGAGAAACTTCAGAGCAGTTATGTCACATCTCAGCTGAGATATATTGACTTGTTTTCTTGGTTTTAGCTCAACCTTGATGTTTCTGTTTTACATGACTTCAGTGCCTCAAACTAAAGACCAGCACCTTTTCAGAGGAACATTCCATTAAGATGAGAGATATCCTCTAAACGTGTGAGGAGGTTCATGCTGCATCATGTCCTAATGGCTTTAAAAAAAAAAAAAACTGATCTCAAAATCTGTGGGGATCTGAACTTATGGGACAATTTAAGCTAAAAACAAAGAAGCAAAACATTTTTTTGTGTGTTTATTATGTAATAAAACAAGCAATACATTACAACAACAAAAGAACCTCTCAGTTCTTGTAGAAACATGTTTGTTTTCTCTCTAATAACTTCTGAAAACCGTTTCGGCATGAAAACATGTACAACAAATTGGGTGACATAATGCAGTCAGCATCCGTGTGTCAGAACGATACAGCGAGAAAAATGTGCGATTTAATGTTTTTGACGTGCAAAACTTTGGTTGTTGAGCTTTTGGTTATGAACACACACTGTGAGGAATGCGTTGACATTTTGGAACGTTTGTCTCCGTCTGCATTTGGACACATGTCTGCCTGCTTTGACAGATTCATTTGTTGAGTTTGAGCAATCTATGCTTGCTGTAACTGAACCAAATGAGAATGTGTTGATTTTAGTAGCGTAACAAAGCCCTAATGTGAAGGTTAAGTATTTAAAATGAAGGTAAAGAAGTTTAGCCACACAGGCTAACATATAAAAGTACTTATAAGGATTTGATAAATCACAACTTTCTTTAAAAAATGAATGTTTTTAAATGTTTATTTTTTCAAACTTTGTTGCCTAATAAACAACACTGTAAGGTAAAAATGCAATAAGTCAATCACTTTTGACGATACACAAATAAGTGTCTATTGGTGACATACGGTAGATCACCACAAACAGCATCTAAAAACTGTCAAATCTCCTTCTGTGTGTTGTGCAATAGCTCAAGGCTAAGCTTGATGATATCATAAAGATTGCTCATCTCTGCACAATCAGTATCAGCAGGGCCATTCCCCACCCTGTCTGCACAGAACATGCATGAAGAGAGCATAGTGGAGCCGATTTGATGGATATTTGAGACAAATCCTGCATTTTGTGGTACAAGTACCAAATTTGGCATGATTGGGATCACTTTCTTTAATAAAAAAAGCATGTTAGCTACAAGATCAATCCAATATTTAGGGATACATATCAAAAAAATCGATCGATTAGCTCCAGTATTGTTTGAAAACCACATATATGGACAGGATTATGATGGTATAAAATCAATCAAGAAGTAAATTTCCGGCAAACTGTAGTATTTCTTTCAGTTTTATTTTTTTTCTAGCGTTTTTGTCTTTTTATGTACATGAGATACAATCGTCCAATCACAAGCTTGCTTCTTCCAAGTCAATCCTTGAATACATTTCTCTGTCAAATGCCATGAAATTTTTATTTATAGCTTTAAACTCCTCATGAATAAGAAATATTTTAGCGTTTTTGGTAAAAGAATTAGACTGTATCGTATTGCCTAAAAGTTAGTTGAATTCTTGATTTATTGATTCATGGATTATGTATCAAAATGCATAAAATCCATTTGTAAAAGCTAAAAATATTCAATGTCTATTTGCCCTCAACATGAGAGGCACTAACAGAATACTATTTTAAAGATATTTTAGATTTTCTGAAAGGTACATTTTTTGCCTAATTTGGTCCTTGTACCACAAAATGCACAATTATTTACATTTACTAATAGGGAAATTTATAAAAATATAAGAAAGAATTATTCCTTAAAATAATGCATAAAAGTCTCATATTTTTATGTAAATCAAACAGAAACATTCCTAAAAAATGGAGTCGAGAGATGAATTATTTGTCTGCTACATGAGGATGTGATTCATGTCGAGACAGCAGGACTGAAGCTCAGAGCCAGTCAGTGGATCAACTATAAAACAATGAGGCAGTGTTGTGCGATGTGGCGCAGGAATCAGTGTGTGATGACTTAGCATTCAACAAGAGAGAGACAAAACCATACAAATGAATATAAATACAACTAAATACAAAGATATTACACTTCTGGTACTACATCAGACCTCATACAAAAAACAAAATACGTTCACACACACAGTAAAAGCAACATTTTTACACAAGTTACAGTTTTGGCTTTTCAACTATAATGACTGTCTATACTGATTTAAAACTGAATGTTTTCATAAACTGTTTTAAGTGCTTGTTTTAATTTGTCAAGAGATGAAAAGTTGCAGACTTCAAGTTTTTCTAAAACTAAATAAAGTCTCTGTAAAAAAAAAAAAAAAAAAAAAAAAAAATTGGCTTTGGACAGCAGACGAAAGAAATCCGCTGAGATAAATGCTTCTTCAGTCATTCAGACGTTGTCTTTATATGAGTGGCGGGTTTTCCACAGCCACAGCAGAGTATTCAGTCTCAGACATGTTGGGAGCCTCGATGAGACGTGCCAGGCCCGTTCGAGTTGAGTATTTGAAAATGAACGCCTTCATGAGGTCATAGCGGTAGTTCCTGTTGATGAAGTTGTAGAGGATGGGGTTGAAGCAGCAGTGGAGCAGGGACAGACACTGGGTGAGGTGCAAAGCCACGTAGATCACGTTCTCCAGGCCGCACGTCAGCGGCACCAAACCCAGCTGCGACAGCGAGTCGGCCAAGAGCACGGCGTGGTACGGCCCCCAACACGCCAGAAAAACAACGATGTAGGCCAGAATAACTCTGCGGCTGACGCGGCGCTCTTGCTCCACTGGAGATGAGGAGGAGGATGATGATGAAGAGGCGTGGGTGAACGCTCTGGCCAGCAGGGCGTAGAACACGGCGATGACCGGGAAGGGGAGAACGAAGCCCAACAGGATGAAACTCAGCTGCACTCCCACCATCCACTCCCTGAGGTTCTCCTCTGGATACACGGGCCTGCACAGCATGGTGTCGCCGTGCGTCGACTTCACAGTATGCAGGAAGTGAGTGTCTGGCAAGGAGGCTACCAGCGCCAGGAGCCAAACCCCCAAACACACCCCCCGGCGGATCAACTTCCTGCGTCGGGCTCCCTCCTCTCTGGGCGTCACCAGACTAAAGTAACGGTCCACGCTCATGCACGCCAAAAAGAAGATGCTCCCAAAGAGGTTGACGGAGAACAGCAGGTGCGTGAGTTTACACGCCACTTCCCCGAACGGCCAGTGGCCGTGCTGGGCCAGCGAGCTCACCCAGATGGGGAGTGTCGCGCACACGCACAAGTCTGCGACCGCCAGGTGAGCGATGTACGTGTGCGTCTCGTGGCGAGGGGTGGAGTCCCTCTGAGCGCGGACGTTCACCCAGAGGACCAGGGCGTTGGCGGCCAGGCCAATGACGAAGATGAAGGTGTAGAGGACGCACATGGAGTACAGCAGGGCGCTGCGATTGAACGCCGTGGCACACACCATGGCGTCCACACTTGTGATGTTGCTGAAGGTCTCAGAGAAGTTCAACTCCCCAATGGACTCCCACAGGTCCTCCAGCTCACTGGTGCTCAGACTCATTTTTGACTGCAGGTAGAGGCGAGTGCACAACCTGACTGGAACAGACCCTGTGAAACCAGAAAATCAATAGATTATGAATCGGACTAGCTTAGTATTAACATCTGTAATAACAGCTTAAAGTTCCACTAAAAAAATCATTTTTTGATCTATTTTAAAATTGTTTCCAGTAGTCTTTTAATTATGATTATGCTGTTTTTAGACAAAATAAAATAGAAAAAACTGTTGTTTTCAAGGACATAGTTTCTGCAGAGCGGCAGTAGTTCATTTGAAATTTGCCTCTGAGTTGTGGGCGGAACCACTGGCATGAAGTAAGCCCACCCCCACATCCCGTCATCAATCTGTTTACCGTATTTTCCGGAATATAAATCGCAGGAGCAAAAGAATGTCTAATCAGGAAGAAGAAAACCTCAAATAAATCACTCGGAGTATAAGTCGCCCTTTTGGGAGAAAAGTCTGACATTTCAGAATAAATCCGCCAAGTCCAGTGTATAACTACAAAAATAAATAAATAAATAAAAACAAGAGTAATAATCTTTTGACGTGTATAAGAAAAATATTAAAGTTTAAGAGGAAAACAATCCGATTCTCTTCCATGTTAGTTTTGAACGACACTTCTTCTGCCACCATCAGTAGTAAATACTTATACTCTAATGCAGCGCCCTCTGGCGTTTGTTGGAGAAAACAACTGGTGTTTACTGGGAAAATGACAAATATATGAGCCAATTAATGTCTAAAAAGAATCACACAAATGAGCCGCTTCTGCTAAACTATGAAAAAGACTGTGATTTTTACTCCAGATAATACGGTACTGTCTCTCCTGCTAACTTACAGCTCCTCACAACCCCAACCAAACATTACCAGTGCAATAAAAATGGTGAGCAATATTAGGGCGAGGACCAAGACTTTCAGTGAGGCTTCATTCTGCCATTATGGTCCTCGCCTGTGTGGTGATCTTTACCTATCTCTCTCTATTTATGCATTTATTTATTTTTCATATATTTTCTTTTTGTATTTTATCTATTCTATGTATTTCATTTTATTTTTCATTTATGTCTCTACATATTTTTTTTTTTATTATGATTGTGGCCCCAGTGTTTCCTGTGGGGATCCTTCATGACTGGGCCTGTCGTGGTCGTCGCCGTGGTTCTCGCCCGCCTGGTGCAGCTGGGGTCCAGCACTGCAGCCTCAAGGTTATGGAGTGAACCCCGGTGCTGTCTCTGTCTGGGTGGGAACTGTGGCTGTTATGGCTCCTGGTATGAAGAGATTCCCAAATACTGTTTCCTCACAGCAAAGCCGAGCCTTAAGTTTTGTTAAGAAGTTAAAATTTATAAGTGTTTGTGGGGTCATGGGATGTATTTGTAAATGGAGGGTGGGATGGGTATTTGTTTTTAATTGTAAAGCGCTTTGAGCTGTAAAAGTATGAGAAGTACTTTTTTTATAAATAAAGTTTGATTTGATTAGAGCCTTACAGTTTTGAGCCAGCTTGGATGAGGAAAACAAAGACGTACATGGATCTATTCTCCTCTTTTAGAATGGGGTGTAGCAGGGAACTTGTGGCCCGCCCGGTGTATACGCCACATCTACTCCGTAATGTGTTAAAAAACCCCAAAACATAATTTTCCATTGGAGTGGGTCTATAATGCAACTTTTTTGGACAATAATTTAATATTTTACAACGAAACACCAAGTCCACGCGTGTTTCTTCATTAAGGATCCGAGTGTGGCTAACTCGTTAAGACATCTCTTGTATGAGTTAATAACAAGTCCTTGTTATTGTGTCGCCCGCTGTGGAGTTCTCTATGATTGATGTGCACTCCAGGGCCAGCACAATAAATGTTTACACTAGCCCCTCTGGCACTCTGGGCTGACTGGACACGAGGAAGTGGGACTGAGAAACCAAAACAGGGAGTTTTTCCGGCACGTTCTGGGCATTCCAAGATAAAGCGCGGGTCAGGGTGGGAAACCTGATGCTTCTTTAAAGAGTGTTTTCCCTTAAAATGCTTGTTATTATAAAACACAAGGAATCCCGCGTCTCTTCTTTGCTCATAAGGCAGGAAAGGAGAGGGCGAAAGATCAGCTGTCACCACCCGGATGATCAAAGGAAGCTTTTTTTTAAGTCTCACAATACAAGATCATGTGCACACCAAAGCATTGTGCACATAGGCAGAGAGAAAGGTGACTAAAACAGCATGGAGGAGCATTGAAATAGTCTAGACTGCTTTGGAATGCCAATAACCCGCTGCGATTTCTCTGAGCCTAATGGACCTCTGAAATGTTCACCCCTGCATGGCCTGCTTTCACAGCTTTCTGCTGCGATGTCTCTCTCAACTAACTGTCAGCCTGCAACGGCGCGAGGGTTCAGAGGTGAGAGGTGATGCATCAAAACCAGAACACGAGCGGCTTAACCCCGACGCCGCCCCCCGACCGACTCGTACACCCACAGAGTGAATGGTGCGCAGAGATCAGCAGGAGGCTTGACGCCCGCAAAATGGTGCGACTGGGGTTAAAAAGGAGGTCAGCGTCCGCTGGGTGGCACAGCACGCCGGAGAGCAGTGAAATGTGACCGTGTCGGACATCTGTCTGAGTGGGAGACTTGTGCTCCATGTGGGATAATTGGCACAAAGTCACAGAGGAGGAGGAAAAGGGGGGAAATGAAGTTGAAAATAAATATGTATGAGGGCACCTGGAAAATATTAGTCTGTGCAGCTGTTCCATGAAGATTTGATGATTTTACTCATTCAAATATAAAACTTTTAAGGAAGAAATGCTTAAAATAAATGTTTTTCCTACTTTTATAGCACTAACAAAACATCCATGAAAGAATTTCCAAAGTAAACATCTTTTTTTATGACTTTTTTTTGTCCGTTTTATAAATAAATAAATTTTTCAGCTAATTTAATCGCAAAAATCAGCATTAAAACAATAAGAGCGTTGCAAAAACTTAATTTTAAGAAAGTAAAAAGACAAGAAAAATGTTCGTACTTGGTAGTCTAATCACATTATGAATGTTTTAGATTTTTTTGCTTAAATAAACTCAACAGAGCGGGGATTTTTGATTTATTTCTTAAATAAAATCATTTTAATGTCAAAAACAATCAACAAAAAGTGCTGTTCAGAACACTTGGATTAGCATAAAACCAACAAACGTGACTAAACTTTTTTTGGTTTTGCAAAAAACTCTTTTGATCTTAAAACTTCTTTTAATCTATCAGGGGATCCCAGTCATTTAAATTGAGAGATTTTCTCCAATTATCTTATACTATATGGAAAATGCCTAAAGGTGCCAGGTAGGTTTCAAACCAATTACCATTTTAACACCCACAAAATCAGATAACGCACAAGATAGCAAATGGAGCTCATCTCTTCCACTCTGCAGCTTCTGCGCTTCCTCTCTGCTCCCTGTCTGACCCGCGTTTCTCCAACAAAAACGGCTCTTTTGTTGCTCACAATACACAGAATGAAGCAAACGGGGGTCATTTCTTTTTTTCATGTGCAAATGCAGCCGACAAGAGGAGGAGTGCAGGTGCAACGTGTTTGACAGAGTTTCCTCCTGTCGGTCTCGATCTACCGGCTCCATGCTCCAGGATAAAAATCTTTGGATAGAACAAGATGTTTCCGCGTTGATAAACAATAAACTGTCGCTCTCTGCGTCATTACGCGTGGAACAGAAGGAGAGATCCCGGCAGAAAGCGCGCACAGAAGTCGCAGTTCCTATTGTTGATTTATATCAGGCAAGAAGCAAACTTGTGTTATCAGTTGTGAGCTGACGGAAGCCGCTAAAGTCTGACTGACTGAGGGTTTAAATCTGGAGACAAACAATCCAGAAGCGGGGAGGAAAACGGTTGTTTTTAGGGGATATTTTGCGTCTTACAGGAAATATTATTGTCTGGAACTCAAACATGAATTTAGAAATTAAATAAATATAAATCAAGTAAGTCAAAACAGCCGCAAAAAGCACCTCCTTTCAAACATCTCACCTGTTTCCTTCTCTTCTCTTGAATCCTCTTTTCTCGTCTAAAGGACTGAAATGTTGGGTGGCAGGTTTCTTTTTAGGGCTGAAGCGCAACTCCTGCTCCGCTCGAGCGTCAGTGCGGCTCACTGCGCCTCCTCAAATGAATCGGACGGTCCCGTGCAGCGCGGAGACCCGCACTTGTTTGGAGGAAGCTACGCCTCCAGGGCTGGTCCCAGCTGAAGCGCGCGAGCGCGCTGACACGCGAACCAGCCGGCAGCTTCAGCCAAGCGCAGCAGAGAAAGACAACGAGGAAGTTCCACCAAAGTTTGATGTGGGACTTTTAAGATGATTTTTTGCAACCTCTGCAGGTTTCAAAGACCCACACCAATGACAATTGTGCTTTTTAAAGTATTCTGCTCCTGATATGAAAAAAAAATTAAGCTTACATTTTTTTTAATTCAAATTGTTGTAAATCAGAACCAGATGAAAAAATGTGTTTGGAAAAAAGCTGTAGCTGTGACGTAGGTGCTACAATTCAAGCAGCCATTTTTCATTTAATTTTTGTTAACACCTGAGGCGTTGCCAATGTTGCTAAAACACAAAATCTTTAACATACTTTAACTTTTTAACGGTTAAGATGATAATTCAGAAGATTCTGAATTACGTTGATCGTGCTAACGGTTAAAATCAAAGAACATAAACACCGGAGCTCGGGTGTAAAAGGGTTAAAAGTCGATGTACATGCACAGAAACTTAATTTTTTTGCAGAAAACGGGGTTTCATTGATTGTCTGCTGGATGTTCAACCAGTTGAACTGCTTGATTCTAACTCACAAAAAAAGATAAACTGTGACCAACATTTTTTCATTACACATATGCACAAAACATATTGAAATTCTAGAAATGTTGGGAAAAAAACTAAGTTTTGCAATCACACTGTTTCCATTAAGTCATAATTATGCGAATAAATTCAAACCAACTTACGAAATAAGTCATTCAAAAACGTGACGACGGTTGTGAACAATACTTACAGTACAGCAGATACATTCAAACTTCTGCCACAGCACTACCACTCATCATCATCTATCAAAGGAGACGTCGGCGTCTTATTCAGGCCGTGGAGCTACGTATCAGCCGCTATGAATGAATGAGATTTGGGGAAATTATGGTTGATGGTTTTATAGAGGGGATGTAGATCCAACAATTCCACATGAAACGCTCAACTTTTGATGAGCTGAGTGATTGTACCTCTTGAGTGCTTAAATGACTCATTTAATTTGAAAATATTTCAGTTTTGTGAAATAAGTCCATTTTGATATGCCTTAAAACACTTTTTCCCTGCGTAAATGTTATTTTTTTTTTTTTTTTTCTCGATAAAAGCAAGTTTCTTTTTCAAAATTTCTTTCCAGTTTGCACAAATTCATAGTTTGGTCCTTTTTTTGAGTGTCTTTTCAGCCATATCACAACAATATGAATAGTAGAACAAGAATTAATAGTTGATAATAACAGCAAAAAAAAAGGAAAAGCACAAAAGAACAAAATATATTGCTAAAAATTTATGTAAAAAAATGATAAATTAAAGGAGCTGCACTGACTAAAGGGGTTTTCTTTAGGGATAATTTCAGAATAAACTTGAAATCTTCCAGAGTGACAAGTTCTCTCACTTTCTACTGTAAACTATAGAATGAAGAAGGTGTCGAGTCTTCAAATGTTTACTTTCCCAATTCCCTTTAGGACAAACATCTGTAGAATATTAGGTGAGCACAGACGGTCCTGCTTGTTCTCATGGAATAAAGGGTAAACTTTTAGCACTAACAGTCCAATAATGAATGTATACATTCAAATAAACTAATGCAGGAGTCTGTTAATGTATAAAAAACACGACTGGGCCAACCAGGTGGTGCGTTCCTTCCCTGGGGCGTTTTTCACAGAACATTGGGAGTCTGGTGCATTCATAAAGAGATGAGTAAAAAGTGAAAACATTACTGACCTCAGCTGTCTTCTCCAATGACTTAAGGAAAGATTTATTCTTTGGCTGCTCATCCAACCTTGCTAGAGCCTGGAACATACAGTAGGAGCATTGCTAGAAAGGATCTGAGCCTGAATGCAGATACTACTATAAATGGTACGACATACTCGTCTATGATTGGTTCACCATCGACAAAGAAATGTAAAGAAAACTGGAGTGCTGCAGTTAAAACATTCATTGTTTGTCTTGTTTTGTTGTGGTTTTTGAGCATCTGACACATTAGTTGTTGTTTAACCAGCTAACTTCAACCATTTACACAGAAGTAGCTGATTTGCAACACTTTACATTGGTGAAGTGCTTATGCAATCAGTGTGAATCAGCTAATACTGACACAGAAAAAAAAAAAACAGCTTTTTTCAAAGTTTTCTGCACGTCAAAATCTGTTGGAATTAGATTATTTGCATCAACGATCAAAGAGTTACTGTAGTTCAAAGAGCGTATGTTGTTCTGGTGTCGCTGATAACTTCTCCAGAGTTGAAAGTACCAAATGACACTTCAATAACGTACATGATTTTGCAATGTGTTTCACAAAATAACAATTAGACATCGGTACAAATCAAAGTAAATAATTATATGGTGTTCTACACTATGCAACCTTCCTCTGGTACATCTGTGGACATCGTCTGGGCTGCGCGTGAAGCATTTGTCCACTTTCAGAAAGTAGCCAGAGGCCCTATACAACTGAATCACCCGTACATAATGGGTACTTATATTATCCTTGTGAATACTTCACAATACACTTACACTCGACAATCGTATTCTCCCTTTTCATGATGTCCATTGAAGTGGCCGCACAAGCTTTAAAGAAACTGTAGGATCCCCTTGACATGAAGCCACTTATCTCCATGATCCTCCACGGGCCTGGACAACCCAAAAAAATCTCTAGCACCCAAATGGGTCTACCCCCATACAGGTGCGTGTGATGAAGGCTTCACAGTTGCTTGAGATATTCATAAGCATAGAGCGTTTCATGCTCTAATCTTTGACAGGAAGTGATAGAAAAAGAGCAGATTTTGGTGCCCTTTCAATAAAAATCGATAGAAACTAGAAAACCTGTGATCATGCTAGTCTGAATGTTTTTTGCTGAATGTTGTTGCTGAATATATTTACTGTAATTGCTGACGGCATTTGCTGAAAATGTGAAAGCTTTTGGCTAAATGATAAAAGACTTAACGTTGCAAAAAGTGCACAAAAAATTTCAAGAATTTCTTGTAAAATTGCATAAATTGCATGAAATTTTAAAATGTGTAGCAGGTCTGACTACCAAAAGTACAAGTATAAATGTCCTGAACATCAAAGGTGCACAAAGTATTTGAAAAATTTCTAATTTCGATGGAACTAAAAAAACATTGCATAAATTGTGTGAAAATTTTAGAAAATTGCAAAATATATGAATACCAAGAGTAGAAGCATGAATGTCCTGAACCTGAAAAAGAATTTTCCATTCATTTTCAATGGGTCTGTAAAATTTCAAAATGTACGTAAAATCTTACAACCATAAAATATATCAGTACCAAAAGTTCAAGCAGCAATGTCCTGAACGAGCTGAACGTTTTGATACTAAGAATGCTAAAATCCTGAAATCGCTAAAAGTGGTTTTAGCCGAATCCCCCTCCTCTGATTCCAAACTATATAGTGCAGGACTATAGTCCCCTGGATTTTAAAGGTAATTCGAACACGATGCTCAGGTACTTTTCTTTAGTTTTTCTAAACACAGCTTTCACAAAGTGAAAATTGAATAAATACAAACATTTTATGACGTTTATTTGTGTTCCGATGGTGAAAATGTGGATGTTTTATTCAAAAATTACATTTAAACATGTTTTTTTTTTGTTCAAAATTGTTCGACCGCATTGCATTGTGGTCTATATTCACTTATCTATTGAGCATCGATGCACCTTAGTTTTTCGCAAAGACTTCTGGGAAATTTCGAGTGCATTCGATTTGGGAATTAGTAGATTCGGACAGCAGCAGAAAATAGCAAACACACTATAGAGTGATCGGGGAGGAATTCAGACAAAAGCAGTGTGAATACATTTTTACGTGCCGAAAAATGTACAGAAAAGAGCAGAAGAATGCCGACTAGGTATTCACACAGCTGTGGTGTGTCTGTTTTCAAAAGCAGAGAAGAGAGCAATTGAACACAAGAACTAAATAAAGAGACAGAAATTCATTGTTTTAGCATCAGAAGTTGAGACGCAATCAGTTACGGTATCATCAGCATAATATCTGAATGATTCTGTCAATTTAAAAAAAGAACTGTACACACAGCAGTTAAAAACTGTAAGGTCTTCATTCAGCAGACACACCAACTGAAGCACTTCTGTGGTGCAGGATGGTGTGCTCCCTGAACCGCTCCACCCCAGCATACATCATTATGAAACTACATTTTCAGTAAACCGCATCAACTTCTTCTTCCACCCAAAACCATCAACTGGGTTAAACCCACTTTCACATGTAACTGCACACAAACATCTGATGCCATCCACTCATCATTTCAAATCATTTGAAAGGCCTTAAGCAAATGAATGACAGAGAAAAGGAGTTAGTTTTGAATTTTATGACCTGCAATCCGCTCTTTTCTTTCCTCAGGCCCACGACGTCAGCTCCTCTCTTGTTGTTTCATTGTTGTCGGGGCTTGATTCATTCACATTTTGGAAACAGTCTTGGGAAGCGGCACAAAGCAGTGTGGGAGGTTGGTGTGTTTGCTGAGAGCAGCTGCTCACCTGCAGCTCTGGTGGCCTCACAGCTGCTTCCACCCGAGCAATTAACCCCAAGTTCAGCACAAAGACAGGATCACAAAAGGAAGCCGAACTGGCGGAATTTGGATTGGGAATGCCGGGACACAAGTGTTTTAGTCAAATCGGGATTCCGTCCTTCATAATTACAGCACGACCACGGGACGAAATATTGACTTAACCAGGTCTGCTTTGTGTGTTTCGTCCTGACAAAGACGTGGCTTTCACAGGTCATCTCACTTTAGGGTTTATTATGGCTGTCTCCATTTAGTGATGGAATACAGCCAGCAGGCTAGACTGACCTCATTAAAGAGCAAAGAAGTGAAATCAGGATCAGCACGGCTTTAAAGAAAGCTCTCCCTATGCACGCATACCTATTGTCTTCCATATCAGGAGCATCGGGAGGGGGGGTTGTAAGCCTTTCTGATAAGCATCCGTGGTCCTGCAGACTGCTGCCAACCAATGTTCTGCAGTCCTCATTCACACAGAGGGTGGGTGGGTGTGTGACCATACTGTCTGGTGGGAAAATGAAGCTAATTTAAAATCTAATGGGGTTTTAAAGCTGAAGGATGTAAGAGACAGGAAGCAAACAAGTTTGTAAAACAATAGAATGCAGCTTCTGAGAATGCTTAAAAGAAAATACTCAAAAATATTGCAATTAAATGATAGTAAAAAAAGAAATACAGTGTTTTCAATGTTCTGAAGTAAACGATAATACAGTTTGGGGTTGGAAGGCTAGCGTTTTTGTCTTGCAGCGAGAAGGCCTGGTTTGAATCATTGACTGTATATAGATATGGACACTGCCTGTGATGTCATCTATAAAAAAGGCAAATTTTGGTTGCCATTTTTCCCTGATACAGGCACCGCCACTTGGAGCCAGTCGACAGTGATTGATCCGAGTTGGTCTGCATCAACGTTTCTACGGCAACTATTATCACCAATCATGAGTAAGCTTTTTTTTATGTTTTTAAATATTTTATTTGCCAAACAACACAACAAACTAACAAAGAAAGACAAAACAGAGATAAAAAAAGATGTGTATGTGTAAAAATATATAAATAATAATAATTATTATTAATAATAATAATGTTTGAAGTCCCTTCTATTGAAAGCGGCTTCGCAGAATCAGTCAATTAACTTTTGGATGTGGGGGCTAGTGCACCACATGCTTCTACTGAGGCATCTGATTGGTCGGTTTATAACTTGACTAACTTCTGATAAAGCAAGATTATCGTGAAAGAAAATAGGATTATAAAGAAGATATTAAGAAAAAAAGAATTACTATTTTGGCAAATAGAATGACAGAGAAAAAGCTGTTTATTTCTCTATATTTTGACTTCTCTAAGGCAGCAGCTACTTCCTGTTTGGAACACAAAAGTGTTTACAGTTCCGTACCAAGCAGCTTTCGGATCCACACCAGTCCGAGTCCCGGGGGTTTGGGACCCGTCATTAAACGGGAACAGCCAGCACGTCAAAAAACGACAAGTTGAGGACTCCCAAAAAAGTCTCTTGGTGTGTATGTGAGCTTAAGTGTGTTTTCCTGCAACAGTCAGTGGGTTCTGAAGATGGATAGAGGAAACATACAGTTAGGTGGAATTTTTCAAAATAATGTTCATTTCTGTCTTCTTTTGTTTTTAAAACAGTTTTGACGAGCTAACAAAACAGAACACTGCTCTTCCAGATGCACGTGTTCTGGAAGGCTAATCTCTAATCTGATCAATCTAAAACTGATTATCTATTGGTGCAAATACTTTAAAAATAAATCCAAGTGACTCACAAAAAAGAATAGATTAAGACAAAGTTGTCTTGTGATCTTCTGAGTAATTGTTTCCGTCCTGCAGTGTAAATGCATGCAACTCCTAATTCGATACAGTGATCCTCCTGAAGGGTTTCACGGTGGAGTGACAGTTATTCATAACCGCCGAAGCACAGCGAGGAAATCCTGGTTTGAATCTCATCTGAGGTCTGTCGGTGTGGAGTTTGCACGTTTACTCATGCGTGTGTGGCTTCCTCCCACAGACCAGAAGCATGCATGTTTGATTAGTTATAGGAGAGGATGTGTGTGGTTGTTTTCTTTTTTTTCTTCTCGTGATGGACTGGCGACCTGTCCTGGATGCAGCCCACCTCCTGCCTGTAGTGAAGGCTAGGATGGGCTCCAGAAGACCCCCATGACCCTAAAAATGATTAGACGGGTTTGGAGAACAAGCAAATAATCCTCCCTCTGAGAGTGGAGAACTGCCAGGACTCCCCTCTTCTGTTCCCATTTTTCAAAACTGTTTTTTACCTTTTTTCACCTAACTAAGTAAAAAAAATATGTGTTCTGACAAGCAAAAACTTCATCTGGGGCCAAGACGTTACTTCATCAAAGTTACAAATAGGGAGGTAAAAAGCAAAACATTCATATCGATGATTCAACCAATTTTTTACATTTAGAATCCCTTTTGAAGGGATTATTGCATTAAATCATCTTGGAGCATTTTCAAAAACCTTATAACACAATGGACGATTTGGAGATAAGGAGGCTGAAAAGGGTTGGCAGCAACATGAAAACTTAAAAGGGGTCTGGACACAAAACAAGGGTGGAAAAATGTGTTCAAATGGCCATTGCTCCTTTTGTGGTCCAGCCCTGAAACGAGGTGGTGGGTCTGACAGGCTCATTCTATTTTAGTGCAAATGTCCATTCAGAGAGTCCCTCCCAAACTCTTTCTGAACTCATTTGTCACCAGTCGACCTCTGTCTGTGCGCTGAGGCTCCATCCAGCCTGGTTTCACTCCCTCACATTCATCCTCATCCCCTGTCTAACCTCGCTCATTTTTTACTTAATTATTATTCATTTGCTGTGTTTCAGACAGAAAAAGCACGTGTGAGTGAAGCTGAAACTATGTAAACAGAGCCGATGGAGTTTGTAAGCCCTGAGGACAGCGTCAGACCTCTGAAACAGCTGAAGGAACAAAAGCCTGGGAGTCGTTCGTTAAACCGGAGCTCATTTGGGGTTTTGGAAGCTATTGTTGCTGTGGATATATTTAATGCTTTTTGGGGATTTGTTCATGCAGGTGCATGTTCACAGACAGAGAGTGGCCCCACTGAGAAATGAAACAGGTCCATGAGCAACACTGCAAAAACGGGCTCCTTAGAAAAAAGTCTAAAATTCTCACTAGTTGGCAGATTTTTTTTAAATGGGAAAATATACATATATATATCTGTCAGTGAGATAAGAAAATGGTTTTAGCAAGAATTTTTCATAGAAAAAAAAAAACTTCCAGTCACTAAGACATGTTTTCTCAAAGTAGGATTGTTTTGCAATCAAAGAAAACTTCTTGATTGAATTTTTCTCTTTCTAAACAGAAAATAACACAATTTTCGTGAAACATGTTAATTTTACTTTCTTAAGATTCTGTTTTTGCATTGAAAACCTGGGCCGACTTTTTATTAGCAGACTTTCTTAAAATTTGAAACAAATTCTTGAAATTATTTTGAACAGTTAAATACTCATTGCCAAAGTAACACAATATTTTTTAATATAATATTAGGATTAAATTTTGGAATTCAAATTTTCAATAAAAAAAAGAAGTACCAAGGAAAAAAGTGATATTATGAAAGTAAAATAAAAAACCCTTGTTTCAAATAATCTTATTTTGGATCATCAGTAAAAATAAAATAAATAAATAAATAAAAAATACATATTTATTTTAAAGGATAACCAAACAGTAAATCAACTTTTTTTGTCTGTTGATCTCTATAAATGGGACTATGAAAAGTGCTGTCTGTTGGTCACGGCCAAATTTTTTGATAAATTAAAATATTTTTTGAAAATAGTCCAAAACCGCTTGTGTGCTGCCCTCTAAAGGTTGAACTGAGGTATTACAGTTGAATTTTGTGATTGGTCAAACCATGTAAGTTTCAGTAGTTTGGCTCTGTGCTTAGACCCAAAATGGCCGCCGTAGCTGGTCTTTACGTGATGTAAACAAGAGAGCCGCGTAAAAACTAGGAGCAGTGATGGAACAGCAACTTGTTGAAATGTGGTCGGATGAATACAGGCTCATTAGAATAACTTTGAACGTGATACAAATTGCTTCTCACGCTGTTTTCCTGTCAATCTATATGTCATAAACACTTTCTTAGCCGTCATCTCCTCAGCAACCGTGTTGCAGCATGCTTCCGCTATACCAAAGTAGCAGTTAAAAGTGTTGCTACACTCTTGACGTTGTTACAGATGTTCAAAACTGGTCATTAAAATGTAAAGTTTGAATTAGTGAACTATCCCAACAAGGACTCCAAACGGCAGGACTTGTATTATTCTTTCAATCGTTGCTTTGTCCCGCCCTTGTAATGACTGAAGAGATCTTTAATCAGCAGGTTTTATTTACAGGTTTTAGTTTGAAAACCAACAGACTTCTCCAGTCTATATACACTCATGGTCTGATAAGGACAAAAGGCTCACTCTAACAACAGAGCAGATGTTGAACAGTGATTTGAACGTATGGTCAGAGGACGTAAGTGTCACAAATGTAAGGCTGACAGCAAATGGAAATTCCTTTCACTACTGGGTCATGTACAATGGAGAACCAATGCAGCCAAGAGGGAGGAAATACCTGTTCCAAGATATGTCACCAAACATGACTGATGCACTTTTGAAAAAGATGTTTGCATTCTTTTTGGTTCATGAAAGCATTAGATTTCCACCTGTATGCGATCCACTAAACATAAAAGAGAGAAGAATTATCTCCTTAAAGTGGAAAGTATATGCTTGGGTACTCACAGAGAGGGTTGGGAACAGTGTGTTCTCATAGTTTATCTCTAGATTTGATAAAAATAAGTACAATTATCTAAAGCGACTGTGTTAGTCTCTTCAAACTCAGCTACAGAGTCCTCTGAGAGTCGGAGGTCAAGGTTTAATAAGACAAAAAAGAACACAATTTCAAGGATCTAAAGCCCTGTCTACAGCCTCTCTCTTCTGAGTGGATTTTAACTCCAGTGTGAAACAAGTCTCCTACTGCTGGCTATGCAAACCTAGGTCTGTTTTTTGCATAAGAATTGCATGACCCCAATCATTGAGTCTCTAACAGCACCCAAAAGAGCGTCCATTTGCTCAACACGTTGATAACTTACTGAATATCAACTTTCATTAAATAAAAATTTGGTATCAAATAATATTCCTTTGTGTTTCCCCTGCAGTAAACGTTGTGTTGATTGATGGGGTGTTTAAAGGGTCTATATGGTGCTATTCTTTAGGCTTTCAGAGAAAACTACATCTATATATGTTCATATATTACCTCAGGCACACTAAAGAACACATTTTTAATGAAATATGAGTTATTTTTGTTAGCTAATTTTCCACACAGAAGTAAGACTTCTCGATCTCTGAGGCTCAGCTTTTCACTCCTTGTGGGCGCCGCCTATTTTAACCTGGAGCTAGTCTCGGCGCCATGTCAACCTTTGACCCACGAAAAACAAACAACATCTGAACTTTTGCAAAGATGAATGTGCATATTTTACTATTCACTAGTAGCTCCACTGAGAAAGTGTGTGTGTTTTAGCCTGGAGGCGGTGCTGACAGCGTGGACTCTTTCTAGAAGGGGCTGTTCCTCACTTTGTGACATCACAATGTGGGGGCAGTTGTTTTTGTAGATCGGGGGGGGGTGTTCAGAAAACAAGGTTATAGAGGAATGCTCAGGACTGCACGAATAGAGCAAATACTACTTTGAGGATGTTTTTGTAAAAAAAAAATCATTACAAAACACTTAAAAGCTCAAAAAAGTTTGTTTTGCATGAAATAGGCCATCTTATTTGTGTTCTAACCTTTTCAAAGACCTAAATATGCTTTTGACATTCACGTTTGTTAAAGTCTCACTCCAATCAGCTGTTTTCAAGGCATTCCTAGTGGTCTTTTAATTACGATTTTGCAGTTTTTAGTCAAAACAAACCAAGAACATAGTCTCTGAAGAACGGCAGTAGTTCATTGGAAATTTGTCTCTGAGTTGAGTATGGAACCAACAGCACGGGGCAACCCCGTCACCCCTTCCCCTCCCCGTTCCTGAGAACTCGGAGCAGGAAGTTTGTCTACGTCACACATGAGCTCTGTGTTGACACTCCTAATTCACAACAATTTGAACAAAAAAACACTCTGAAATGCAATTTTAAGCTTAATTTTCTTTATATGAGTCCTCCATCATTAGAAAAATGCTAGTCAAAACACATTTTTTTTTTAAAAAAAGTAGACAAGAAATGTTTCCTATAGATCCATTTGGAAGAGAAATGTAAAGAAAAGTCCATTGTTTGGCTGTCGGCTAAAGGCCAAGATGTTTGGAAAAACTTACATTATAAAGAAGTGAGTGCTGAAAAGAAATGACTCATGCTGTTTAAAGCTCCGAGTTCTCTGTTTCTCTCTTCCATCGATGAATCTGTCAAGGTTTAGCTGCTGGCCATGAGCGGCTGCAGCTCACGCAGTCCATTAACGTTGCTCTGCATCTCTGGAGGCAGTCGGATTTTAAACATAAAGATGTGCCTTTCAAAAGTCAGCCCTTTACCTCTTACTTTTCCCATGCTCTTTACACTTTTCATTCCTGCACAGAAGACGGGTGATAGCTGAGAAAAAGCCTTGCTGCAGGGGACGGTGAGTTCGGATAAACGAACAACAGAATCCATCAGCAGGATAAGAAAAGCTGTCCATCCTCAGCTTTTCTTGTAATTCTATCCTGCCAATCTTGATGTGAGCTTTACAGCTCTTTCTGCTGAAAGCAGGACCCAGAGTTCACATATATGTTGAGCAATTTTTACCTCTAATTCCCCGTCAGACTGCATGACAAATGGGCCGTTGCTGCTGCCGGAATGCTGGGATGTTTGGGAGAAGCTGCAGTAAAAGCTTCAGCAGACACTAGAAGCAGCAGGTATCTTCTTATCCTGTGGCTCCACGGAAACACGTGAAAACTCAAGCTTTACAAGAGCCTGGACCTTTACAGAAAGCCAAACACTGCTGTCCTTACTGAGCATAAACAAAAGGGCATATTATCGCACGTAAACTACACAACACACAAACAAATGATGAATAAACATCCCAGAAGAAGGAAGTTTGACTTAGTTTAATGGGAAGAGATCTGAATGCTGATACGTTGTAAATGTTATTTCCTCTCCAAAAAAAAATAAATAAAAAAGTCGCTGCAGCACTCGATGATTAAAGCAAGAGAAAAGAGCAACGGAAAAATCACCTCAAGCTTTTTGCATCCGTTCCAGGTGGGTCCTTTTGTTTTTACTGCTGCTAGATACTCAGACATGAAGGTCTGTGTGGACTTCTCTAGTCACCGAACACACCGTTTGGTTTGCCAGTCCCTTCAGTTGTTTGCAACTTTCAAGAATGACACCAAACCCTCATTAGTATTGATTTAGTTCAAAATTTATAAACTTTGAAATTTTTGGTTTAAGAAACATAAGAGTTATGGAACATAATTGTTAGACCCCAATGGAAAAGGCTACAGGAACAAGTGGTGGAGGACCTGAAATGCAGTGGAAATAAAAATAAGAAAGAAAAAAATTGAGACAAAACCCATAGAGAAACAAAAAGGTAACAAAACAGAGTAGATGACCTGAAAGAAACGGAGAGAGGGCAATTAACTGAAATGAAGACAGTTGTGGATCATGACAAACCTGAAACCGGTGTGACTGAGGGACAATTCAAAATAAAACATGACCAAAAACCCAAAACACAACTGACTAAAATCAAACAATCCTCGCAGTACCCCTCCCCAAAAGGGCTGATCCCAGATGCCCAAAAACAACAAAACACCTGGCAGGAGGGGACATGGAGGAACAAAACAAGTCCAGCAAACATTTAGGGTCCTTGCAGGCTGACCCTGGGCTCACACTGAGAGGCACTCACACTGCATCCAGTCAAGTCCGGCCTCTGCAGGACTCCATATCCGTTTTGCCAGAATGCTGGGTCAGAACCTGAGCACTTTTTTGTGAAGTTAGGGTTATTAACGACCTGAACTGGAACTCGTGGAAGCGAGTATTAAGTGCACCCGGTCCATTTTTCAAATGTAAAAACAATTTTCCGCTGTACTAGCTGTTTTCACCGTGTTGTAAATATCACGTCATTGTGACAACCAACCCCGGTCTCCTCCATTGTTACACAATATATGTAACACAGTCAAATATGTACATTTAAGCCTATTTAAGACAGAAGTATTCTCTGTTTATGAAGACGACTCATACAGAAAAAAAGTGTAAATATAATTCAAAATCACAGCTGAATGAGGGTTTGTTTACTTGTACTTCCTCTATTAATGGCAGGTTATCTCATGAACCTACATGAGTTTGGAGTATTGTGAGTCTCTGGCTGCAGCAGGACTTCTGTAGCCATGAGTCATCTGCCCTAGCTAGACTGCTCCGGTGCCGGACCGGAGCTGGATCGGATATTTCTAGGATTGCTCTGAAAAGTTGGATGTAGATTTGTTAAAATCCCTTTAGACCTGATGATTTGTTTTTCTTAATTGTTTAAGATTGAAAAATATGTGATGTAAAAATAAAGCTTGGAAGTTAATTAAAATGAAAAAAACTTCATAAAGTCATTTTTTTAGTTGTATTTTCATCTTTCATTGCGCCATAATTCCACAAATTTGAATGAAACTAGCTTCATAAGAGGCTTTTCTTTGCAGTTATTAGGGATTAATTACATTAATTATTTATGTAGTTCGTTAATCGAAAAAATTTAATACAAAATATGTTCAAAAAGGCCTCAGACTGCTAAGGGTTAACCTTGATTTTAGTTAAATATTGATAAACTCAAGAGTGTTTGTAGAACCGAGAAGGTCTGAAAAGGATGAAATCATGAACAGAAAGCAGAAAAAGTTGACAGGTGTCAGATAGGATCTGCTCTGTTTATGTGCATGCCTGTTCCTCCGATTACTCTGAATATTTTGGTGGGGGTGAAAACAGCTCAGATCTGCTTTTCATTACAGTACAGGGACTTAAAGAGGAGCGCCAAAGCTGACTGCAGTCTTAACCTTGTCACTTTGACACCCCTAACCACCAAAAGCTTTCCACAAACCTTCCAGATACCCTCAACCTTGGCTTATAAATAGGAACCAGCTTTGCTGCCTCACGTCAGCCTCCCCGGTACCAGGCGCTCCATACATCAGAGCTGGAGTGGAATCCAATAGCGTGATGTTCGTGCATTCATCAGAGCCAGGGTGGCAGGCCCTCCGTGTAAGAGCTGCGGCGTTACAAAGCGCAGGCGTGCAGGAGCAGAGCAGCGTCTGTCAGGGGAAATTTGGGAAAGTAAATACATATAAGCGTGCTAAACTGCAGGTCCCCCGAGAAACGGGATCCCCTGGGAAAACAATAAAAGATGTGTTGGAAAAAAAAAAAAAAAAAAAGCAGTTGTGTTAAAAGTTTCCTGTGTGCTTCCACACAAAAGGAGGACGGACATGAGGATAAGTCGAACAAGGAATGAAAGACATATCCTGCAAAAGTGCATAAGAAGAGGAAGGAGCTGGTGTGTTGTTTTTATTTGTTTTTCACTCCTGTTTTTTCTCTTCTTTGGCTCCGCTTGTGTTCCTCCACAGCTGTTGCAGTTAACCCTTTATATTCTTTGATTTACTGTAATTTTTTATTTGTTAACACAATAATTCCAGTAGATTCTGAAGGAGAAAAGCGGCGTGAGCCGCTTTTCTCCTTCAGAATCTACTGGAATTATTGTGTTTATAATTAAAATGTGCAGGTTTTGATCATAAATTTTGATTTCTTTCCTAATATATACTATTTTTTAAGTTATATTCCACTAAATATGTTCTTTATTTGTGTTTATTTGAGTGAAAATAAATGATTCTTCAGTGAGGCAAAAAACTTTCCAGGGCAGCAAGAACAAAACTTGCTTTAAGGACGAGTATGCTCAGATGTCACAGCGAATTCCTCAGTTCCGTAATGATGGGGTACACACACAATGCCCACTCTGTGGTACAAAGGTAAAGGAAGGGGGGGCTCTTGGAAAGTTAAGGCTTAAAAGTTTTCACCGGTAGTTCCTCATTACAAACCTTTCCTGCTGCCAGTCTTAATTCATCTGCCTTTCGTTGGGCCTCCTGATCCTCCGGCATTAATCCTCTCCCACACTGAAGCTGAGCTCTTTTTAATCAAAAGCATTTCAGGGTATGAAATGACATTTATGCATCTAAATAAAATACTTATTCATGCAAAAATCTAAAAAATAAGTCATGATTTGTAATCTTTTATTTCGTATGTTACTATTTCTTTGCTCCCGTGTTATAAATGCACAAATCAGTGTTGCATATAGTGGACACATATGATGGCAAATCCTGCATTCCACCCTCTCCCTCTACCTACAGGGGGTCACAGTGTTTAAAAGTTGGCCTGCTGTTACACTTGTGACATCTGGAAGAAACCCAGTGACCAATTTATGGGCCAATCAAAACACCCAGGAGTCTGCAGGGAACAATGTGTCCCTTCTTTAGTCAAAATTAAGAGATTTTCTTTTATTTCTGCTCGGCTCCTATTTTGAAAAAATCTCCAATTTATGGCAGAAACCATTTATAAATTGTATAATCTTAATTATCCTTATAGTTCTTAAAAATCCTAACAAAATTAAACGCTCTGTGTCTGAATCACACAGAAAAAGCTGCTTTTCCGGACTCCTTTAAGCCTGGTAGAAGTGCGGTACCCACTTCCTCCCATTGAGACGGACAGAAGTGGCCTTCCAGTGTGGGAAAATGTTGATGGACAATGAGAGACCCGGATGGACCTCAGATAATCCTGACACCGACCGTGCCAACTCCACATCTGTCTACTCATGATGCCCCTCTCCCAATGTGGTGATCATGAAGCAATTCACGACACATTTTAATGGAGCATCAGGGGATTGAACTTATAAATGTTTTTTTTGTCTGATTCACAGATGTTCTTGACACCTGGAGCTGTTGTTCTTTTAGGCAGGTGAGCCCAGACTCAGTGACCTTGCACAACCTCAGCTCATGTGCGCTCCGAGTCCCAACACGTTACACGCTGTGGTCTGGACATCAGAGTGCAAGGCCATTTCCTTAAGTGTGCCTCACCCCCCCTCACCCCCTCCCTGCTACATACCCAAACAAAAGCCCCTTCTCTGGGAAAAAGCCTCTGGGTTTCTTAAAACCAAAAATAATGCTCACAATGCCTAACTGGAGTGCTTAGAGGGTTTTTATGGACTGCAACATTTGATGTTTTCCCCATTGTGGTTTGCAAAATCAGATCAGCTCAATTTCAGAAAAAATAAGTCTTTTGATCATTACAGTTGATGGAATTGTCCAAAAATTGGATGCACCTGCCACTGGAAATGAGGCTTGGTGGTGTTGCAAAAAAAAAAAACTGTATGCAATAAGTCCAAATTTTTGGCGGTTAGGATCTTGGCTGAATATGTCTTACATGCTTGAGAGGAATTTGGACAATAGAATCCCAGAATCTAGATGCTGATGATGGTTAGAGGCTAGACGGTGCCAAAGAATTGCTCCGAGGTTGAGGAGGGATGGAGCGAAGAGTGAAGTTAGGATCACACCGCCCCTCTGCAACGTGTGTCCAGGCGACCATTTTCAATGAAAAGTCAGTGCATAGGAGGGCGCAGGCACGCTTCTGCATCTGGAACTATGCAAGTTTTTAAGTCGGGTGGCAAGGTCTATGTACAAATCAGGCATTGAGGGCATAATGGATCTTCAACCGGGTTGAACTTTTTCACACATAATCGCAGCAACGTGACCAGAGACTCAGATTTAGGATTGGCGTGTGGATGGCGTCCACTTTAAAACATGGAGGTACCAACGGTTATAAAAATGACCGCAAAGGAGAAATGAATCATCGTAGTTTAGGCCCAGTTGGATTTAGGCCTGGGGTTGCTAAGCCAAATCTTGCAGTTGCTACAGCAACCCCTAGCTCTGAGCTGTGAAAAGAAAAGGAGCAAGATTTTAAATCGCTTTGACTTTGCACACTGAGACTACTATGGACGAGCGCTAATAAATGGTAAAAACACAAGAAGAAGGATCTCCTACGTTTTGCGTTCTTAAATGCACCACACGCGGCCGGTGTGTGCGCGCACCTTGAGTAAAGGGGGCCTAAATGCTGGTTTTTGGGGGACATGCGAGTAAACAGAAAAGGAAATGAGAAGTCCCTCCCTGCTTGTCCAGTGTGAACACTGTGGGCGAAATGCAAGTATGGCACAATCTTGAATATATGCTTACATGTCCAGTGAACCTGTAGCTGGAGAAAACCCATTTCAGAATTTGAAAGGCAATAAGTTAGCTACTGGTTCAAAGTGAAACACCAATTGATAAATGTTTGTAGAGTGGAAAACATGCAAGTTTGGCAAGTCTCTTTTTTTGAAATTCCAGAGTCACTTTACTTTAAATCTTGAGATGAGTGCAAAAGTACACATACAAGAAGCTTCTTGTATGGCACCTTTTCAGAAATGTGAAAAGGTTAGTTGAGTCAGTGTGTTGTTGAGTTCAGTAAAATAAATATACATTTAAAGTTTTAGAATAAATTTGCTTTTATTTATCATACAAGTTGCAGAGGGTTCAGCATCCAGCCTTCATCTGGTTCTGGGGAGGCAGAGGTTTTCCCAGGTGGATGCCCACCGTCAGACCAAACTCCTGGCTGGCATGTTTCTCCTGAACATCAGGGGTCAACTGGAAAGCCTTTGGGTCAAAGCAGTCCAAGGAGATGAAGGACAGCGGCTTCTCTTCCAGCAGGCCCGCAAGTCGGGAGCGCCAGCCCTCCAGCATGGTCTGACGAGCTTCAGGAGACGCACAGGAAGGAGCCCAGAAGATCTGAGGAGGCAGAACCTGGAAGCCGCAGTAATGCAGGATTCCATTCTGCATGGAAAGGACAACCACGTTACAACTTCTGCAGTTTGTGTCTCATGTAAGAAAGTTGTTCAGCACCTGGATCGGCCACAGAGTGACGTTCATGTCTCCATTGATGCCAGTGGAGCTGAACATGGATTCAAGAGAGCCAGTGGTGAAGGACAGCATGGCTTTCTTCTCCTGGATGGAAGGAGGACACGTTCAGCTCAGAAGTTCATCATGTCCATGCAGACATGTGGACTGAAGCCTCACCTTCAGGAGGCCCTGGCTGTAACGCTTCTCGCCAGTGAAGGCAAAGCCACATGTGAGCACACGGTCAATCCAGCCCTTCATGATGGCAGGAACACTGAACCAGTACATGGGGAACTAGAAGACAGCAACAACATGAGGACGTGCCGAGTTTACAGATGATCTGGAACTAGAGTTCACCTGAAAGATGACCAGGTCCGCCTCAGTCAGTTTAGTCTGCTCTGCAGTGATGTCTTCCACCAGTCGGCCCTCCGCCCACGCCAGCCTGGTCTCCTCCTGATACCGGAAGTGTTCAGCATCCTTCACGTCTCCTGTCACGCAGACACGGTTAGTTCAAACTCAGGTAGAGTCCAGCAGGTTTCTGTCACACATCAGCACACCTTTGATGTCCTCAGCAGTGGCAGCAGCTTTAAAATTCATAGCATACAAGTCAGAAACCTCTACTGTGCAGCCCTGAGCTGTCAGAACCTCCACAGCAGCACTTTTGGCTGCAGCGTTGAAGGATGCAGAGCTCTGGTGGGCAAACACAATCAACACTTTCTTGGCTGCAAAAACAAGACAAAGATTAGATAAAAATTTATATTTTAATGAAGTCACTTGAAAAAAGACAAAATTATATACGAAGAGAACCCTTCCATACCCATTTTGAAGGAGCTCAGCACTGACTGCCACAATGCTTTGTTGGTGAAAGGAGCTGAACTACAGATGAAGAGAAACATTCTGTATTTATTTACCTTTCTCAGGTGCTCTCAATGAACAATCAGGAGCAGCAGAGTCAAAGGTCATCAGGAAATCCTCTCACACTGATAATCCTGTACTGAAACTATAAAAAACAGTTTCAATATATGCACAATATAAACGAAACACTTTCAACACTAAATAAAAATGAAAAAAGTGTTAACAATTAACACTTACTTTTACCAGCTCTATTTTGATCACCACTACAGTTATGCTCCCTGGTAAAGAAGGCTATAAATAAAAGTCTCATCTGTGAGCTTCAGCGGCTCACATGTGAATCCACACACACTCCAGCAACTGCTTCACATCAGCACGTGGGATCAACAGTTGCGTGAGGGTTTGTGCAAACACACCTCATGACTCAGAGGTGTGGATCCGTCCTTTTTCCAGCTTCGGATGTTTATTTTCTGAGAATCGTGGTGGTTTGAGGGGTGATCAGGACTTCAAAAATATGCAGTTGATGCTATTTTTGGGCGCTCAGGATGATGTCTCCCATTTGTGTGAAAGGCATTGGACTACAGGATTCCACTTTTAGAAAAATCAAAGTAAAAACATTTTATTGTGTTTTGCTAATTTTGCTTTGTGTTCAAATTACTCTGTATAGGTGAAGACATTTATATATTTAATTTCTGCTGAATATAAACGAAGGAGCTTGGACTTGATAAGCTTTTAGCTTCATTCATCATTCAAACCATTTTTGTAACATCTGAGATTGTTGTTGGATAATTTGCATTGTTTCCTTTTATTTGTCTGTTTTTTTGTTGTTTTTGTTCGAAAATTAAAAAATGTTAAAATAAATTTGGGGAGTTTTTTTTTTTTGGCTGCAGAAAAAAAATATTCAGAGAAAGTAGCGACCATGTAAGCAAGAATTGCCTGAAAAATAAAAAATAAACACAACTGATGCTGTTTCTACAAAGTAAAGTCCCTTTTTGGATGACAAATACACAATTTCCTAAGTTGTTTCCTTGCTGAGAGGGTTGTTGTTTTAGCCAGAGTGTGCACGGCTTCCAAAATATGTTCTTTTATTTGTTGTAAACTACAAAATCTTGCTGATGTTTGTTAATCTGTGATCAGATCAGACTTGCATCATGATGATTCTCTGCCTTAAAGTGCACTGGCGGACATTTTTTTTTTTTTTTTGTTCCCAAAACAACCCAAATCCTTCAACGTCACCAGAACACTAAAGCTGCATGTTGTGGTATTTGGCACTAAAATATCAGCAGCAGATCCTTGAAATCCAGTGTGAGTCCAGCTGAGTTTAGGATTGTTTGTTCAGCACAACCCACAGATGCTCAGTTAGATTGGGATCTGGGAAACTTGGAGGACTGATCGCAAACTTTGTTAAAAGATGCATCTTTGGGACAAGTAAGGGCACACGTGTTTCTGTGTAAAGAGGCCAAAACAACACAATCATTGAGCAGGGAGTACACAAAGAGTAATAATCTCACTTATATTTTAATTTTATTTCTAAGAAAAACAAAGTTAGGACTTATTTTTGTGGTTTTGAGGGCGTTTGGAAAACACAAGAAAAAGAAGCTAAATAAATGATTTCTGACCCACACTACAGACTTGGCGGTGATGCACCACAAAGCTGTTTGTCAGCTGCCAATCACCAGCAGAGGAAGAAGAATCATTGAACAGGCTCTACTGGGGGTGTAGGGAAAAATCGTTTCAACGATTTATCGTGATATTTCCCTTGATGAGACTTATATCGATTTAAAATGCTAACAGTACAATATTTTATTAATTATCTATGATCTTGCTTTTGTTTTCCACCTAAACCTCCGACCACTAGTTGGCAGCACAGCTGAGCAGCTCTGCACCACAACCAAAACAAGATCTCACAAGAACCAGCTTGTGTTAAATGTTCAGTCAGCTGTGTGTTTTTGTTGCCTTGGGATGTGTACTACTTAGTTTTTACTTAGGATGGGTACTGAACCAATACTGTGCCACATTGCTGCCAGTATCAGTATACAGTTGCAGTGATTAAATAAAATACATTTTACTATTTTATTACAATAACATTAGTATTCAGGTGGAGTTTTTTTTTTTTTTCTTAGACATACTCTTGATAAAAGTGAGAAATTGTTCTGGGGATGTATCGTGAGACATATCGGGATATTTATCGTGTCGGCAGGCTAGTTTTTACACGTCACAGAAACACCCAGTGGATGGACGTCTCGTAGAACTTTACGGCCCGCTTGATCATTTTATTTCTTTAGGGTCCAGTTGTATGTATGTGGTCAGATGTCTGCATCCTGGCAGGTCTGCAGCTGTTCAGAGAACACTGACGACCTGTGTGCTCAGAGTCCTGTCAGTCATGAACAGAACTAACTTTTTCAGTTACAGTTTACTGTTGAAGTTGCCAGCCTTTTCTCACATAACTGATGCTTGGATGCCCACGACTGCTTCCCATTACTGTTCTTTTCTTTGAACAAAGATAAAACTGATGAGGAAAACTGTAGGGGAGATGCAGTTCTGACCCAATCACCATTTTGATCAAATCAGGAACACCAACTTTGGGGGCATTTACATTTCAGTAGAAAAGCTTTTTGACCCACAAATCATTTCAATCTGAAGTTCAAGCTGTCAACTGTTTTTTTTTTTTTTTTTTTTTTTATAAATGGCCAAAAGTTTTTAGAGTAGCCAATTTATAACCAAGTAATCATTTTACACTTGAACATTTGGATTACAAGAGTTAGTTTTGGCACAACAAGCCCAGCTGTAGTGCTACAAATTCTACTCTTTTGTACTTTCCAGTTCTGCATTAAAATTGAGATTCATCTCACAGCTCAAACGCTGGTGTTAATAGAACGCAACAAGCAAAAATCCTGACTTCTCTAAATGTAAAAGCTTTATCAAAATACAACTCCAAACTAAAACTCAATTAAGGAATTTACCATTTATTTATTTCTTATACAAAGTTACAATCCCATGTTCAGCATCCAGCCTTCATCTGGTTCTGGGGAGGCAGAGGTTTTCCCAGGTGGATGCCCACCATCAGACCAAACTCCTGGCTGGCATGTTTCTCCTGAACATCAGGGGTCAACTGGAAAGCCTTTGGGTCAAAGCAGTCCAAGGAGATGAAGGACAGCGGCTTCTCTTCCAGCAGGCCCGCAAGTCGGGAGCGCCAGCCCTCCAACATGGTCTGACGAGCTTCAGGAGACGCACAGGAAGGAGCCCAGAAGATCTGAGGAGGCAGAACCTGGAAGCCGCAGTAATGCAGGATTCCATTCTGCATGGAAAGGACAACCACGTTACAACTTCTGCAGTTTGTGGCTCATGTAAGAAAGTTGTTCAGCACCTGGATCGGCCACAGAGTGACGTTCATGTCTCCATTGATGCCAGTGGAGCTGAACATGGATTCAAGAGAGCCAGTGGTGAAGGACAGCATGGCTTTCTTCTCCTGGATGGAAGGAGGACACGTTCAGCTCAGAAGCTCATCATGTCCATGCAGACATGTGGACTGAAGCCTCACCTTCAGGAGGCCCTGGCTGTAACGCTTCTCGCCAGTGAAGGCAAAGCCACATGTGAGCACACGGTCGATCCAGCCCTTCATGATGGCAGGAACACTGAACCAGTACATGGGGAACTAGAAGACAGCAACAGTATGAGGACGTGCCGAGTTTACAGATGATCCAGGAACTAGAGTTCACCTGAAAGATGACCAGGTCTGCCTCAGTGAGTTTGGTCTGCTCTGCAGTGATGTCTTCCACCAGTCGGCCCTCCTCCCACGCCAGCCTGGTCTCCTCCTGATACCGGAAGTGTTCAGCATCCTTCACGTCTCCTGTCACGCAGACACGGTTAGTTCAAACTCAGGTAGAGTCCAGCAGGTTTCTGTCACACGTCAGCACACCTTTGATGTCCTCAGCAGTGGCAGCAGCTTTAAAATTCATAGCATACAAGTCAGAAACCTCTACTGTGCAGCCCTGAGCTGTCAGAACCTCCACAGCAGCACTTTTGGCTGCAGCGTTGAAGGATGCAGAGCTCTGGTGGGCAAACACAATCAACACTTTCTTGGCTGCAAATAAAAAAATAAGGCATCAAAATGTATTCAAAATGAAAGTTTTAAACAGTTTAAAAAAATGAAATTATTACCCATCATGAAGGGATCAAACTAGCAGTGACAAACTCCAGAAAAATAAAACTAAATGTGTGCCGAAATCACAGAGTGACACAACACTTCCCAACAAAGCACCGCCCCTCTCAGTTTTATCTACACACTCTCAGGTGCTCTCAATCAAAAATCAAAGGCACAAAGCGATCAGCTGGTTTAAACCAGAAGCTAAACAGAGTTTTATTTATTTATTTTTTCAGAACAGAGAGAAAAAGCACAGAACTAAACAGTGGTTGCAGTTGTTACATTTAAGACTCCAAAAGAGTTTCCAAAACAAAAACAGAATAAAGACAACGTTTTCAGCCTGTTTAGAGGAATATTTGACCTAAAAATGAAATATTTATGGAGAAATATAAGGGCAACATCAGTGTGGATTTCTTAAAATGACAAAATTTGCTGTTTTCGGTCTTGAAAAAGCCTCAGGAGAAGTTGTACTTCCTGTGACAAACTAAGAAGTTCAATCTACCTCAGGAACTGCTCACAATGTTCTACACCAGGGGTCTGCAACCTTCGGCTCCAGGGTGGGTCTTTTATCTCTCCATCGTGACTCTCTGGCTGAAGAAAAATAAAATAATAGTAATTTTCCCAAAAATTTAGAGTTTAGCCTCTAATTTAGCAGCATGCTAACGCTTTTTTTTTTTTTTTTGCTAGTTTGGGGATTTTAGGCTAATTTAGAGTTTAGCTTCTATTTTAAAAACAGGTTTTCGACTAATTAGTTTACTGAAAAATGTTTTGCAAATTTTGAGTTAGCTAATATTTTAGCAAAATGCTGATGTTATCAGTTAATTTGTTATATGCTGAAGTTTTTGGGATAATTCAGAATTTAGCTTCTATTTTACCAACATGCTAACATTTTTGACTAATTTAGTTTACTGAGAAATTTTAGGCTATTTTGGAGTTCAGCTAGTAAGCAACAAGCTAGCTTTTTGGCTAATTTGGCCTCTAATGAGTTTTTTATGCCAATTTGAACTTTAGCTAATATTTTAGCCATATATGCTAACATTTGTGGCTAATTTGTTATATTCTGGGGTTTGTAAGCTAATTTAGAGTTTAGCTTTTATTTTAGCAACATGCTAACATTTTTGGCTGATTTAATTTACTGAGGAATTTTAAGCTAATTTGGAGTTCAGCTTTTAATTAAGTAGCAAGCTAAATTTTTCGTTAATTTGGCCTCTACTAATAGTAGAAGGTTAAACATTTTTTTTAAATCCAATTTTGAGACATGTAAGTTTCTTTTTATTTTATATTTTTGCTTTTGTTCAGGCTAAAAATATTTCAAATAATTGACATTTATTTTTATTTAGTTTTATCTTTATATTTTTAAAGTACACCTATTTATACCTTACCATATTTGCACATGAGAGCATAAGTCTCAGAAGATAAATGGTAAAGGTGGGAATCTTTACGATTCGATCACGATTCAAGAGACGACGATTCCATTATGACAAAATTCGATTTCAAAATAATTATCAATGCATCCCAGATCTCCATGTTTTTTAAAGAAATATTTGTCTTTACACCAAGACAGTAGACCAGAGGTGTCCAAAGTCAGTCCTCGAGGGCCGGCCTCCTGCTGGTTTTCCAGAAACTCTGCTGTATCCGATTACCTGGATCAGTTGAGTTTAGCCAATGAGGAGCTTCAATAACAGGTTGCTTGGAAAACATGTAGAACATCGAGGACTCTTTGGACACCCCTGAACTAGACCAATACTTCATACTTTTGTCCACCAAAGTGCATTTTTAAGTAAAGACCACATCAAAAACACCAAAAACACAATTTTTGTAGACTTGCAACAAAGGAAAAATGTTTGAATTGAGAGGGAGGGAGTGGAAACTGTTAGGTAATGAGTTTGTTCTTTTGGTTTACACAGAAGCCCCCGTGGGTCCACGTTTGTGCTCCAGTCGAGTTTGGACATTTGGATGCATGTTTCAAAGATGTCTCCAAACCGTGCGTCACTCCCAGTTCCTTCAGACCACATGAAGAGGCAGATGCCGGCTGATCCTCTCACTCTCTGCTTCTGGTTTTTCTTTACGTTGACGTCTTCTCACGGGAGAGTTGCGTGAGGCGGAGCCCACTCATAAACTCTGCGAGAGGACAATAAAAGGCTCAGCAGCGAGCTTCAAAGAGGCGACTCGCCCCAACCAATGTGAGGAAGAGGAGCAGTAAGCTGCTGGAGGTCAACACAAACCCTGATGAACCTGAGGACGTCTTCACGTCAAAGGATTTTACTCTGATTTGAGTTAAACACTGAAGACTGTTTGTCAAAGATTTCAATGAAACAGGAATTCAAGTGTTTATAAATTTGTCTTTTGTAATCTTGCTTGTTCCTCTGCGGTTTCTCCACACAAACCCACTGCGGTTGTTTCAGTGCTAAGCAACCACATAGTCGAAAACAGATTTATTAAACCTTTTTTCTTTCTTTTTTTCACTGTTAGACGTATATCATATTACCTCATTCATGACACACTAATCCTCAGCCCCTCTGACACATAATCCCTCTTTAAGGTGGCTCCACCTTCAGCCAGCAAAGGGCTTTTCCTTCATATTGCAGATATAAAAGGCCTAAACCTGGTTTCACAATTACTCCGTTGTTAGAGTGCAACACTGTCGTGTGAGAACTGAGCTGCTCTTGTGGAATCATTTTGGAGGAAATAGTAAATCACTATCAATTATGTCTTTTCTGAAATGTCAAAGATTTGTCTGGAAATCTGTTTGATCCGATGTGAGATTCTTTTTAGATAACATTACATTGATGTTTGCTCATCTCAGTGTTGAATTTGAGGGAAGTGAATTTCTGCAGGCAAAAATAACCTCTAAAAGTGAGTTTGTTTGTCTTTTATTTTTTCATTTTTAAAAACAAGAAAATCAGATTTAGTATATTTTATAAGGTGAAAGCCTCTAAAAGTCATATGAAACTCACTGGGTGGGAATTTAAAATTCTCTTTTTAAAGCAATAAATTGAACTTGACTTCAATTAATAATCACTATATTTAATTATGTAATCTAACTTTGTATTTGTATGCATCACTACAAAAATTCATATTTATGATTATATGTAATTTGTTATATGTTTCTTATATTTTTTGTTATTTTTTTCAATCTTTTTGTGTAAATCGGATTTATAAATCCGAGTGATTATTGTTGTATTGTCCATAATGAGACTTGAAATAAGCCAATAAATCAAATCACACTTTTAAAATGTAGTCTACACTGCCATCTAGTGGCCAAA
>NC_050532.1:21413178-21417328 GCF_002922805.2 Oryzias melastigma
TTATGCAGTGTTATTGTGATTTGATTTAATAAACAGTGTGGAAAAAAGCCAACACGAGCCAGAGTTGAGCTATTACATGTTTTCCTGTATTTAATATCAAATTATACTCAATATAACCTTCAAAAAGTACCTTGAAAAACTAAAGGTGTGGCCTAATTTGATTCACCAAATCAGTCATGTTCTATTAAAAAAAAAAACATGTCTTCCTGTCGGAAGCGGAAACTGGGCGGGTCAACAACAATTTACGCGATTATGATTGGCTGAGAGCAGTGACATGTTTCGTGGGAGCCAATAGGAGCTAGCTTCGCGTAAACACTGAACAGATCGAAAAACCAGCAGAAACAGAATCTGGACTGTTTTTTTAAGATTTACGTCCAGATTGTGAGAGTTTGATGCATTAAATCAGCTCATGTTATTACAGAAGCTTTTCATTCTGTTTACCTGTAGAAATAAAACACGTGCACCAAACTAGTTGGTTTAGATTGTACATTTGAGAGTTAAATGCACTTTATTTGAATGTTTACTCAGTGTGATAACACTAAGTACTTTTTAAAACTACATGCACTTGCAAATAGACTCATGTACTTAATTTCTCACCCAAGCTGGTATCAATTCCATTTTTATTTGCACCCATTAGGTTGGGGGTGCTAGCTAGCAGGGGAAGGTGTAAACAGATGGATGATGGGAAATGGAAGGAGGCTCACTTTGCACCAACAAGTTAAAGAGGAATTTCTAATTTACTCCTGCTGCTCTGCAGAAACTGGCTTAGAAAACAAGTTTGGCTCATTGAAGACCGCAAGGAGTGAGATTAGAGGGAAGGACAAGAAGCAGAGGTTTGGAATTTAAGACAGAAATAGATGGTGGATTAAAATATTAGCAGTGACTTCCCAGAAAATGGAGTGACAGTTGTACAAGAACAGAGTTTGAGCTGAGTGACAGAAGATTTGAGGGATAAAGTAGTGTCCGATGACTTTTAGGAAGTGGGCAAAAAGTTCAGTTTAAACTTTTTCAAATGGCATTTTTTCATCTGCTCCTAATTCATCACAATTTGAATAAAGAAACATTTAGAAACACAGTTTTAATCTTATATTATTTTGTATATGTCCTCTATCGTGAGCAAAATACAACAATAAAATGCTAAAAACGTTATTTTCATTGAAGTTCAAATACTAATAGTTTTCATATTTTATTAAAAAACAAAAATTCAATAACTTATTCCCCAGTTCTCGATCTTCACCACTAGAGGGCGACAAAGCAAAGCTTTGCTGAATTTCAGGCCAAAAGCCTTGATAAATAGTTTATGGTTAAAACACTGACAGTTCATGTTCAGAGTAAATTATGTTGATTCAAATTTGGGTTGTAGTTGGATATTTATTGAAATAATAATTTTAAACAGTGGAAAATAAATAATTTCAAGGATTAATGTTGCTGATCTGATCATCAGGATTAGGTTGAGCAAACTGAGGATTTCACATTTTTTGCTATTTAAAAAAAATATTCTTATTTTTGTAATTTTTTGTAATACTTTTAATTTTCTTAATTTTTTCTTTTATTTTTTTATTTTCATGTATTATTATTATTATTATTTTTTAAACTTTAAAAACAGATCAATGTTTTTTTTTATTATTATTATTATTCAATAAAATAAAACAATTTTAATAGAGTCACTTTTTCCCTAAATTCCTTTCATTTCATCAGAACATTGAGTTTTGATTTTGCTTTAAATACTTTTTTTATGGAAGAATTCTTAAGAAATTGATTGTTTTATCTTGGAAAGCCCACTTTTAATTTTAAAACAATTCTAAAAATAAAAAATAAAAAAAAAGAATCACATCTATTATTTGTTTTTCTTTTTTCCCCTATTTTTTCTCATCACAGTTGTTCAGTTTCAATTATATTGCTGATATTGAGCTCCTAAAATTATCTGTTCAACAAAAAATAAATAAATAAAAATGTAAATATTCAAATTAACAAATAAATCAATAAAAATGTTAAAAAATATATAAACATGAAAAAAAACAATCTTTTCGTTCGCTGTCACAGCAGTAAAAAACCTAATTAAACTTACATTAGAACCCAAATATATGTAGGAACACAAATAAATGTGATTTTTTAAAATAAAGCTAACATCACATGTGTTTTTTAATAAAGATTTTTTTTTCAAATGCATCATGCATTCACAGTGACCTAAAGTGTCTTTAGTAAAATGTTAATTTATATAAAAATCCATGTTAACGTGAGCAGCTGAGAAGATGAAATCTCTTGCTTAAAAGTTGGAATTTGGCATTTGGAGATTGAAACTAATGATAAAACCTGCAGATTAAACGAAAAGTCAAACAAATCTTAGTATTTTTAACATAAATTTAAAATAAAAAAAGGTTTTATATCCTGTTTACATAAGCTGTTCTAATCTTTGTTTTTTGCTCGGAAGGAAAATCTGAGATCAAGAAAGTGTCAGCAAAAGAATTTTAACTTTGTGGGACACAGCCAGGATTGTTTTCCCTGATTTATTAATTATTTAAAATTTATGCTTTAAATATCAATGAATTTTTTTAGATGATAAAAATTGACTTAAATGAGGCTATTTGACTAAAATATGCACATTTAGTTTATCAATAGATGTGCGGTGTGGAGATTATTAACTTAAAAAAATATAATAATTCATAAGATATTTTTTATATTGATAAAAACGGCTTAAATTTTGCTGGAGTTATTCCAAACAGTTGATTTTTGGGCGTAAAAATGTCTCCTTTCGAAGCACTTATTGGCTTAAATTAAACATATTTTCGGAAAATAGTGAAAATAAATTATAATAATTTCATTTTGTAAACTAACTGATTACACAGACTTCTATAAGTGTCTTTAAAGTGTACTTGTGTTCTGCTCGTTCCCATGAGAATTTAATTTAGCTTCTAATTAAACTGTCTTGTGGTCATTTTTATTTCATAATTTTTATTCACAGTCCGTTTTGGTTTAAGATAAACATGTGCATAAAAGATTAATTTAGACAAAAATATTTTTTTCATTAGTTGTCTTGTTTTATTTTTATTGTTATTATTATTTTAAATCAGAGCAAGCAACATCCACAAACCCTCATCACTGGGGGGCCGCCTCAGGCACCAACATGAGTCTAAATGTGTCTCATTTGGAGAAAATATGTTTACTTATTTGAAAATGTTGTCAACAAAACCACAGATCTGCACTGTAGTGGAGATCATCCATGGATTAGTCTTTAACTTTTCCTTAATTTAAATTTGAAATCAGATTATTTAAATTTCAATGAAACAATCCTGGAAAAATGAATTATAATTCAGAAGAAATGTTTTCTGTTTATTCTGGCGCTGCTTTTTCCCCAGGAAATAAACTATAAAATTAAGTAAATTTATACATTCAAAAACTGTGAACAAAAATGTTAATATACATTAAAAAAACTCAGTGACAAGATCATTGTAAGACAGTTTCATCAGAAAAGTGTCATTTTATTTGAATAAATGATGTTAACCATGTGATAATTCCAGGTCCTGGTGACACTATAGTAAAGAAAAAAAAAATCCTCTTTTTGAATCTGATGTGTTCTTGTCATTTCCTCTCCATTAACCCGCCGAGGCTGCTGCTCTCGTCTTTGTCCGTACATCTCTGTGCCGTAATGGGACCTGGAGGGTTTCAAGTATTGTCCATGTCCGCTCCAGCAGCAGCAAAGAGCTTTTTATTATCAACACACTCTGGACACTGAATACAGTCTGTTTGGGAACATGGCGGATCAGGATCATCCGTCTGACAGTGAATCTGACCACAAACAGAGCAGGAGTCTGCAGGAATATCAGGAATATCAGAAATATCAGAAAAGGAGATATTAGGTGTTTGTCCATGAATGGTTTTAGTTTATCAAAAGTGTCTTTAGTTGAGACGTTTACTTCATCAGTAAGAAGGTTTTATCATTTCCAGCTAAAAAAAAGTGTTTTGTACTTTTAACAAAAAATACTAAATATTTGACCCCTGAGGAAGTCAAATATCAAATTGTGGCTGAGGTCAAATGTTAAAGTTAAATATTTTAAAGGTGCAAACCACTTTTTTAAACATTTTTATAACCTTTTCATGGCCTTTTTTAACATAGGGGGTTAATTTTATTTTATTTGACTTTTGATCAACC
>NC_050532.1:21417856-21431424 GCF_002922805.2 Oryzias melastigma
TTTACAGATGAGTCAAAATATCTTTTTATATTTTTTATATTTTTTTATTTTGTAACATGTTGTTAGTTTAAATTAATTAATTTTTTTATGCATATTTTTTCAATAATTATTAGTTCACGTTAGAAAGTAATTTTGTATTAATCCAAATAAAAATCGAATGAGGAAAAAAGGAAAATTAAATTATTTATTTTCTTGCTTTTATATAATTTTCATCCATTTCAAAATTAATCTTCCTTTTAAAGTAGCTCCAGTGTATATATTATATAAAATAGCCTATTTATATATTAAAAAAGACAGAAAACGATTTATTAAACTGTGTTTTATTATAATTTTCCTCTTTAAAAAACATTATTCTGCGTAGATGTCATTTGTGAAGTCCGCCGTTGGCGCGCCCTCTAGCGGTGCGTCTTGGGCACAGGCGGTACTGGAGCTGCTCATCCCTCTCCTCCCTCTCTGCTCCTTCCAGCCACAATGAACGGGCTCTTCTGAGGGAGGCGCGCCTTGTAGGAGGCTCGCAGAAAAAGGAGGCGAGCTGTTTGGACTATGAGCCCCCTCTTGGTCACAGGTAGGTCCGAACATCTTTACATTCGTCCCGCGTTCGCCTCCAGGTAATGTTTCCCTAGATTCAACAAAGAAATAAATAAATGACGCGCGAGCTGATTTCAGTAACCGCTCACGCGCTCGGGTTTAAAGGGGTTTCTTTCCTTTCGGGATGCAGTGGCGTCGTTTCCACATGCAGGTGCAGCTGGTATCAAATGCGGAGACCCCGCTCCTCTTAAAGGGACATGAATCTGGGACGGGGAGCGTTGAAGTGACTGCAGATCTCGTGCAGGCCAGCGCGCGGAAGATCCTGCAGCTGTGCGTCAGGCTGCAGGCTCCAGGGTGTGTGCAGCCGCCTGCAGGGCTGCCTGCCTGCACAGCTGGAGCTCCCGACTCCCACTCAGCTGCACCCACATTTGAGGAGGGGAGTCTGAGAAACTCTGGCTCGGATGACTCATGGATACCGGTCCTGGTTGGGATGTGATCAAAGGAAAGGACTCTGTCTTGTTGAAGCCTTTTGTTCTCTTTAGTTTCTGACTGGCTGGACAGAATGTCAGAGGAGTAATGGGAGGTGGAATTGCCTTTGGGCTACAGAGCAGCATGCGAGGCAGCAGGGCTGGTGTAATGCATGCTGCATAATGGACAGTTTGCAGTGACATAGAAGCTCTTTTTACCAGCCTGTTCGTTAACCCCCCAACCTCCTTACTGTACTTTTCTGTCCTTCCACATGAGCGAACTGAGGTCTGAGCTTTACTCCATGGTGACTTCAAAAACTCAAAGCAGGATCACATACAAAAAAGCAGTTTGTAGCTGTTTTTTTGAATAAAATACGATTTTAAATCTGTTTATTTAGGATTACTTTGAGCTTTGATTGAAGTAGGATAATCTTGAAAAGTGGCTTTATCCAGAAATCTACTCTGGATTTCTGCACTACAAAGGGGCTAGCCTAAAATTTGGAAAAGAACACTGATCTTGAGAAGAAAGTAAAAGGCAACAAGTCATTTTAATGAGCAAGAAATCTGTTAATGAGAAATGAAAAACAAAGTTCCAAAGGGAAAACGGAAAAATGCTACAAAAAACAAACAAACAAAAAAAACTTCAAATTACATTTTGTACAGCACGATAATGAGCATTTTTTGCTAGTTTCAAACAAATAGTTTGTAATTTTTTGGAATATTTATGGACCAAATTGTAGTGAATTTTGACTAAAGTGACAAAAAACTACTGTAATAAATGCAAATGACTAACTTTAGAACACAATGTGAACAAAATGAAAGTAATATTTACTAAAATTCCTAAACTAGCACTTTATTGTTAGAACATACATGTAAATTTGTGCTTCAGAACTAATGACTATGAATACTAGTCATACTTAACATTCCTAAAATTGAATCAAAAATTGATGTGAAATTTGAGTCTTAAATTAAATTTTTCTATTGTAAATAGAGCTTGGAGCAAAAGGATTTTGATGTATTTTGTTTAGAATTTCATTTTTTTTTAGACTCTAGCTCAGAAATGTGTAAACTTTTTGACTCTTGGGCCACAAAAGCACCAGTAGCAGATGTGTGGAGTATTTTATGTCATCCACCTGAGAAAGAAATAACTTGGAATCTTGACAAAAATGTGCTTTAATTTTGATGAATTATTAATTTTTGTATTTTGAAACTATGAAGCCCCTAAAAGGACATCGAAGTAAAAAAAATAATTTTAAAAACTGGTGGATACTAGTTAGTATCTGGTGCACACCAATTACTATTTGCCTGGTGCACTGGGGTGTTCTGTGTGTTTTGATTTGGAGACATGCTCACCCAGTTGCTATCTGCCTGGTGTGCATCATTTACTATCTGGTGTGGACCCAGTTACTAACGGGTGCGTACCAGTTACTATCTGGTATTCACCCAGTTACTATCTGGTGTGCATTGCTATCTGGTGCTGTGCATCAGGCTGGTGCGCACCCAGTTACCATCTAGTATTCACCCAGTTACTATCTGGTATTCACCCATTTATTATCTGGTACGCACAAGTTAGTATCTAGTGCGCACCCAGTTATTATCTGGTGTGCATTGCTATCTGGTGCTGTGCATCAGGCTGGTGCGCACCCAGTTACTATCTAGTATTCACCCAGTTACTATCTAGTATTCACCCAGTTACTATCTGGTATTCACCCATTTATTATCTGGTGCGTACCAGTTATTATCTGGTACGCACAAGTTAGTATCTAGTGCGCACCCAGTTACTATCTGGTGCGCACTACATACTTTCTGGTGCACACCCAGTTACTATCTGGTATTCACCCATTTACTATCTGGTGCGTACCAGTTATTATCTGGTGTGTACCAGTTATTATCTGGTGTGTACCAGTTATTATCTGGTGCGCACCAGATACTTTCCGGTGTGGACTCAGTTAGTAGCTGGTGCTCTGCATCTGGCTGGTGCGCACCAGATAATATATAGAAAATAACTTTTCTTCTAAGAATTAAGGTTAAAAAAAGTTCTAAATACTGAAGTAAAGCTCTTTTTTTTTCTAAAAATTGAATTATTTTTTTCTGGTTACCAACTGCTGTGCGCCTGATAGTAACTGATTTTTGTTATTTTTTACATTGAAGTTAAAAAAAATCTGGTTACTAACTGGTGAGCACCAGCTAGTAACCAGAATTTTTTAGTATTCAAGTTTTAGGCAAAATATATATATATTTTTTTACTTTAATGTCCCTTTAGCAGCTCTGTATAAAACTGAACTATTTTGTTGTTTTTATTACAAAACTGTAGCTTTTGTTCATTTTTTTGCGCCATTTGCACCAGTGGGTTTATGTCCTTCAGTGAGAACGCAAATTTAGAGAAATTTGGTGTTGAATGTTAAAAAAAAATCAATGTCTGACCCAGAAAATAACACATGAACGTCAGAATTACAGGGAAAATAATCAATGTATTTTTTTTTCCCAATCGGTGGGCTGTAGTTTGTCCACCCCTGTTCTAGCTCTTAGTTAAGAGTAAATAAGTTAAACTTAAAACCAATTAAAGTGTCTTAAAAATACAGTTTTAAATCTCTGCAAGTACCTAATAGTTTGGTGTGTGCTAAAAATAACCCGATACACCTTTTCTGTTTTAATGAGACAGAAGAGCAGCTACAAGAACACATCCTTTTACTACTTTAAATTCATCTTAAAAAAAAAGTGGGACAAAGCTGCTGGAAGTGGCAGAACGGAGGCTGTGATGTGTTCAGTGTCTGCGTGGTGGTTTGGCGCTTTGTGGTTGTTGACTGCTGTGAATGTGTGAAACAGCCAGCTGCTGCATGTGGCGGATTATGGCATCAGGCCACCACAGAAGGGTGTATATGGAGGAAGGAAGGAAGGAAGGAAAAATGGGTTTATGGGAGAGCACAGGTGCCATGGCAACCAGCATGAGCTGTGGATATGAGATTGATCGGTACCATTTAAGGGTGATGAGACCGTTCTAATGACACGTCACATTCCCATCTGGAAGGAGGAGGAGGAAAAACTCCAGCCACACTTTGGGAGATCTACTATAATTTTACTGAAATGACACGTTGCAGCGCCGCTGCGGCTCCAAGAGCTTATTTTGGAAAACGTGACGTGTGTGCACCTCTCTGTGTAATTACGTTAGCCCCTGCTGCTCGGTGACCTCCGTCCACTAAATAAACACATTAATGAATGTTTGTTTTACATTAGTGTCACTCCCTGCCCCTGTGAGGCGGTGCAGCCAGGCAGAAGGATGTGCAGCCAGGCAGCTGAACTTCTTTCTGCAGCGAGGAGGATCCACACTCTGAAGGCTGCACATTTGTGCCCTCGTATGCTGCGTCCGCAGTTACCCTCGCGCTGTAATTGATAGCTTTTCTTAGCCCGCGGCGGCGATTTTCCACGTGGCCTGGTTCACGGTGTCTCCACTTGCTCGTCTTGTGGATGAGTGACCTCTCAGTGGGGTCCCCGTGGCCCACATCCTCACAGATCAGCACTCAGGGGGTTAACAGCTTTCCTCCAAACCATCAGGTTTAGTCCAAAAAACTATTATTTCTGCCTTTTACATCTTCAGTAGCCCCACCCTCACCGTCGCACACACACATATACACGCATCACCCAATTTACTCCCAGCCGGGGTGATTGATTGTTGCTCCTCGACGGGGCCTCCTGCCGTCTGTGTTGCCAGGGCAACAGCGGCCTCTTCAGATGCGGGTTAGAGATGAAAAACGAGGGTCACCGTCAAATTCGATGAACGACATTTGAAGAGAGCGGGCTTTCACCAAAGCAGGCCGCGTCTGACTGACTGAAGAGGATCCGCTGGATCAACCAAAACATTTATTGGTTTAAAAAAGGAATAATCATAATTTTTATCAATTAAAATCCACCTTCACTTGTTCTGAAAACACGTGAAGTCACTTCCTGTAAGGTCAAAAATATTTCAGTTTAAAGGTTTTACATTAACTTCAGCTTAAATGAATACTTAAATGAATATGAATACTGTAGCAAAAGAAAACAAATCTTAGATATCACCTGACAAAGAAGTTTATAACTTTGTATTTAGAGAATATAGAAGTCTCTGTGTGGAATGAAGATATTTACCTGTCTGGGTGGAGATCAAATAAACTCAATGAAAAAAATGATGTTTTGACTAAAACTAAAAGATAAACTTTCAACTAAAAGTGGATAAAATTGTCCCAACATGTGGAAACCTACTTAAACGAAGAGTTTTACCCATGAAGCTTTGCCTAAACAAAAACAGGAAAAAACATTTTTTGTGTTCTTCCATGCATGTAAATAATAATGACTAGGAAGCACATATTTAAAAAAAATGTAAATAAGTATATATATTTATTAAAAAAATCATACTGCAAAAAAAAGATAAAACTAGCTAAAAAAATGCCAAATATGTATAATATTAATATTGTTTTTCTCATTTTAAGTGAATAAATCTGCCAATAGAAGTAGTAGAATTTTTCTTGGTAGGATTTCTTATGAATCAAACCTAAAACCTTTAATCATTTTTGCATATGAGTCCCTACAATGAGCACACCTCCAAACTATTTCTGAAGTCAAGAATACTCAGATTTAAAGATGGACTTTTCAGACTCTGCTGGTAATGTTTAAGGCCAAAACTGTTATGTTTCTATGTGGTTTACAAAATATTTTTGTTAAAAATGAAGGAAACAGCAGAAGAAAATATGACTTTAAAGTACCTAAAGTATAAACTACACTTTAAACAAATGACTATTTCCCCTTGTTGGGGTCAAAAAATTGAATTCTTTGGATAGTGACCTGAAAAAGTGATTACCGTATTTTCCGGACTATAAGTCGCGGTTTTTTTCATAGATTGAATGTCCCTGCGACTTATACTCCAGTGCGACTTATATACGAATTTTTAATGAGATGAGATATGGACCGTAAGTCTAGAGTGCCCTCTTATGGTGATCTATGCAATTACTTTATTTACTTTAGTTATTCAGACGTGACACAGAGGACGAAGAATTTAAGGGATTTAGTGATATGGAGTGAGATTGCGTGCAATTAATTACAGTAAAGATACAAAGTTGATGAGTTCTTGAGGCTATAGTTAAATAAAACTGTTATGTTATATAAATGCTACACCTTTTCGTTTTTTTCATGATGCTAATATGTGAATATGTGTTGACACATATTCAGCCTGTTTTCTATTCACTTATGAATGTTATAACTTCTTCCAGGATGATGTAATATCGTTTTTTTCAACCAGTTTGTAAAATAAATTACTTGAAAAAAATGCGACTTATACTCCAGTGCGACTTATGTATGGTTTTTTCTTCTTCATTATGCATTTTTTGGCCCCTGCGACTTATACTCCGGTGCGACTTATAGTCTGAAAAATACGGTAAGTTTTGCTTGTTAAGCTTAAACGTACAAACCAACATAATTGATTTGTTTGCAGCATGATGTAAATATAGTGGGTTTCTTTATTCTTAAAATGAGTTGTGATGTCCTGAACTTTTAAGCCAACTTTAATTTAATAAATAAACACTTAAACTTGGAAAAAATATGTCTGAAAATAAGTGTTTTGTTTAAAAAAATGGGTATATTTATACACCTAAATTCTATTTTAAGAGCAACAAGAATCCAGTCATCCTTATGTAATAGATTATTATCATGTTAGGACTACAATTACAGACTTTAAGATAATTTAAACTTAAAAATGATGTGAACATTTTTCAAATAAGTCAAATAAAACTTTATAATTTCCTGAAATCAAGTATTTGGGTTTCTCGAAACAAAATCTACATTCATTGATAAAACAAAAGTAATTAGTAAAATTGACCAAAAATTTGTTACATTACTTAGAATAAGACATTTTAAAGATAGAAAAGCAATAATTTTTTTTTAAAAACAAGTCATTACATTTTACTCGAAAGTTACTACATTACTTCTGTCTTAAATCACGTTTATTAAGATATTTAAATTAGAATCTTAAATAATTTTTTTTTATTATTGTTGTGTTTTTGCAGTTAATGCAAAAATACAAAATATGACCAAGTATTTATGTCATTTATGTCATGTTTATAATATACTCCAATTGTGTCATCTATCTCCATCATGAAATCTATGGAGTTGACTCTATGGGGAGATTAAAAACACATCATGGCTGCAGCTGAGCTTTTGTTTCCTCTGGATCTAACATAAAAACCTGTTTTTATTTCAACTTTATGGTTTTTTAGATGACAGTTTTTGCATTTTGTTGTCCAATGAAATTCTATCCCTGCTCAGAAACTGCTCAGATTGGACCAAAAAAAAAAAACCTCCAACCAGCCTGATCTCATTCAACCGCCCAACATGATGCATGTGCAAATTTCATGTTTGCAGGCATTGTTGGCTTCAGAGGAAACAAACAGCCTGTAAATGAGGCGCAGAATGACTCCGGTTAGTAATTGAGATGCTGCGAGGGATGGACGGATATTAGCTGCTGGTTGTCGGGGTAACAGACAGGAGGGAGATTGATGTCTAGAAAGGTGAATAGAGAAGCAGACAGGAGGAGGAAACAGAAGTTAAAGACGCACTCTCATTAAAAAACATGTTTTTGTAGCATTTTTCTGACAATATATATAATTATTTAAGATTAAAAGTGCGTCTTAGTAATTCTTTATTCAAATCTTGTTGGATTAGGAGCAGATGAAAACCCGGGGTTTGGAAAATCTCAGGTTTGTGAGCCAAAATCTCCCTTCTCCGCTGCAATTCTGTCAGACAAATAGATCCATTAACGTCTTCATTTTCCTCGTCTGAGCTGACATTTGGCTCAAAACTGTACGGCTGCATATCTCCAATAATTAAGAATTAATAATTCTTAATTTTTTGCTAGGCTAATGTTAGCTTGGGTCTGTGTGGCTCTATAAGCAAACGGGAGAGCGTATATGCAAAGGAATGCTGGGATATCAACGTAGAGTTGCTTCCAGTCCCATCTAGAGTTGAATTTCTAATCAATTTCTGCAAAAAAATGTCTTCAAAGACGTTTTGATTTTAGCTAAAAACTGCATAATGATAAATAAGTGACCACTGGGAGCAGTTTTACAGATAGTTGGAGTAGGAATTCAAGCTGTTTGTGAGTTTACAGTCTTATTACTGTTTTTGTCAGACCTCAGACAGGTTTCTTGAAGTGGCTGCCTTCATAGCTGCTGCACCCACTCCCTTCCTATAATGAGGCGTTCAAGGACGACCTTTTTGCATCTGACCCTGAATACACAAACCGTTTTTGTTCACTGCAAAAATAGCAAGTCAGCGTTGAAACAGGCAAATTACAAGACACTTTGACCGTGAGCGATAGCTCGCCAAGATAAGGCTCTGCGGCTGATTTAGCTGTAACTGAACTCATGTTCGACTCCGGAGGTTTAGATCGGAGGATTAACTTCTCAAAGCTTCTTTCTTGGTCTCATAAAACGCCTTTGAAAAGTTTAAAACGCTTCCAGAGAAGTTGGTTGACTTCAGACAACAAGGCACAGTGCGGAGAGAATAAAACAGCAGCCGCTGATGAAAACTGTTCCTGATAGAATCTTTTACACACACATGCAACAAACAGGTTGAAGTAGTGTTTTCATACACACACTGTGTAATGTTACCTGCACTGTGAAAGGAGGTAGCCTAAAAAAAACAGAAAAGAATGCTAATCTTAAGAAGAAAATCACTAGAAAGTATATCAAAATCTAGAAATGAGGCTTTCAAAGAGGGACAAATAAGCTTAAAAAAGTGAGCTAGTAGAAATACTAGAAAATGAATGTTATACACCCCAAAAATAAGTATTTTTTGCTAGTTTTAAGCAAATGGTTTGTATTTTTTTGTTTTAAGTACCTACTTGTGGTTCATTTTGATAAGAGATGAGCCGATGTCCTTTTCTCTGGCTGATACCAATAACCAATATTTCCCCGAGATATTTAATGTCTACAATAACACCAAGTTTAGATTGTCTTTTTGTTTTTTATAAGAACTGCACAACTTTTCTGCCACCAAACAATCCCATCATAATTGACTTTTTTAAATACGCAGGAAGGGATCTCATCGGAACAAGTATCACTTCAAAACTTGGAAAATATATCTGAAAACATTCAGACAGCTGAATTACTATTAGACGTTCTTTTTTTTTCAAAATCAAATGATTTTTTTTTTAATTTCTTTTTTTTTTAAATCAGTCTGATACCAATAAATTCAAATTATGAAACCGATACTGGCACCGATATGTCACCCATCCCTAATGTTAATTAAAGTGACCAAAAAATTGTGTAATAATTGGAAATGACTTATTTTACAACAAATTGTGGCCAAAATCACAATAATACAAATTGGCCCATCTTAATAAATCCTCATAAATTCTCAAAAATAACTTAATTTTTTTAACATAAATCTTTATTTTTGTTCCCAAAATGATGACAGTAAAACAAATCTAACTTGTCAACATTTATTAAACTTTAAAATAACATAATTAAACTTAAACCAAATCTTACAGTGCAATTTTTGAGTCTAAAATCAAGATATTCAAGAGTTTGAATTGATATATTTAATAATAAATACTTTAGTTCTTGGTACTAGCTCCAAAAATTCTCATTCTTTGCTGATTTTTAGAAAATCTTGGAAAGATGTAGAGCAGGGGTGTACAAGCTATTTATAATGAGGGCCAGATTTTTGGAGGTGAAAATGTTAGAGGGCCAACCATTCAGCCTTTAAATAAAAGTAGTTATTTAATAACATAAATTGCAACATTTTAGGTAAACATTTTATAGCAATGACATAATTTTCATTTTTTCAAGGCAAGTCAAATTTATAAAAGTTTATTTATTTGTTGATTTGCTTCACATAAAACATTAAAAGAAACAGTCAGAAGGAATAGAGGGATCATTAGAAAAATATATATTTTTGAAAAAGTTAGGAATGAATCTAGGTAAAAAGGTAAAAAGAAGTGAATATATAATCAAGAAACAAACATTTAAAGAAAAATACGTTATGAGGTTTTGTTTTTTTACATAGAAAACAAATACATCAAAATATATTTTTATCAAAATCAAACGTTTTCCACACCATTTATGCTCAGTTATCTTGTCATGGATTGCATGTTTTGTCTTGAACTCCTTGAAAACAGTCACAGTCTCTTGATATTTTAGAAAGACCGTTTTATATTTCACTGAGAAAACTTCCATTTGTCCTAAAAGTTGCAGTCACAGCTGTCGAGTTTTCTTTTTGATTTTTAGTGAAGAAAGTCTCATTTTAGAAGAGATCTGGCAAAAAAGGAACAAAAGATGCTCCACAGCAGAACAAACCCAGAATAATTTAGAAACAATCTTTGAAATTTAATTTCTTGATTTTTTTTTTTTTATTATTTATTTGAATCAAAACCATCTTTTGTTACACTTTAAAACAAGCTCCTTAGAAATAAGTAAAACATTAAACAACCCCACAACTATTATTTTTGCTATTGAAAAACTTTGTTATAATTTTTTTCAAGACAAAAAATAAACATTTTTCAGGTTCAGTTTTTGCCGTTTTCTTTCTATAACTTTTTGGTTGACTCTTCTCTGTTTCTACTTGTGTCCCTCAGGTTAACGCAGCACCTGAAGCAGCTCTTCGGGATAGTTGTCAGTCGCTGTGGATTCCTCAGGCTGGTCTCCATAGCAACGCCTTGCTCTTCCTGACCACCGCTGCCACGCGACAGCTCCTTCCCCATCCTCCCGTCTGATCGACCAGCCCTGAAGTTCTGTCGGAATGGACACCGAGTCGACCCACTCCGGCTACTCCAGCCGCTCGGGGAGATCAAACCGGCACGGGTACGTTTCCCGCCCGCTGCATTCCTCACTGCTTCTCCACAACTTCCCTCCTCCACCGCCGCCTCCGCCTCACCCCGGCCATATGCTGTTCTGCTAGTTCTACTAGCTCTAACCACATGGTTGAGGCCCGGTAAATGAGATGAGCGAAAAGAGGAGGATAGATTGTGGATTAGGGTCGTCACAGCTCGCTGGCTCTAACCCATTTCCCTGATTGAGTCCGTCTATTCCGCACATGACAGATTTATTTCATCCTCTCCTCCACTTTGATGTTAATTTCATTTTCTTTCTGCTCTCTTTTTGTGTAGTTGTCATTCCTTTGTATTAATTCATGTCAGAATATTCATCTCATGAAATAAAACCTCCCAGCATGAGGCCTACTTTTGCTATTGTTTTCAAATGTGGAAAAGTACCAAGAATATTTAAATTCAGGCTTAATTTTTGTTATAAAACTGTGTTCGTCCCAGAGATCGAAGCCGTGAGCGACACAAAGCCAGCAGCAGCAAAGACAGCAATCGCTCCGAGAGATCGGTGGTCATCAACCCCCCCGACACATCGTCCCAGGACTCCCCCGTCCACAACGGCGAGCCGCTGCCCGGGGAACCCGCGCCGGCAGAAAATGGGGACGAGGCGCAGGTATGTGTTGACGCAGAGCTCCAGCACACCAGCCAAAGAGTTGTTTTTGTGTTTGTCTCTGATCTCATTAGTGCAGAATAAACCCAGTAATCCCCAAATGAACTTTACGTCCCGACCTCATAAACTCACGTTCCCACACAGCTGGCTGCCCACTGCCTCACATCAAACAACAATGCTTGCACAAGATGAAATAGGTCAGTGGATTATAGCCTCCCTCCTGCAAGCGCCGCCTCCCATTACGCAGCCGAAAGACAGAGACGATGCTCCGACCAGATCCTCCTTTCAGGAGAGGGTTTGTCTGATCAGATACGGAGCTCAGCAGCTTCATTTCCAAACATTACTTCCTGATTTACACAAGAATTCCAACACAAAACAGGTTTTGCATTTTAAAGAAAAAGCAAATATATATATATATATATATATATATATATATATATATCTCTGAAATGAAAGGAAGTTCTTGCACAAAAGCTGCTCGTAGAAACAATAATTCCTTTAATGACCCACTGATGAAAATCATGTTTCGTCTAGCATAATGAAGGACAAAAATAGAGAAAATTAAGCCTAAAATTGCATTTCTGAGTATTTATTTCTACTAATTGTTATGAAACAAGAGCAGATTAAAAAAAACGACACTGAAAAAACCTCGGACCGCCTGGTTCAGACCTGACGCGGAAACGCTGTGAAGCGATGTGGAGCGAAGGTTGCTTCCATACTGCTTCCATAGTTCACACCAGATCGCGCTGCGCAGCGATGGTTTCCACGTCTGGTCCATTCTGGCAGGAATTAGCACCGAGACACACGAGAAAATCCGGCCAATTTTCAAAATATAACCAATTTTTCACAATAAAATGCCCTTATTGACAAATGCGATGATATTTTTGTATCTAAACAGACTGAAGAGAAGAAAATAAACACAAACACAACTAATAAAAAACAGACACTGAGACACACACATACTAACACAATCTCATTCACAATTTGTCACAATTTGATGCATAGTTAACGACCCTGCTCATCAAAAAATGACGCTTTGGCTGTCCCTAACTCGTCATTTTTTTGACATGCTCGCTGTTCCAACTAAATCAAGGCTCCCCAAACTCAAGGACACAAACTGGTACTGGAAAACGGAACACACCGGTATCCTAACCCTAACCCCAAATATAACCCTAAGCCTAACCATAACCTGGTCCAGAACCCTAACCTTAACCCCAGGGGGATGGGCTCTAACCCTAAACACTCCCCCTGCGTGAAAAATATTAAAAAAAAAAAAAGATTAATTAATTTATAATGGGCCTAGCACTAATTTATCAAAGAAGAATTGAACTTAATCTCACTCACCTTCCTGGGATGGGGTGGTCCTGGGATCCTACTCCTGGGGGGGCTGTATGGAGTGTGCATTGACCCTGCCCTCTTATGGAGGGTGGGATCCGAACACTCGTTCTCCTAACCTTAATCAGGACATGGATTGATACTGGTACCAAAGACAGACCAGGCTATGGTTAGGGTACCGCTACCTGTCATGTGCCGCCCGGTACCGTGTTTGTCAACACGACCGGACCCCTGATTTCATTGTAATAGCCAGAATGTCAAAAAATGTCAGGTTAGGGACACCCAAAACGTGAAAAGTGATGCAGAATGGTCCTTAACTATGCATCAATATGTGTACACACAGATCAACAACTTCGGAGCGGGTGTGTGTGGTTTTGGGAGTCTGATGATGGCAAAAAAAATCTCTAAACAACCACAGCAGAGCAGAAGCACCTGTTGACCGTCACAGAAAAACACACTTCTGGTGTTAAGCAGATCGTTCTGTGTGAACCAGGCGACAATCGGATGTAGGTGCAACAATCGGTTGGTCACAAGCTCTAAGTCCAACAGCTCAGAGGTGAATTTCTAATAAACAACCGCCGCTCTGCAGAAACTATGTCCTAGGTTTTTTGATTTTGGCTAAAAACAACAGAATTATAATCAAAAGCCTGCTGGGAAGGCTTTTATAATAGATCAAAACATGATTGGACTTTAACCGACTATTGAAAGAAAAAATCATCTTTTTTATCATGGTTTTAAGGTTAGTCAGATAAAATGTGGATACATTTTGAAGATTTGACCA
>NC_050532.1:21431457-21468264 GCF_002922805.2 Oryzias melastigma
TCTCCTGAGCATCTTCTTCTGCTGGGAAACTCACATTCCTCTCATTCCACACTGACATGAGAGTGTCAGTGTACAACCCGCATCCATTGTTGTCAGTGTAACACAATCTGTCATTATACCACATTCGCCCCCCTCCAGTTCTGTCTTACCTTCTCCACCGGTAAAGTCCACTCCAGGCTGTGCTTTCTGGAGCAGCCCGCATTAGCTGGCAAAGCTGCTGTAACACTAACTGGTCTCCGGTTTGGAGAGATACTCTCACAGACTGAGATTAGCCCCGGTATTCCAGCCAAACACCACTTTGGGGAAAAGTGATATGAGTAATCCTCTTTGTTTACCCGCATGACATAAGGATACGGTCTTGGAGTGCAGCTTGTGTGTGTGTTTGTGTTAGCGGGAAGTCCGTGCTGCTTTGTGAGTCTGGATGTGCCAGGAGGGAGCAGCTTTAGTTTCATCCCAGTGTTAACTCAAGCAACACCAAAGCAGATGGTACTTTGGTTTTTAGCGGTTCACAACTCCTACGTAGACCTATTTACTCTTAAATAAACATAAAAATGTTGAAGAAAATCCAGTTTCATGACATGCTCTTAGACACAAAAAGGATAACTGTCATGCTTTACTCAGCAGTTGACAGGCTTTTTCGCTGTGTGATGTTGCACTTTGTGGCGGTGGAACAAGCTTGTCATGGTTACCCTCTGCTGGATAAAATGGGAGAAAAGTGCAGGATTTAGGAATTTGGTCAGAGAGACTCGGAATTGAAAAAGTTTGGCGCAGCAGAGAACTTGGGGATAAGAAGTTACAGCCTCTGAAGTCAGAAATCAAAGCTTTAAGTGACGTCAAACTGATTTAACAGAAATAAAAAATAAAAAGAAGGGAATTAAACTGGAAAATTGCTGTTTTTGCTAGTTAGGATTTATTTAGCTATTAATTCAATAGGACCAATGCGCATTAATGAACATCTATTCAGGGTCTACAAGCTCTAATGCCAAAACAGTCATTTGGTCCAGTTTATAACCAACCAAAACCCAGCAAGTGCCACAAAAAAAATCACTTTTGTGGCCATTAAGACATTTATTTCTGACATGTAGCTTTTAAACATTAAATAGTTGAATTATCACAATGTTACGATTTTCTATTCATATTTATTTAAAATTTCGATGACATTCGACAGCAACACGTACAAGCTTTTTACAAAATAGGACACGTAAAAGTTATTTTCAAAACAAGACAAATTCCAGCTCTTTTCAAAATTGGACACAAGCTCTTTTAAAAATAAGAAACATTTAAGTTCTTTTCAAAACAAGACATATACAAATTATTTTCAAAATAAGACATACTTCCTTTTAAAATTAGAGACATACAAGTTGTTTTCAAAATAAGACACATACTAGTTCATTTCAAAATGAGACACACACAAGTTCTTTTCAAAAATAGACACATACAAACAATTTTCAAAATAAGACACATATGTGTTCTTTTCAAACTAAGACACATACAAATTATTTTCAAAATAAAACATACTTCCCTTTAGAATTAGAGACATACAAGTTGTTTTCAAAATAAGACACATATAAGCTCTTTTCAAACTAAGACATATACTAGTTCATTTCAAAATAAGACATATACAAGCAATTTTCAAAATAAGACATATACTAGTTATTTTCAAAATAAGAGACAAGTTCTTTTCAAAATAAGACACATACAAGCAATTTTCAAAATAAGACACATAAGCTCTTTTCAAACTAATACTAAACATATACTAGTTATTTTCTAAATAAGACATATATTAGTTATTTTCAAGATAAGACACACACACTTTTTTTCAAAATAAGACACATACAAGCAATTTTCAAAATAAGACATATACCGGTACTAGTTCTTTTTCAAACAGAGATACATTTAAGTTATTTTCAAAACAAGACACATAAAAGTTATTCTCAAAATAAGACACATGCTTCTTTTTTTAAATAAGAGACATACAAGTTGTTTTCAAAATAAGAAACAAAACTTCAAAAGGGACAAAGCGGCCAAAGAAAATGAGAAACATACAAGCAATTTTCAAAATAAGACACATACAAGTTCTTTTCAAAATAAGAAACATTATTTTCTAAATTTCTGTCTTTGTTTCTACTCTTTTGAAAGGGTTACCTTACTGCCAACATTCATGAGGGATAATGTCAAATGTTCCCTTTGATGGTAAACAACATTTACATAAAACAAATAATCTTTAAAGACTTTGAACGTAGAAACGACCTTCAAACATGAAAAAAACTAGAATCTGACAATGAACAAAGGAAACTCTGATGCATGATGCAAGAAAGCTGATATCAAGGTTAAAAAAGAAGCAAAGCCAGGGTGTGAAAGGTGAAATCTGAACAATTCATACTAACATTATTTGAATCAAGACAATAAAAGCATCTCACAGTAGAGCTTCAAAAATATATTTGCATCATTGTTATATTTTTGATGTTGTTTTATTATGATTTCTAGCGTAATTGAATCACCCCTGAAATAGGGTGAGTGGATCCTTTTATCAGGGTGTGATCCTGGCAGGTGGGGGTGGGCTCAAGACAGAAATGGAGGAAGAGCTCAGAGATGTGAGCTGAATACAAATGAGGTTGAAACAGGAGTTACCTCCACAGAAGCAGACCGAGGTTTGGTTTCACTCATTAGTCTTGCCGGCACATTTGGAGTGAAACGCCTCGTCTCCATCCGTCCCTCCCTCTCTCCTCCCTGCACCACCTCCGGGCCTCTCTGCTTCTCTTTTTCGCTCCCTCCTTCCTCGCTCATTCATCTTCCAGCTCCCACATGCACCCCTCCTCCTCCTCCTCCAGCAAGCCTGAGTTAATTGGCTGTTAACTGTGGTGAAGGCCAGAATTTGCATTCACGCCGTCTTTTTCTTGCAATGCTGATTTCACATGTCATCATCTGCAAATACCCACAATGCTCAGTAAATCTGTTTATCCTAACCTGAAATGACCCAGAATGCTGCAGGAACCACACATACACACACGTCTGCAGCTCTAACGGTGATTCGATTTGCTGCGGTGTGTTTGCACGTGTGCGAGGAAATGAAAGCGTCTCTGTTTGTCATTTTTCCAGCTGCTGCTCATCTGATTGGCACAACATAGCAACCCTTTGGGGGATAATAAATAATTAGCTGCACAAATTATTGACAGACACAAAGGACATAAATGCCTCCTTAGTGTAGACTTCCCACAAAGTGTCTCTGTTGCTGCTTGAAAGAAGCATGGCTGCTCAGAAAATGACAGTCATTCGGGATGATGGGCACGGAGGACCGCAGCTTTTGTTGCAGTGATTCAGAGGCTGTGTGCGCTTCGTTTTTTGTGTATCTTTCCTCCAGCTTGAACCTCCCTGCAAATCCGGCCCTGTCATCCTGCATTACTTCATCTGGATTTTAAAGAGCTCGCCATAATGAGGCGAAACACAAGGAAATAAGACGTCTCGAAAAGGAATGTGGAATGTGCTGTGGGCACAGCATCTGAGGGCTTTGCAAATGTGATCTTTCTGTGAGCTAGATTCTCACAGATTTGTCCCTGTTTGTTTTTACACATGGGAGGGACAATGTGGCCTAAAAATATCCACCTTTCTCTCTCCTGTTTTAGCAGAAAATCGTGCCACTCCACTGTTGTTTGAATAAGAAGCAGCTTTAATGTTGTGGTTAAGATAGATTTAAAATAAATTCATGTGTCTCAGCTATCTACATGCTAAATGCAATTTAGTGGCAGAGCTTTGTTTATTTGACCAAAACCACAAAAAAATTAATAAGTTTGAGTGAGCCTTCAATGAAGTGAACTCTCAGATTGTATTTATCTGAAAACAAATAAAAATCCATGGAGAAGGAGAAATGCTCTCGCTTGAATGATCAGAAAAGAGGGTTTTGGTTCAATTCACATTAAAGGTTTTATCACAATTATTACATTTTATTTTAATCTTTTTGCTGTTCATCCCTTTGTAATGTTAGAAAATGCAGTTTTGTCCCTTTAATCTTCTTTTTATCCATTTTAACAGCGTTCCCGGTGGTCTTTTCTTCATGATTTATCTAAAAAGACAAAGTTTCTGCGGTAGTTTCTTTAGAATTCGCCTCTGAGTTGTGGTTGGTGTGAAGCAAGCCTGCCCACATGTCCCGTCATCCATCTGTTAACGCTCTTTCCCTCTAGTTTCACACACCCCCAACCTAACTTTACTGTTGTAACAAAAATGGCGAGCACCATTGCAGTTATCCAGCCGTACAGTTTGGAGCCAGACTCCAGTTCAGACGAGGAAAACAAAGACGTACATGGATCTATTTGTCTGCAAACGGATGCGTCAAAATGAAACGGAACTAGGATATTTTCAATTCCAAAAGCAATTTTCTCGTATTCTACGAATTTACATTGATTTAAATAAAGAAATACGCAGAAATGCAGTTTTAAGCGTAATGTTCTTTGTATATGTCATTCATTCATGTCCTTAATGATCAGTAAAAATGCAACAAAAAGATTTTAAAAATATTATTTTCATTTGAATTGGTCTTTAAATATGTCCATCAGTAGATGTTTTTGTCAAAATAGATGAGCTTTTATTGTTTTTTTCTGGGGGGGGGGGGGTCACTTTCTATAATGTAAAGGTTGGCATGAGTGTGATTGAATCTTTAATCTATTTCTTTATATCCTAATGGTGTTTATGTGTTTTTGTTAAAATAAGATTCCCAGAAGGCCAATGTACATTTCAGTTACATTAATTTTAAATTCCAAATCAACGTAAAGGATTTTTAACTCCAGTTTTATGCTGAAAAAAGGTAGAACAAGAAATATAGAAAATAGACTTATCCTTCAAATATTATTGTTAATTACATCTTATAAATTAAAACCCTTTTGCTAGTGCTATTTTAACTACTATTTTTTGTCTTACTATTATTTATTTTATTTTGGAAAGCTATTTGAAACGCTTTGTAGCAGGAGAAGTGCTATTGAAATAAAGTTGAATTTAATTAAAAATAACTTATTCTTCAACTTGTGCCACTGTGGAAATCGTTTTTGGTTACTTTATGTGTTTATTAATTCATGTCACTGAATACAAAACCCTTGCAATCATTCACATCACTTGGAGCTGATTGTTGACAGCAGCTTTTTCACCCAAATACAAAAGCTGGAGTTTGACAGAAGTAGGTTCTGTTCGGTGAAGACGTTTCCTCTGACAGGCTGTCATTTCAGAGTAATCTCTTATCTCCGGCTCTAAATGACTGATTTTAATATAACTGTTGGAAAATCGGCTGCACAGGAGGGACGAGCTCAAAGCTGCTCTTCAGATGCATGCTGGAAGAAAAGCAGCGTTTTGTGAGGAACGAGGCCCGGAGCGTGTTCTGCTGCGCTTGTTGGTTCGAATTAGCCGGGTCAGACAGCATGCAGTCAAAATCGGTGTTGAAACAAGTCAAACAGGATCTTTTTGATTTATTCTGAAAGAGCAGCAGCAGCTGAGTTCATATCATAAAAGGCTGAGATAGTGGAAAGTCCAGAACTTACAGACCATCATGTCTGTTTTCCTCAGGATGATAACTGGGCAGAAACTACCACGGCGGTGACCGGCACCTCCGAGCTCAGCATTTCCCAGGAGGAAGTGGTCGGTCTGGGAAAGGAGATCCAGGACCGAACCCGGAACGTCCGGCGCTACCTCCCCCTGGCTGTGGGTTTATGCGTGGGTCTGCTGGTGCTGGCCACGCCTCTGGTCTTTCTGCTCCTGCCAGCGGTGATGTGGCCCGACAGACTGCAGGCCTGCGGAGCCGCCTGCGAGGGCCTCTTCCTCTCCATCTCCTTCAAGCTCCTCATCCTCATGGTTGCCATTTGGGCCTTGTTTCTGAGGCCGGGCCGGGCCTGCCTGCCCAGGGTGTGCGTGTACCGTGCCTTCCTCACCACCCTCACCCTCCTGCTCACCATGTCTTACTGGCTTTTCTACGGAGTCCGGATTCTGGATGCTCAGGTGAGCCGGTGCTGTTGGACTCTCATCACTTACATTATCCCAAAAAAATGGAAAATGATTCAGACTATAATGTCTTTCAAATAGTGGCAGATCTGCCGGAGAAACCTTTTGAATCAACTATTTTTCTTTTTTGTTGCTACTTTCTAACACATTTTTTACTGTTTTAGATATAAATTGAAATGAGTATGAAAGAAGGTATTAATTCATCTATTTTTACATTGGATCTCTGTCAAAAAAACATATCATTTTTTAAATTTTTTTGTTAATATTTGATTGTTACAACTGCTAATGAAATGATAAAAAAAGTAAATCCAAAATGTTCCTTTTAAAGGAAAAAAAGCTCAACTGGTTCAATTTGGCGTAAAAATACAAATAAAACATGAAATGGCAATGCTTTATTTTGAAAGTTTGGTTTCATTTGAAAAAAACTGATTATGATCATTTAGAAAATCACCAAAATAAAGAAATTTTATAGCAAAAGAAATATAAAAAAAACTATAGAAGCAACATGTGCATATACATAAAAACTGTTTATGACATGTTGACCAAAATAACTCCAAAAACAAAACAAATACTCATCCCAGAGGATTCAGAAGAAGTAAAACAACATCTAAAGAACCCGAGACCTCACTTGACTTAAGGTCAGAGTTCCTGATTTAACAATGAAAAAGACAGAAAACTTTCAGACAAATATTCTTTGAGTTGGAGGGACAAAAGTGAGGCTTTTTGGAAGAAAATCTGAAGTCAAACCAAAACAGTATATCTTAAAAATAATGATAACATCAACAGTTTAGACACAGTAGTGGAAGTGTGATGCCCTTTGAGCCTGGATAGTTTGAAAATAAATGACAGAACTTTACATTCTTTAGGGTTTTAAAGACAAAAATGATCAAATAAAAGATACTGAATATTTTTAATGTGACTTAGTCAAAGGTCACTGGATTCTAATCAAGATGCTTTTGCAAAAACCTAAATAATTATTTATGCAGGAAACTCCTCCAATGTTGCTGGACTACAATAATTCTGTTGTAATTATTGTATTTAATTTATTAAAAATGATCCAAATCATCACAAAGTTTAGGGATTATTCATTTTTCCATTTAGGAACTAGGTTTCCAATCAATATTGTCTTTTAAAAAAAACTTTCTTTCTATTTATTTAATATATTTAAACCAATTTTTAGTTCTTAAAAATAAACATTTCCCAAAGCGGCAAATGCGGTCAATAAAAGTCAGGACCAATGTTTCACTGAAAGGAGAACTAGATCTTTTCTGTTCGACTCTTGGCTTCGTTTAATGTATCGGTAAGTGGAGGGAGTGAGGCAGGAGCCAGATCAACAGAAGCTAAAGCTGGGAGAATGGAGGTGAGGGCGTGAGGCCAGCAGGACATCCTGCCGAGCAACAGTCATGGAGGGAGGTCAACGATGAAGAGTGAAGAGAAAACAAGGTGGTGGACTCATTGTGAGCGGACGAGTTTAGTCCTTTCAGTGGAAATTCCACAAAATAACCTCACCTCCCGAAAATGCAAAAATAATATAAATCCTAGTAGCAAATGCATAGAAAAGTGTATGTTTTGAATTAAAAACATCTACTTTCTGAAAATGTATCAATATTTCTTTTTATTTTTCAATAATTAAGAGTTGTGACTCTGTTTCAGGATGAGGATTATTACGGCATCGCCCAGTTCGCCGTGTCGCTGGTGGACTCTCAGCTGTTTGTTCACTACCTGGCCGTGGTTCTGCTGGAACTGCGGCAGCTCCAGCCGTGCTACAGCGTGTGTGTGATCCGCTCCACAGACGGGGAGACCCGACACTACAACATGGGACAGCTAAGGTACTGAAAAGCATCTATCATGAAGATTTCTAGTAAAGTATCCTATAAAGACTGAAGAAAGAAAATGAATTTCAAGCTTTGGATCAGGGGTGTCAAATTCAAATCGCACAGGGGGCCAAAACCCAAAACACACCTTAGATTGTGGGCCGAACAGGATAAACAGTTATTCAACGGCAAAACTACATTTTTAAAACTTTAAAACCATTACTTTTTAACAAAAGTTAGATATATAGCATTACCTGTGACAATACAAGTGAGAATACTGTAAGCTGAATTTGGCCGCTGAAGATGCTAGAGCTGATAGTTGAAGATGCTGAATTTGATAGCTAAAAACGCTGAAGCTCATAGCTGAAAACGCTGGTCTTGATAGATGAAATCACTAAAGTTAATATCTGAAAATGCTGATCTTGATAGACGAAATCACTAAAGGTAATAGCTGAAAACGCTGAAGCTGATAGCTAGCTAAAATATTAGCTAAATGCCAAAAAATAAAAAAAATAAAAACTGCTAACATTTAGCTGAAGCCTAAAAAACTGAAAAAAGACCAAACAGTTGATGCGTAAATATTAGCCTAAAAAACTTTTTTTAAAAAGCCTAAATTAACCAAAATAGCTAGCATGCAGCTGAAATATTAGCTAAACTCCAAAATAGACTAAAAAGTCTCAGCAAATATCAAAATAGTTGGCAGAATACCAATTTTTTTAACTTTAGAATTGTAACTTTTTGACATAATTATGAATTTTAAAAAAGCAGGAATATTATTCCAGAATAAATCAACTTAAACCTTAAATAACTTTCAACATTTTACTTATTCTGTCAAAATTATACAAGTTAGGAATTAGTGCAAGATCATATCGGGCCATTAATATCAATAAAAAATGATTTGGAGGGCCGGATAGAATTAAACGGAGGGCCGGATCCGGCCCCCGGACCTTGACTTTTACACAAACTTTAGATGTTTCACACACTAAGATCCCAGATCTACCTTATATATGTCATTGTAAAAAAAAAAAAAAAAAAACAGGAAGTGACTTCAAGACCCGGATTGTGAAATACTGCCAGTTGGAATTCAATTATATTTGATTCCCAAAGTCTTCCTAATTTGACAGGTGTGATTTCTCTGTTCGCTGCTTTCAGCTTCAGGTGAGGCAGCTTACGGTTCAGTGGACTCTCACCTGTAATAAGTAAACATGCCTGAGCATGAGGCTCAAACATGAAATATGTGACTCCTATAAGCCATTTTAAAATGACTCCTCTTCATTTTTTCATATTTTTATTGCTCTGTAATTAACTGGACCAGATGTAGATGTAGATTTCTTTTTTACGTTTTCTCCTCTTTTTCTTCCTGCCTTCCTTCATCTAGCATTCAAAGAGCTGCCTTGTCCATTCTGGAGTATTACTACAGAGACTTTCCACTGCACAACCCATCCATTCTCTCCGCCGCCAAGCATCGGGCTGCCAAACATCTCGCCGGGTTAAAGGTCTACAATGTAGACGGTGAGTCGGTCGTTTCCTCCAACAGCTCCGCTTGGGCTCTTTTGTTTGCATTACCTGTATTTGTCCTACTGTTGGGGCAGTTTTCCTGCTCTGGCGTCCCCGTCCACACCCTCACATCTTCCTGACCCGCTTCGAAAAACAAAGGGAGAGCTTGAATCTTGCACAGTAAGCACAGATTAAAGAGGCAAAAAGCCCTGCACAGGAAACAGCTTGTTTTGTGGTTCACCCCTTTCCATTTGAGGCGTCCATCTTTGACATGATGAATGTCGGATCTCCTGTTAAGTGCACTCACGTGCATCTCTAAGAACGCAGCCTCCCTAGACAAACGCACACGCATCATGCAACACCATAATTGTGTGCAGCTAAATGATCCTCCTGACATCCATCACGGGGAGGCTGCAGGAGGCAGCAGAATTTAGAGGTGTGAATAATTCATCAGAAATGTACTCATTTTTCACATCTTTTCTCCTGCTCAGCTAATATTCCACCTTGTCTTTTCCTTGATTATAAATCACATGAATTAACATATTTTCCCATGTATTCATTTGTAGCTGAAAATCTGTTCAAATCCAATCACCTTTTGATCTTTTGTAAAAACATTCTGTTTTTTTTAATCATTATGTTGTTTTTAGCCAAAATCTAAAAACTTGTGTTGTTTTCTTGCACAGAGCATCAGGAGTTAAATAGAAATTTGCTGCTGAGTTGTGGGCGGAGCAACTCCATCTCTCTTCCTCTCCCTGTTCCTGAGAGCTCTCTGTTTACAATCTCTCCCACTAGCTTACAGCCCCTCACACCTTAAACTTAACATTACTGGTGAAAGCAATTTTGGCAGCTATTCAAACGTACAGTTTTGAACCATATTTCTGCTCAGATGAGGTAAACAGAGATGGATGTAGTCGTCTGCTAGTGGATGCATCAGAATGGAGCAGAGCAGGGAGCTTGTGGCCCCCCCTGGGTATTTTCTAAGTCCCAAAATGGTCTTTTCCAAACAGCATTTTTTTGGTCTGCTCCTGATTGACAATATGCACAAAGAAAAAATTACAAATTCAATTTTAAGGTTAAATGTCTTGTATCATCAAAAAAAAGCCACGAGTACATGTTAAAAACACAACTTTTATCAGAGTGGGTCTTAAAAGTAAAAATGTCATTGTAAAAATGGTTAAAATATGCACATTTTTCTATCCGTTTTAAGCACATTGTTTCTGATACAGTTCTTACATTGATCTTTATACATATTTCATGGCTTCATGCAGAGCCCCCCCCTCCCTCCCCCTCACCTGAACACACACACAAATGCAACAAATGCATTCATGCAAATCACATTATTAATGATTTACTGCCATGCGTGACCTGCAGCTTTAAATAGGTCCTCATAACTTTATTTATGCTTATGAATATGCACAGAACCCCCCTCTCACTCTCAAACCACAGGAACTCTGACATGCTGCTGCACAAGCTCCATTAGGTTTACGATTATTCCTCATGAACCGGTAAATCCACACGTCAGGGGAGAGCTCTGGCCTTTGATCTCTGTAGAAATTCATTTTTAATTTCAGCTGCATCCAGGGAGAAGGTTTCTGCACAAATGCAGGTATTTTTGGTGGGTAAAAAAACATTCAGCGGCTGAGATTATAGTCCCAAATGCATTTACCATTACCTTCCTGCAAAAAATAAAAAATAAAATCTTACTTGAAAAGGTTAACCAGAAATTTGAGTTCTTTCCCTCCCTTGTTTCAGAAAGCGTCAGAGCCGGGGAGCAGCAGGGTCAGCTTCCCCCAGCTCGGACCGATGTAATCAGTTTACCTTTTGTCCTCTCCTCCTGCTGCAGCCCCAGGGAGCACAGCAGCAGCGCAAACTAGCAATGGAAATCAGTCACGGGCTATGGTCGCAGCTGCAGCCAAACGCAAAGATAGCGCGCACAATGAGCTGTACTATGAAGAGGCTGACTATGAGAGACGAGTCCGCAAACGCAGAGCCAGGTGAGGAGGTCTGCCTGGAATCAAAACTCCACTTTGCCCTTAAGTGTAAATCTTATTATATCCTATCGACTGTACTTATTTAAATCAAGATTTTGCTGCATTGGATGCAGGAGCTTTGATTTAGGAATCCGTCAAACGTCTCTGTGTGTTTGTGTGTGTTGGAGTCAGGCTGGTTGTAGCTGTGGAGGAGGCCTTCACGCATGTCCGCCGCATGACGAAGGAGGACGAGAACGCGCCGCCTTCAGACATCATGGATGTGCGTGAGGCCGCTTTGGCCGTGTTTCCGTCTATGGCTCGGTCGCTGCAGAAGTACCTCCGCACCACCAGGAGGCAGCACTGCCACAGCATGGAGAGCATCCAGAAACACCTGGCTTTCTGCCTGGTCAACAACATGAGTCCTAAGGTATGTGCTATAGAAAACCTTACCTGTAATGGCTCCAGCTTTGGATTAATTTAAATTCTTTGTAATAAATCAGGTAAAATGAAATGTGTAGTGTTAAGGATTGTGCTTAATATGTTGGATCTTATGACAAAACTTTTTTAAAAATACAGTTAATTTACATTTTTGTATTAAATTAAGTTTTCTTTAGTATTTTTTTGAGCTTTAAATAAAAAGACATAATAAAAATCAGTATCATAATGTTTGATTTTGTTGTTTTGTGATGGGAAGGATTTTGAAATTGCATAAACACGGTAAAAGTACACGTGTACACAAGATTTTCTACTTTTGAATCATATTTTTATTGAACCACTGCATTTAAACTCTCCATAACATAGTATTTCCTCACTTTTTTATTTAAAGAATGGTGCTAATTAATTCTTAGACATCAACACAAAAAAATTTGTTAAATTTCAAAATAATATCCCAAGTCCTAACGTCTGCGCTGAAATATGTTGGGTCCCATAAGCTCCAACTTTGGATCAATTCAATTTTTTTTTATAAAAAACTGAGTTTGTTTTAGTTTTTAGAGGTTTTAAAACATGTAAAGCAACGTTAAAAATTCAGCATTTTGCTATTTGGTTTTCCTTTTTTTTCCATAAATGACGCAAAAGTACACAAGTGTAAACAAGATTTTCTACTTTTGAGTTATTTAATATGTTAAATTACTGTATTACTGCATAATATTTCCTTACTTTTTATGTTAAAAATGCAGCTGATGATATTAGATTTTTATGAAACAGCATATAAATTGTGCAAAAATGCTAAATTACTTTTTTTAGAACAGTTGTCACATTGATAGAAGTAAAATTTTGACATTAAGATATAATATAAAATTTGTGCAGAGATAAAATTATGATTTTAACTATATTTTTCTATAGTTGTGCACATTTGCATTACATTTTTTAATGGGACTTTATCCATACCTTTAGGAAAAATCAATCTATTTAAGCCTACTCCAAGTATACTTAATCTATGCTAATAGTGAGGCAATATATTTGAAGTTTACTTGCTATAAGTATATTATAAGTATAAAATTATCCTATTTTATCTAAAAAAAGTATTGTAAGTTTCGTTAGTACACTTTCTACACTACATGGTCTGTAGAAGACTTGCTATACTTTTACTCAAGTATGCTTTACAAAATAGTACTACTTTCTGCTATTAGCTGATGAAACCCTAAGTCAATTTATTTTATTGTATTTTATTTAACCCTCCCTGTAGGCCTTCCTGGAAGCCTATCTGTCCCCTGGCCCGACCCTGCAGTACGGTTCTGAGCGCTGGATGGCGGATCAGTGGACCCTGGTCAGCGAGGCTTCGGTCACCAGCGGCCTCAAGGATGGCGCCGAATTCCTGCTGAAGTGTTTGGATTTTAGCTTAGCTGTCGTCGTCAAAGGCATCCCTTACATCCGCCTGTCCGAAGAATACGTCGACCCCAAATCCCACAAGTTTATACTGCTGCTCCAGTCAGAGACGTCGGTTTAACTGAAAGAGTTCACGCTCCGGACCACAGAACTGCTAGTATCTGACTGACTAAAAAAAAAAAAAAAACATAAATAAAACTTTTGTACTGTTTCCTTTTTACATATTTGTATGTAGTTTTTCTCTCGTAGATTTTCTTGTTTTTGTCGCAGAAAACTTGAAAGTGATAAATGACTCAAAGCAAGGGGAAAGGCACTCTCTGTGTGGACATTTGCAGAGCACAATTCAGTTATTCCTCTATGCAATACAGCTGGCCCTCCCGGACATCCATCGTCCTGTCTGCATGTGTTTGTGTGTGCGTCGGTGCAGGAGCGGTTTTTGAAGAAATGTTCGATTACAAGATGCATTACTGCATTTTTTTTTCCTTAATACACATGAAACCATTTTGAACAGAACTACATTTTTAAGGTATAGAAGCGTTTATTTATACCCATCTAGTGTATCAGATGTATGTACAGTATTTATATGTGAATATGCATTATTCAAACAGATTTTATACCACAATTGTGCTTGTTTGGATGTTTTTTTTTCTCATGTTGTCAAAGTTTTATTTTATTTTATTGATCGATAGTGTATTGTTATGAGATACCTGGATTGGAGTTCCAAACCTTTTCTTGTTTTGGCACTAAACCTTAACTAAATGTTTGTTTTGCCCCTGATTTAAATCTTGTGTAGTATTTGTTATTTTCAAAGCACTTCAGCCATGAACCTCAACCTTTTCAAGCATAAAATGTTGGAAAGAATTTGTGTGAAAATCCACTTCAAAAATATTCAAAAGACTCAAAGCTGAGCTTTGTGTTCCTGATGACATAATCACTGTTTTTCTGTCACACTACTGCCACCTATTGACGATGTTTGGAGTTGCAACCTTTGCTTTCTTTTTATTTTTTTACTTTTGTATTTTTCAGAGTTATTGTACATTTATATTGTCAATGTGCCCAAGGAGGGTTTTGTTTTAAAGTATTATTGATACCTTTTCTTACTGAACAAACACGTGCCTCTGTTATGTTACTTTTATGAGCGCAGCATTCATGCTTGTGTTTGTGAATAGGTTGAAAAAAAATGTCTTGATGTGCGCCGAAAAGTCACAACTTCCAGTTTGTTTCTGATGTTTTTGTACAACAGAACATGAGGAGGCACAAAAATAAACATTTGTATGAACTTTTAGAACAAGTTTCAGTTTTACTCTGTTTTTTGCTCCGAGCAGTTTCAATATGATAAACTTGAAATCAAAATCCACACTCAGAAAAAGTATTTTTCACATAGGCCAGGAAAGGAAAGGAAGTTGTTAATTTTGAAGAAATAATATTTTCTCTTGGGCTGCACGGTGGCGCAAGTGGTTAGCGCTCTCGCCTCACAGCGAGAAGGCCTCGGTTCGAATCCCGGCTGGGACCTTTCTGTGTGGAGTTTGCATGTTCTCCCTGTGCATGCGTGGGTTTTCACCGGGGACTCCGGCTTCCTCCCACCGTCCAAAAACATGCTTCATAGGTTCATTGGTGACTCTAAATTGCCCCTAGGTGTGAATGTGAGAGTGAATGTGTGTGTGATTGAGGCCCTGCGACAGACTGGCGACCTGTCCAGGGTGTACCCCGCCTTCGCCCATCAGTGGCCGGGATAGGCTCCGGCACCCCCGCGACCCCGAAAGGGAAGAAGCGGTCAAGAAGATGGATGGATAATATTTTCTCTTAATGTGTATGTTTAACAATAGAATTCCTAAGCCTGCGCAAATTTGCGCAGGGAAGAGTTCCCCCCTCTTTAGTCCGAGAGCCCATTGTTGTGTCATGGTGGGTCACCGATGAGCCATTACCTTGCCTATGTATATGTTAATGCAGCATGTAGTACCTAATGTGTATTTGAACTAACAGGTTGTGTGGGGGTTTTAGTTACCTGATGCATGTGGACAAGTATTGGCTTTCCTGCTTTTACTCACATTTGAACTAAAGTTCCATCTCATTCCTAACCCAGAGTTCAATATGATGTTGCTCCACCTTTTGCTGCTATTGCAGCTTCAACTCTTCTGGGAAGGCTGTCCACAAGGTTGAGGACAGTATTTATAAGAACTCTGGATCATTCTTCCAAAAGCTCATTGTTCAGGTCACACTGATGTTGGTGGAGAAGGTCTGGCTCTCAGTCTCTGCTCTAATTCATCTCAAAGGTGTTCTATGGCGTTCAGTTCAGGACTCTGTCCTCCATGTCTTTGTGGACCTTGCTTTGTGCTCTGGTGCACAAAAATGTTGGAAGAGGAAGAGCCCGCTCCAAACTGTTCCCACTAAGGTTGGGAGCATTGTCCAAAATGTTTTAGCCTCCTGAAGCATTGAAAGTTCCTTTCACTGGAACTAAGGGGTCTGAAAAACAAGCACACACCATCATTCCTCCTCCACCAATGCAGTCTGAAACGTCCAGTTCTCTTGCAACCTTCAAACCCAGACGGGTCCGTCAGATTTCCAGATAGAAAAGTGTAATTCCTCCCTCTAGAGAAGACATCTCCACTGCTCTAGAGTCCAGTGACGGCATGCTTTACACCACTGCATCCACGCTTTACATTGTACTTGTTGATGTGTGGCTGCAGCTGCTGCCATGGAAACCCATTCCATGAGGCTCTCTGTACATTTGTGTACTGTACTCATGCTGATCTGAAGGTCATATGAAGGTTGCAGCTCTCCAGCAACTGACTGCAGAAAGTCTATGACCTCTTTAGACTTTCAGCATCCTGGCTAAGTTGTTACAAATTCTTCCATTTTGTTCTGATAGAACTGACAGTTGACTGTGGAATATTTAGGACATTTCAAGACTGGATTTGTTGCTCAGGTGGCATCCTATGACAGTTCAACACTGGAATTCTCTGAGATCCTGAGAGCAAAACATGCTTTCACTGATGTTTCCAAAAACAGTCTGCATGCCTGAGTAGTGATTTTATACACCTGTGGTCAAACCAAGTGATTAGGACTCCTGATTCTGATCATTTGGATGGATGAGCCGATACTTTTGGTCATATAGTGCATGTTTATGACTTATAAGCATAGACACATCTTCAAGTCAAAAAGACAAACATCCCAATATCAGCAAGACTCACACTCCTCTGAAACCCTTAGCTCTATTTCAAATAATCCTCGATGTGGACTCTGGAAGCAGTGAAGATGATTCTTTTGTTGTGGAATCAGAGTTCATCTTCTTAGATTCCTCCTATGATGAGGATATGCCAGTACATGGATTTGCAGCCAGAACATCCTCTCCACATGATACTTATACATAAGTAGACTAATAAACTATTAATTGTTGAAGAAGAGAATGATGAGAAGCCTTCATCTGTAAAAAGACAATTTTCCCAATTCAAAAAAGGAAACCAGAATGTTGAAGACAGCCAGTGGTGCCACAAAACACAGACACACTGGAGAAAAGTCTTTCTTGTAGGCCAGGACTACCTGGTCCTAAAAAACCTGTTTCTCTTAGGTATGTGGATGGGGGAGGGAGCAGAACTGTGTGCTGTCGTACAACCTAGATCTAATTTGCAATTTGAAGGTCATTAAATGCATCAAAAAGGAATCAAATGTCACTTATTTTAAGGTAAAAATAAAATATAAAAGTAAAAACAAATATTTAATGTAGACTATTCCTGAGCGGGATTCGAACCCATGACCTTTTGAATGTGAGTCAGAAGCCATAACTACTTGACTGTCTAGTTGCAGAATCTGAAATGCATGTCAAATTTAAATTTAAACCTGACATTCTGCGATTGCAAAATCAGGAAGTCATTGTTGATGGTTTAAAGGCATTTGTCTGTGTTAAAAATATTTCTTTCACCTGCATTGAACAGTTTAGAGGTAAAAATAAAATTTAAATGTAAACACAATGTTCTTGGTCTGCATTGCAGCAGAAGCTGAAAGTTCCAGGGATTCTAGTGTCTATTTAAGTAAATGATAATACTACCATTAACATGGATGCAAATCAGTCTTTATTTTTTCTAAGGGTCAGACTTTGTGGCTCCTACTCGATCAGAGGTCGGCAACCTTTAACAGTAAAAGATCCATTTGGGTTTGTTTTCTACTGATCAAAACCTAGAAGGAGCTGCATGAACTTACTTTAACCTTTGGGAAATTTGGATTTGCATTCATGACCTTCTCTTTGTTTTTAAGTATTTTTTTTTTTTTTTTAACTTGTCCTGTCAAACAGTTGAGCCAACAGATGTGGGCTGAGAGCTTCTTGTGTTGGGCAGATTTTACTGTCACAACAGGGATTTATTGAGTATAAACCCCTGTTGTATTTCATGCTAAACTTTATTTTATTTATTATGTTTTATTTATTTATTTATTTATTTTTTCTTTGTTGTTGGACCAGACGGAAAAAAAGAAGGGGATGAGGAGATAGTAACAGAGGGAAGCAACATCATAAAACAACCAGGACTAAGTGATCAACTAGAATGGGCGGGGCCTGTCTACACACACACTCTATAGTTACACACACACTTGTTGGCCAAAATAGTGTCCAGATTTAAACTAAACATAATGTACTCAATTCAACTGTAACTGCAGCTCACACACTCCAGGGGACCGGCACCCAAGATACTAGACCACCAGGCCGAGGTTTCCCCCCCACACCAGGGATGGGGTTGGGGACAGAAGGTCGAAGGTCCACCTTCCTTGTGTGATGCGTGCATGTTTGCTTGTTAGAGTGTATGTTTGTGGTGTTAGAGGTGTGTGTACTAAAGGGTGCAGTTAAAATTGGTGAGAAGGCCTCAACAGGGCATCTCCTGATTGCTCGCAGAGATGCCACGTCACCCTCCCACCAGCGGCAATGTGCAGTTACTTAAACTATGAAAAAATCTATTTTTATCTATATACTGTCGCCTCATACATGCAGGCATAAACACCCATTTATGCATATGAGTATGAGTGAGTACTTGTGTAAAAAATAATCACATCAAAACAGCTCTTACATGTAGGCAAGGCAAGGCAAGTTTATTTGTATAGCACATTTCATGTACAGAGACAATTCAAAGTGCTTTACATAAAGCATTAAAAGAAACAATCAAAAGAAATAGTAAAAATGCGATCATTAAAATAAAATTAGAAGAAAGTAAAATAATTTTAATTTAAAACAAGCATAGATAAACAGTGTGGACGTAAACTTTTGAATACATATTAATCAAATGCAACTGAGAACAGGTGAGTCTTTAACCTGGATGTAAATACAGTGAGTGTTTCAGCAGATCTAATGTTTTCTGTAAGTCTATCTAGTGTAAAGAATGTTTTATTAAATTCTTTTTCATGCTGCTCTTTTATCTGCAATTTTTTTGCCTCTTCGGGTATAGAAAATGAAAACATGAAACATGTTTTAAATAAGTGAAAAAAGACAGAAATACATAATAGCATTAACACAAAACAAGAGGTATATAGCCATGTGAAACATGGGGTTAATATTATAATTATTCATTATGATCAAACAACCTGATTTAAGATCTAAACATTTAACAATTTGCACAAAATATAATCAATAAAACACAGAATGTAAAAGTCAAAGAAAACCGTTAGAATATGTCTTTAAAAACTCAAATATCCCGTCCCACTTTCTGCACTCACATCTTCATAACAAAGTGTTTTGCTTCCACATCCTTTGTGTCTTTCAGTGTTCAGGTGAACCTGGAGAAGTGGAGCCTTTTGCAACTGAAACTGTTAAGACAGGAATCCAATTTGATTTATTTAAATCAAAGCTAAGAAGTTACCACTAAATATGTTAAAAACACAACACACATTTATCTCAATGTCTTTAAGGATCCACTCCAATAAAAAATGTGTATTTGTAGCATTTTCTCACAATGAAGGATATGGATAAAATCATTTAAGATTAAAACTGTGTTTCTGAGTATTTCTTTATTCTTTATACAAATTGTGAAACGAGGTCAGGATCAGATAAAAACCTGCAGTTTGAAAACCTCCTCTCCAATCCGGATCCATCCACTTCCAAATATATCCATTAATGTCTTAATGTTTATCATCTAAGCTGGCATTAGGGTCAGAATTGTAGAGATGGACAGGTCCGATACTGCTCACTGTTTGTTTGTTTTTTTGTTTTTTGCTAAACAAATGTTAGCTTGGGGATGTAAGCTAGTGGGAGAAAGTGTCAGCAAAGGAATGATGGGATATCAGTGTAGGGTTACTTCCTCTCCAACTCGGAGGTGAATTTCTAGTGAGCTCCTGCTGCTCTGCAGAAAATATGTCTTAAAATACAATACAGGCTTTTTGATTTAGGCTAATAACAGCATAACAATAATTAAAAGATCACTGGAAACGATTTTACGATTTTTCCATTAGATACAAATATAGTTGGAGTGGAACTTAAAGCACTCTTATAAAATAATTCTACAAATTCCAGTTAGGAAGAGGAAATCTATTCTCGATGCTGGAGTTATTAAAAAGGAGATGAAGCTTTTCAGCTCTAAAATGTAATTTTCAGTATTATTTCAAACAAAAAATAAACAGCTAACAATGGAATGCTGTTTGTAAATCAGAGAAGTAAAATTTTGACATCAATGTTTTCAGATATTTGGCGTGTTTTAGGAGAAAAAAAACTATATATTTAACTCAAATCTAAATATTTAAATCCAAATTATATATTTAACCTAAATTTAAATATTTAAATTCAAATTCTATGTTTAAGCTAAATCTAGATATTTAAATTAAATATTTAGTTTGGATCTAAATATTTAGTTACAAAACATTTAATTTGGAAAAATAAATATTTAGATTAGATCTAAATTAGATCTAGGGTGATAATATGTATTTGAAAAACAAAACCTGTTTTTTTTCCCCCCTAAAGCATGCTAAATATCTGAAAAACACTGATGTAAAAAAATTCACTTCTTTGATTTACAAATGGCACCCCATAACTAATGACGATACATAATTTTGAATAACACAACTTAAATTCCACACAGATATTATTTTGTCTGTTCAAGAATTCTTAAGAAAGTTCATCACAGATCCCAAAGATCATTCTCGTTACTGAAAGGAACATTTTCATCAGTCCAGAACTATGCAGGACCATCATGTTCAGTGTCCCACCTTCTTTGTTTCTAAAAACTGTCTTTTCAAGGAGAAGAAGCATCAGTTGGAATCTTTGTGTGCAGGTGCCTTTTCAGGATGTCATCAATCTTGTTAGATTCATAATCTATTTGCACCGGTTCAAGTGCTGGGACGCAGATGAGGAGAAGGCGCCAGACGTTTTGACGCAGTTCAATCAAACTAAACAAGACAAAAAAATGATTTCAATTTAAATCATAGAAATCTTTACAGTCATCAGTCTGTGTGTGTGATCACGTTCTAGCTTTACCGAAGTCACTGACAGCTGGTAGCGCGTCAAAAAATGAAGACTTGTGGGATTTGAACCAGGGCCCAATCAAATTTAGGGGTCCAAGCGTTTTGTCTGATCACGGACCAGTCCTCGGGAAGTGACCGGTATGAATACCTTAACCGGTCCGGTGCCGGGTTAGGGTACCGGTGCGGTCCACATCCTGGTACCGGGCTCAGAAGTTTTGGAGCCCTGATTTAATAGGAAGAGTCAGCACGTCGAAAAATGACGAGTTTGGTAGACCCAATACATCAAGTTTTGAGGGTTTCTTAACCATACATCAATATGTGAACACTTGGGTAGCGAGCATGTATTGAAGAAGCTCCTGCTTCTAAAGTAGGCGTCACCTTTTGTCTGACAGTCAAGATTGAAGTAATTTTTAACAAGTTTCTGGGAAAGCGCATAGCAGCGTGCCCCGTGGTGAGATACCTCACTCATGTTTAGAAAAACAGTTTCTTAACCTAACATTTCTGTAGCTCCTCTCCAAAGCTGTGGGACGTCTTAACTCTGCTGTGTTTATTTTTTTCTAAGGGGTGATCATGAAAGTGTCATTGCTAAAATCCAACAAAATGCTTACAGTATTCATTGTACAGTATTTTTCTTCCATCGCCTCCTGGTCAGCGTTGCCCTCATCATCATCAGGGTTTGCTGGCGTTGGGGTGTTATAGGCCTCCAAAGTAGAAATGATGTCACTGGTTTGGCTGTCTGAATCCTCCACATCAGCAGGCACAGATGGGGTGCATGTGCTCCTTTCTCCCAATGTGCCTGAGATTCTGGACGGGACATCCTCTCTGGGTCGTTTTGGTGTACCCAGAGGAGAAGGTGTTGCTCTTTTTCTCCTGAAGACCAAAAACAACAAACTTAAAATGCATCCTCAATTAAGTCATGGTTTGAGAGAAAAGGAAAAAAAAATCCATTCTATGGATATATTTAGGGTTGTCCCATTGTTCAATTCAGAGTCATTTGATTTTGAAAATCTGATAATATTGACCCCAATCCGAATACTTTATAACACAGTAAAAAAATGAACAAGTTTATGAAACGGTTCCAGGTGGTTGCCTATGTTTTATTTAATTTATTTGATTATTTAACACTTAACACATACTTCTGCAAAGTAGCTTGAACAATCAAGAAAATATTAGTGCAAAATCCAGAAAAAAAAAGTTAACTGATGACTTGTAAAAATAGGTGATAACAGATTATTTTCATTGTGACATCAGGCAAAATGTCGACATCGCTGCAAGTAAATGGTAAATGGCGTATACTTGTATAGTGCTTTCTACCCTCCTTCGAGGGCCCAAAGCGCTTCACATTCACAGACCAATTCACACACATTCATACACAAGTGTGTAAAGACACTTCAGGTTTATGGGTCTAGACAGGAAAGCTGAAAACTGACCTGTTTTAGACAATTTTATGTAAATAATAAAAGGTAATCTCATCAATTGTAACAGAAAATTGCACTTTATTTTATAAACCTCTTACCGACTTGTATTCATTTTCCTGTCTTCAATTGTTCACAATCAAAATACAAATTTAAGTTATCTACCAATATTTGAAGTTTTATCGAAAACATCGACCTTTCATTTCAGCAGATATTCTAATCGTTTTATTTTGCCTGATATTAGTTTCACGTATTTTAACAGCGATTAAACACAAAAATCAGAATCAAAATGAAAGCTGCCTCACTGTTGCTTGTAGGTTTTGGTGTATCCTGATGTTTCATCATCATAACCTTCGGGCTCCTCCTCCACATCACAGCTCCTGGAGGAGCAAAAAAAGAAAAAAAATAGATTAGAAAACCCTTGATCACTTATTTCCTTTTCTCTGTCCAATTTAATAACAAACCTGAAGATTTGAGACCACAAAAATGACATCCCTGAGGCTTTTTAAGAATCAGTCCAATAAAAAGTGTTTTTTATTATTTTAACATGTTCCTGTGGCATTTTTTGATGATAAATGTCATTATGAAAGCGTATTCCAATAAAATAAAAAAATAAAATAAAATAACAGGTGATTTTTGTTCAAATTGTTTTGTAAATTCATAGTTTTTGTGTTACTGCCGTAGAGCAGCGGCTGAGTGGTCGACTCCTGATCGGTAGATTGAAGGTTAGATTCCCGCCTTGCCCGCTCATGTGTCGAAGTGTCCTTGGGCAAGACACGGAACCCCAAAATGCTTCTGGTGGAAGGTTGGTGCCAGTGTTCGGCAGCGAAGCCACCATCAGTGTGTGAATGGGTCTGCGCCTGTAGCTTCCCATGCAGCTTCACATCAAAACAAACCTCAAAGCTCAGGACACATAAATAAGAATTATTGAAAAACTCTGCACAAAAACAGCACAAGTTTTTGGAATTTAGATGAAAATGGCAAAATCATAATGGAATGATTAGTGGGCACGCTTTTACAATAGATCAAAAGATGATCGGAGTGGGACTTTAAGCAGATGACGGGAAATCTACTGATAATTGATTCACCATAAGCACAACATATCAGTAAAGTATTTAGAAAAGGGAATTTTATCCTTGTATCATTTCTTAACAGAACATTTAGAGTGAAATATAGATGTTATCAGTGATTGAGAATATTATAAAGCTGAGAAAACAGTTTGTCTAAATAATCACGAAGGACGACACTTAAAGACCAACAAGTAGTTGCTCAGTTTATCGATTTGATCCAACATAAAATGCTTTGATGTCAAGACAAACTATGATTGTGCTATGTTTTTTGGGCATATTTAATATTATTTATTTTGGTTTTAATAATTTAACAATTTACTGATTTTGTTCTAATTGTTTTTAAAGGGGTTTCTTTAATTAATTCACATTTTTCATCCTTCTCTATGTGTGTCTATTTGTGTTAAAAATATCTTCACTAATATCCAGGAAAAAGATGTTTTAAATTTCAAAATGATAGAAAGTAAAACAATAATTTAATTTAAAAAATAAACATGAATTGTTATCTTTGAAACCCCTTTTTGTTAAGAGGATTTTCCCTTTAAAACTGCCTTTAAAAAAGTTTTTTTGGCTTTGATTTAAAAAAATTTGAGAAGCTGGTTGGTTAGAACATTTCTTTCTTACATTAATGTAAAAATCAAAATCTTGCATCTTTTTGAGTTGAGTTCTCATCAAACATGCTCACTTCTTCTAAAGGGGGAATTCTTAACTGTACACAACTAATTCAAATAGGAGCAAGTGGATAAAAGTTAGGCTTTCAATAATGCAGAAAACCGAAAGTATCAAACCAAAACTAGGAGGACTAGCTTCATCTTCTTCTTCCTACAGTAGGAAGCTAGAGAACTCCAGATCAATAACATGAGAGAGGTATGGAAGGGGATGGACACTATCACTGGCTACAAACCAAAGGGTGGTGCTAAAGTGGAGGGTGGCATGGACAGGGCCAACAAGCAGAATCTTTTTTTCAACAGATTAGACACTCCAGCATCAGGCTAACACCCACCAGTTCTCCAGCTAACTTCTTGTGGGATTCAAACACCTCCCCCTCCTCCTCCTCCTATGAGGGCCTCACACCCCCATCCCATTTCAACATGCACCTTGTAACGTTCACAGGTTGTGCAAAGTCCCAGGAGCTCAGCAGAGAGAAAAAAAGAAAAAGAGGATGGCAACAAAAACTCACGACTAGACGACGTTTGGGGCTCCAACAGTGTTCGTCTTCTTTATTAATGTTTTCATCAACCTTATAAAGCCCGGTTGGACGGCTAATGTCCCGAATATACATATAAAAAAAAAAGAGCTGCACAACCTTAGGGTTACAATAAAAAAAGAAGAGAATGTCTGGTCCCAGCGAGAACGTGCACCTTCAGTGCCGCGCGACTAATATGATATCATCATCAGTGGACATATGAAAGTCCTAAAGGAGCCAGTCCAACCCCCTGACTATTACATTACCCCCCCGGTGAAAAAAAGGCTGTCCCCAGCCGTACACAACTGAGGTAGAGCAATATTACAACTCTTTCATACATGTCAGAGTAGCATAAAGCATTTCAACCAGACTGGGCAGGTTTTGTTCTGTCTAAATCACTGAAACATCCAACATACATCACGGTGTCACAAAGAATGAAGCATGATAAACAAAAGCAAGCTTTGCTATATACGAACAGAAACAATGTCCCCCTTTTTTTTTTTTTTTTCAAAAACCCAAGCTATCAAAGCCAAAACAGACGTAACAAAAGGGCAAACGGGTAAGTTATTTCAGGTCGTACTTGGAGGTATGATAAGGGTTAGTCCACTTAGTGACTGCCCATCCAGAGGTAACTCTGGGAACAAGTCTTAGTCTGAGGTTGTAAGAGTTTGAAAAAGTAGTCAAAGGTCCATCTGGATGATTGCCATGAATGTTTATGTTTTGACTCGAATCGTCACTAGTCTGTACAAAGTCATGAGGTGAGACAACAAGGTCAGAGTTAGCAGGATCTCCGTTACCAGACTTTTCATAGGTAACAGTAGTAGCAGTCTGTTCATTGTCCAACTGTTGATTTCCAACGACAGGGAGCATTTCATTGTCCAAATCAGAGTCTGGTGCCTCCAGAGGCCCCGTTTGAACTTGCTTGGCTTTTGAAGCTTTGTTCCATGTATGAAATGGCAGTAGGTTTGCGACGTGGAACACACCAGCTTTCTCTCCTGTGTCCACTCTTATAAGGTGATAGTTTACATCTGACATTTTTTTAGCGACTCGGTATGGTCCAGTAAAAAGGGGAGCTAACTTTGCAGTAAAATTAGCTAGGGCATCTGATTTTGGGTGGGACTTCACTCTGACAAGGTCTCCAACCGCATAAGAAACATGGCGGCGTCTCAAGTCATAGTAATGTTTCCGGCGCCTGTGACTATCTGAAAGTGCAGCTCGTGCATGATCCTGTGCTTCCTGGATGGAAGCCCTCAAGTTTTCTGAGTACGACATTTCTGATTCTTCCATTCCATCCCAAGAAGGTTGCGTGACAAGGTCAAGTGGGGTTTCCAGTTCTCGCCCGTATAGAATCATAGCGGGACTGAAACCTGTGCTTTCGTGGGGGGCAGTACGTAGAGCAAAACAGATTTGAGGGAGAAATTTGTCCCAGCTTGTGTGCTTGTTCTCCACATACGCTCGAATGGCCGTTTTTAATGTGCGATTGACACGTTCAGTTGCATTTGTCTGGGGATGGTAAGCTGTGGTCAGTCTGTGCTCGGTTCCCAGCACTGACACAACATGCTCGAACAGATCACTGACAAAAGGGGTTCCTCTGTCTGAAATGAGGTAGGATGGTGAACCATGACGGGCAAAAACATCACTTATGAACTTTTTTGCAGCAACTTGAGCAGTGGCTTCCCTCACTGCACTCACTTCAATCCATTTAGAGAAGTAGTCTACAAACACAAGAATGTAAACATTTCCACTTGATGTGCGGGGGAGGGGTCCCACGTAGTCCACACCTGTATATTCCCATGGTCTCTGGGGTTCAATGGGGATCATAAGGCCAGCAGTTTTTCTTTGGCTGGGCTTGGTGGTTTGACAAACAGCGCATGAGACCACATAGTTTTTCGCATCACAACTCATGCTTGGCCAAAAAAACCTGAGTCTCAGACGGTCTAATGTCTTTGCGACACCCAAATGGCCTGCTGTGGGATGATCATGATAGTATTTTAGCAAAGAACCCCATATGACTGTGGGAGCAAAAAGTTTCATCTGTTTTAGTGGATAAAGGCCACACTTGGTTTTAGGATCACAGAAATAAAGGAGACCATCTTGAACGCTGTACTGCGCAAGTTTTTGGTTCTCCTCTGACGTTTGCTGTTCATTTTCCAACTGATGTAGCAGCACACCAGTAATTGGGTCCTCAAGTTGTAGTTGGCAGACCTGGGAACGATCTGACAATGTTACAGGAGGAAGAGTGCGGAGGTCTATGCTTCCGATCACGGCATGTGGAGGTAGTAGGTCCAGGGGTGTGTCTACTGCTGGAAGAGGATTACGGGAAAGGGCATCAGGTACTTTGTTGTTTTCTCCAGGTTTGTGAATTATGTTGAAGTCAAAGTCCTGCAGGCGGAGTGACCAGCGAGCCAGTCTTCCAGATGGGTTGGGGCGTGACATCAACCACCTCAGGCTGCTGTGGTCTGTGAATATGGTTACATGAAGGCCCTCAATGTATGGCCTAAAATACTCCAAAGCCCAGATAACAGTTAAACACTCTTTCTCTGGGGTGGAGTAGGGTTTTTCTGATATGTGCAGCACCCGACTTGCATATGCCACAACAGTATCTCTGCCTTCGTCATCTCTCTGCATTAATGCGGCCCCAAGCCCAGCATCACAAGCATCTGTATGGATGTAGAAAGGGCGTGAGAAGTCAGGGAGTTTAAGGACAGGTTCAGACGTGATGCAGTTTTTTAAAAACTCCACAGCGGTTTGGCATTTTTTGTCCCAAATAAATGGGGCGTCTTTTTTTGTGAGGGCAAAGAGTGGCTCTGCGTGTTTTGAGTAATCCTGCACAAAACGGCGGTAGTATCCTGTCAAGCAAAGAAACTGCCGCACCTGTTTCACTGAAGCTGGGGTTACAAACTCTTTTACAGCTCTCACTTTGTCCGGGTCAGGGTGTATGCCAGATGGAGAGACTCGGTAGCCCAGGAAACTAAGGTCGCTGAGGCAGAACTGACACTTGCTCAGCTTTAGTGTCAGTCCTGCTGATTTAAGTCTGTCTAGGACGTCTTTAAGGTCAAACAAGTGTTGTTCAAATGTGGGCGATGCTACCACAATGTCATCTAGGTACACCGCACAAGACTTGTAGATGAGACCAGCGAGTACATTGTTCATAAGTCTCTGAAAAGTTGCTGGTGCGTTGCATAAGCCAAATGGGAGGACTTAAAACTGAAAAAGGCCACAGTGTGTAACAAATGCAGTCTTTGCCTTTGATTCCTCTGCGATAGGTACTTGCCAGTAACTTCTTGTAAGGTCCAGAGTACTGATGAATTTTCCCCTTGACAGAAAGTCCAAGGAGTCATCTATTCGTGGTAGAGGGTAGCAGTCTTTGATGGTAAGTTGATTTAGTCCACGAAAGTCCACACAGAAACGTGGCTCCCGTGATGGGTTGTTCACAATGACTACAGGGGCAGCCCAAGGTCCTGATGCAGGTTCAATTACATCATTTTGAAGCATATTCTGCACTTGTTCCTCAATGATGCGTCTTTTTGCTGGCGATGTGCGGTATGGTGGGAGATTAATGGGTTTTGCTTTTTCTGTGACAATGGAATGTTCAGCCCTGGACGTGCGTCCGAGGTGACCATCAAACATTTCTTTGTAGCTTCGGAGCAATCCCAACAGTTCAGTCTTTTGTGCGCTGTCCAAGTTAGCTCCGTCTACTTTGTCAAGAAGAGCAGTTTCAGAAAAATCATCCGTGGTCATTGTGCCACATTCAAGATTAAAGTCCAAAGAACTGTCATTACTCTCATTGAAACAGAGAGGGGTCATTATCCATGAGCACCGTCCTGGTTGGAACATGTATAGTCAGTGAAGTACGGATCATGAAGTCCATTCCCAACACAATGGCGGAGGAGAGATCAGGTATTACAACAAATCTCTGGTAGAATTTTTTTCCCATAAATCCAATGGTTAACCAAACAATCCCTGATGGGTCACAGGCTGTGTTATTAGCAAGTTTAATTGGTGGGGCTGCCCATGGTTTCTTTAGGGGTTGATTTTGTCTGTCTTCGGGGATCAGGTCTGCCCTCACTGCTGAAAGAGAGGCTCCTGTGTCAAGTGTAGCCTCTACTGCTTCACCTTTAAGGTTCACTTTGACTTTGAATGGGGTGTTCCATGGAGATTGAGAGGTGTCATCTTCCACGTGATTCAGCGCTGGTTGTTCATTTGGGGTATGTGAAAATGGAAGAGGCAATGCTACTGTCTGGGGGAGGGTGGCCTCGGTAAAAAGTCCTCCCCCCATTGAAGTTTCCCTGCTTTCTTCTAGCTGGTTGAGTCTCGTTTATTGTTCTGTCGAACTCAGTTCTCTGAAAATTTGTGGAAGAATCTTGGTCATGCAGCAGCTCATTCACATCAACTGCAAGTTGAGAGTTAGCGGGTCTTGTAGAGCATTTAGGGCAGGTGCGAACTGTTAAGCCCGGGGTGGAACATTTGTAACAGTAGGTCTCCCTATCTGGTCTATTCTTCATCTGAGTATTAGGCTGCTGTGTTGTATTGGGGCCAAGAACAGAATGAAGATCATGCGCATGCATCAATAATTCAATGGTAGTCTTAATATGAGCCCTGTATAATGCCACTCTGTATTTTTCTTGTGTGTGCTTACAAATGAGCTCAAACTGCTCTTGCTCTGTAGGTGGGTTCCTCAGCTTTTTAAACTCACTTAGCATGTGAGCCACAAAAGTGGGTAACGGCTCCTCAGAATGCTGGGTGCGGTCAAGAATGCCTCTCCAAATGCGTTCCTGATTGTCAGCAGGTAAGAAAAGATAAGATAAGATAAGATAGTCCTTTATTCGTCCCACGGTGGGGAAATTTCAGTGTTACAGCAGCATTGCAGATAGGTAAAAATTGGAACAATTTACATATTTACAACAGCGCAAAATAAGATAAAAAATACAAAAAAGAAGAGATGAAAAAAAAAGAAGAAGCAATTGCACTGTGGATATGATTTATGTTAAATAAATTGCACAACATATTTTTAAAAGTAGCTTGGAATGACTATGAGATAAAGTGACAACAGTAGGAATAAAAGTGACTAAGTGACTAAACGGATCAAACGGATCACTAGGAGCAGCCCTGGTTGTACAGTCTCACTGCAGCAGGTAGGAACGACCTGCGGTGTCGCTCTTTCAGACACCTGGGATGGATCAGTCTGTGGCTGAAAGAGCTGCTTAGAGCCAGCCCCGTGTCACAAAGGGGATAGGCGTCGTTCCTCATCAAGGATGAGAGCTTGGCTACCATCCTCTCTTCCCCCACCTCCTGCACAGACTGAAGCGGTAGCCCCAGAACGGAGCTGGCCTTCCTCACCAGCTTCTCCAGCTTCGTCATGTCTGCTGAGGAGATGCTGCTGCACCAGCAGGCCACTCCATAGAAGATGGCTGATGCCACTACGGAGTCATAGAAGGACTTTAGGAGTGGTCCCTGGACTCCAAAAGACCTCAGTCTCCGCAGCACGAAGAGTCTGCTCTGCCCTGCTCTGTCCTGAATAGCTCACAAAATTGTGCCCAAGTGGTGATGTGAGGGCCCTGCGACGGACTGGCGACCTGTCCAGGGTGAACCCCGCCTTCGCCCATCAGCAGCCGGGATAGGCTCCGGCACCCCGCGACCCCGAACGGGATGAAGCGGTCAAGAAAATGGATGGATGGATGGTGATGTGAGTATTAAGCACAGTGAACCACTTTTTAGGCTCTCTGCTAAGGAAACGAGGGAGTTCATCAAGAGTTTGGCTATCTGTTAGGCCAAGAGATGATCTGTATGTATTGACGGATTGAAGCCATTCTTCTGGAAGCACTGCTCCATCATTTGCAAATGTTGGGGGTTCTAATTTAGCCTGATGGAGAGCAGCTGCAAGGACTTTAGTGGTATTAATTAGCTCAAGTGAATCTGATTGTGAATGCGGATCAGCTGCTGAACTTAAAGCATGGCGAGGTGTCTGTGGCACAGTACATTTTTTTGTTTTTTTTGTAGTGATCTGGTGTAAATGGTGTTGAAGCTGCAGGGAATGGATGGCCTGCTTGATCACATGGAACGGCAACATCAGGTTTGTTCTGGCGAGGCCAGCTTCTTAGGATGTCTTTTTGAATATTAAGAGAGGCATACAGACTTTGTTGAAGTATCTCAACCTCTGCTTGTAAACACTGGACTTTGAGGTTAAGGTCAACAGGAGCCTGGCTGGGTGGTTTTGAAAAATGTGAGTCATCGTCGTCATATGGGTCGGTTAAGTCAGGGTGGGTAGCCATTCTTTAACGGTTATATAAATTAAGAAGTCTGTCAATTTTCAAAAAAAACTTCTTCAGTGAGTTTGATCAACACAATCACTTAACTTCAGCTTCAGTTATTTGCCAGTCAATTATTTTTCTTCAAAACTGTCATAAGAAAAGTTTTTCACTAACTCTTTTTTTTCTTTATCAGAAAATACAAAAGTAAAACCAACTGGTAAGCAAAACTTTCAAATAACCAGCAAAGGAAGGGGTATTAAAGAATAGTAACAGGAATTTAGTTTACACATATAACTGTCCAAACTTTTTTTTTTTTTTTTTTTTGGGTCCAGTTTTCTTTCAGATGTGTGTATTCAAAAGAACAGCAGTCAAAGGGTTATTTCCTGAAAGCAGTGTCCCGAACGCAGAGCAGAGAGAGGGAGATCCAAGCGTACGTGGAGGAATAGAGAGAGGGAAATCCGAGCAAGCGCACCTGGAGGAATAGAGAGAGGGAAATCCGAGCGAGCGCACCTCGCGGTACAAACCCACATCGAAACAGCAGTTATCTGGTAGCAGGCTGTTAGAAAATATTTTTGTGGGGGTGCAGTGAGTCTAGCCACAATATGTGCAAAAGTCAGCTCAAACTAGTTCTAACCGCTTTTTAAGCTTCAGCTCCTTATTCCCTCATCCTGCATGTCTCCGCTGAAGGACAACTCCTGATATAAACACTGACAGTCAGAACTTGTGCTCAAAATCAAGGTCTTTTTCATGTGCTCACTAACTTTCCATCGCCAAATATGGTGTTGTTCCTGTTTTCTATGCAAAGTTAATAAAAGCCTATTGTACATTGTGGGGCGGTGGGCAGTCGGACAAAGACAGGCTGTTAACCTGTTCTCTCTTCTCCACCGCCTCCCTTTTGCAAAAGAGTGTTTTGAAGTTGAACTGACTGGTTCTTGTTTTTATTCATCTTGAAGAGAGTCTTACATTTTTATTCCTAACAAACTTGGTGCCGAAACCTGGGAGACGACATCCGTTCCAGGAGGACGACGGGGGAAGGAGGCCGAAATCTGCCGGCAGTGCGGTCCCTTAGGGGGGGGCCGTGAAACAAAGACCTCGGACTTCGCAGGATTGACCGAGGCCGGCCATAGGACCCTCCAATCGTCGCCCTCTGGACGGTGACGTCTTTCGAGGGCGCGAGCCAGGTAAGTTCAACTTTAATAATTATATGAATTGTATGGAGAGATTCGCGGTAGGACGTTGTGTAATGACCAGTAACTAATTGTGCTTACACAAATCTGAAACGACCATTAATGTACACGGGCAAAAGTACAAGCGCTGAGTTGTGAAGTAAAAAGTAAAAGTAATTATACGTGCAGTAGGAAATCCTGTAATGGATATCATTGAATATACTTACACACGTTTCTGATGCAAACGTTGCCGTACACGGAAGGATAAGTACGCGCTGTGAAATTTAAGGGTAAAAAGGGAAAAGGTATACCGGGCTAAGAGAGCCCATTAGGTTAAAACGGGAATTAATTTACGTCGGTCCGATAGAACAGAGCATATGCAATAGTGAATATAACCTAAGAATCCTGTCACCTGCAGAAGTTTTCAGATGACTCTGCCATAGTTGGTTGTATCAGCGGAGGGAAGGAGTCTGAGTACATGAGTGTCATTTGTGACTTCGTCTCATGGTGTCAGTGGAATCACCTGCAGCTCAACGTCACCAAAACTAAGGAATTGGTGGTGAACCTGAAGAAGACCAAGTCTCCTGTGACCCCTGTTTCCATCCAAGGGGTCAATGTGGACAAGGTGGAGGACTATAAGTACCTGGGAGTCTACATCAACAGAAAACTGGACTTGGGTTGGAACACTAATGCTCTACTTCCTTCCATCCTCACCAAACTATGGTGAGGATGTTTTATGAGTCTGTGGTCTCCAGTGCCATCTTGTTTGCTGTGGTGTGCTGGGGCAGCAGTCTGAGAGTTACAGATGGTAATAGGTTGAATAAACTGATCTCCAAGGCAGGGGACGTGGTGGGAGTGAAGCTGGACTCCTTGGAGACAGCAATGAAAAGAAGGATGCTCAAGAAACCGCGAAGCATCCTGGATTACTCCGCCCATCCCCTCCACCCGCTCCTGCACCAATACAGGAGCTCACAGTCAGCCAGACTTACCCCGGGCTTACACCGCCAGCGCCACGGCTTCGTTGGGTTGCAGGAGTGGACTAGCTACAGCCGAGGGCTTACACTGACTGCTGCTACAACCACAGCCTGTGAAAGCTCAGCCCAGACAGAGTAGTGCTGGATCTCTATGATCAGCTTCTCATCGTCTATGGTTATGACTGACAACGCTGTGCTGCAACACACTTTGAGTAACCCGAAAATTACGTAATGTTTACGACACGCTGAAACCGGCGAGTTCAGCGGAAAGTTTGAAAATATACCGGATGCACTTTAAATTTGCTCGCGTGGTTTCCGGTTTAAGTCGTGAATAGCGCCAACTTCACAGAAAGTGATAACGATCAACTGCGGCGTCCGTCAAAATTTGAACCAAATGGAAAGGATTCGCAGTGACGCAGAGGTCAGTCCGCAGACGCAGGACGTGAACGTCTGCAGTGGAAGTTTCTCTCGCACTTTTAATGTTACGAAAAGACTGCGGCGCACGCAACTGAGCCGTGACGCTGGCGGTGTAAGCCCAGGGTAGACTCCTTGCAACAAAAACTGAGTGCCACAGAAGATCTTCCTTCCTGTGGCAATTTAGTTATATAACTCTTCATTATAAAACAGTTTCTCATATACATGTATATCTGGTACACAACAAATTTGCACCGATTGTGTTGTAAACAGCTTTTTCTTTCTCTTGTGTATTCCTATTTTTATGGGGCTGTGTGTGACAATAGCTCTGCTATAATTGCAATTTCCCCCTGGGATAAACAAAGTATTCTGATTCTGATCTTACCTGAACTGATTGTCTGGGTTCATGTAGCAGTACCATTTATCAATCACCTCACTGTCATCAATCCCATCTGGGATTTTTCGCCACTTCACGCAGTTATCACACTGCACCCACTTCTGGTCCGGTTTCTCCCTGAGAAGTCAAATAGGTTCAGTTAATTTTCTCATATCATGATGCATAATTACTTCATATTATACCTACATGGTGTCCTCCACTGGAACGGAGCTGTTTGGGTGTTTTTGTTTCCACCTGTACTGCGTCTCCTTCCAGTAATCTTCAAGTTTTTTTCCTAAAATGTTTATGGTTTGTCTGTTTGAAGAAGTAAAGCTTGTAAAACTTACGAAAACAACGAGGAAATTTGAAAGCAGGATAAAATTCAAACTGTAAATCCATATTTTCAAGGGGCGTAACAATTCATTTTAATAACAGTTTGATTCCATTCACGATTTGTGGTTGCTGATACAACTCATGGTTGATTTTTGCTCACTCTGAACAATCTGATTTGATCCGATCCGCAGTGCATCTTTAGCAAAAAATTCAACCAGCGTGATACAGAGATAGATTTCCAGGGAAGTTTTCCAGATTCCTTGTATTTGTTGCAGTTAGAAACATGATATCACACTATATGGTCATGTGTTTTTACAATATTCAGTGTTTCCACACATTGAAGAGTAACAATGGGTTGATACTTTTTTGCTTCGTTTTGTACTGTTATAGGTCGATTTAATTAAAAAAGTTGCCTTAGACAGATCGATCTGGTTGGATCATAGAAATATAAATAGATACATTAATAATATTTTATGTTCATACCTGTACTCATCAGACTTAACAAAGCTTTGTTTGTTGTGCATCGGTTCCAGGAAGTCACACTCTATGATCCCGATGACGCCAACACCCATTTTATTTGCCTGTATGAAGCAGCACAAGATGACATTTACAAAACCTAAGAAACATACAGAGTTAAAAAAAAAAAAATTCATCCGTGGACGCTACTCACCCTGAGCTGGCAGCCCACACGCTCATAAGCTTTGATTAGCCTGTTTGTGTGATACATCATGACACCGTACTGATCTTTTGATTTGGTGTTGAAACCAAAGGTTATGGGAACACGTTTTCTCTTCAATAACATTTAAGGAAACAATGTATTAATTAATTCATTTATTTGACAGGGACATTGCGCATTAAAAAACATTGCTGCCAATGCACCAGAGTTGGCTTGAGAGCTATTTTTCGACTGCTGTCCCTAGACTGATGGTAAAATAGTCTCCCCATAATACATAAAGTTAGAAACAAAATGCAGAAAAAGCAGTAAAAACATATGACATTTTTAAAAGTTAAATGAGCAGACATATGTTATAAAATGAATCATAAGAATTAAATGTAAAATGGGCTGTAGAGTAGACGATGGCTTTTGTGAAAATGTACATTGAATCTAATAGAAAACATTAAAGAAAACAAGGAATATGAAGACATTTACAACAACCTGAGTAAATTCTGGGTATTAAAACATTAAATATGCTGACATGTCTGGTGTGTCACCAGCCAGTTCTAAAGATTTTTTTTAAACAATAAAAGTGAGCTTTTCTAATGTTCTAAGGGACAGATTTCCATTGCAGTTCTGCTGCATCTAAAGTAACAAACACCTGTTTGAGCTGGAATTTATTAAAGACAGGACACAACCGGAAGATAAACGGTATTCAGCATCTAAAATGAACTTTTTTTTGCTGATCATCACGAGCTCTGTGGAGAAATTGAGTGTTGTGTTAGACTGGGGACAGCAGAACTTGTGAGGTCAGCAGATAAGTTGTAACACAAGTAAATACTGAGTGGTGAGTGAGGAAGTAGTTTAAACGTTTAATTTTATCTGTGAATTTTTCTCTTATCGGAATTATCTGCGTGACTTCATAATGTCCATCATCAGCCGATAATTATCTATAACCGATAATATCGTACAACCCTAGAAAAAAAATCATAGCATTCATGAGTATTCTAGCAGCCTGCAATGGTAACTGTGGTCTTATGAACCAGAAATTTGACAAATTGAATTTGACCTGACTACAGAATCTTTGATTTGTGAGTCAAAGCAGGAAAATAAACTTAAAAGAGCACAGAGAAATGAAAGCTCCAGGCAAGGATACCAGGAAACTGGGCGTGTAATAATCTTTTTTTGTAGAGGCCAGGCTTTTAGCAATTAGCACCATTTTGACCTTTTCCCCACGCAGCACCATCTGCATCCGAGGTTTCAGGTACAGAATGCTGCAATAAGCCTGCACACAAACACAGGAACATTTATCGATACGACAAGCCATTTATTCATTCATGCACATTGTCCAGTCAAACTCAAACTACAGTCTTACAGAGACAATCATAAGTAAAAACATCTAAACTAAACAAAAGCTGAGGAAGTGTTCTGCCTCTCACCCGTAGAGAGTAAGCAGTCTCCGGAATATAAGATGCCGTCTTCTCCGCAATTTCTGAATTGGGAATTCGGATGTCATAGGAATCAGTCTCAAAGTCAAACTCTGTTTCATCTGTAGTCGTTCTGTTGAAAAATACCAGAAATATATTAATAAGCTTCTGTTAGGTTTAAACAACCTGAAACATTTCTCTGCAAGAAAGACAAGAGAGGTCAGATTTGGATTTTACTTGCAAGGAGAATGGACAGAGAATGTTTAAACAGTCTCGACTCCGCTCTGAAGCGCTCTCTGCTGAACCTTTTCTTTTATTTAGTTCATGATGTTCCCTAATCACATGAAGTCTACAGTTCTGAAGGGACGGGGGGAGAAAACCGCTTTTTACTCTCACTGATGTAATGTTCTCTGTCTTCAGCTGTGGCTCGGTTCCTGTTTCTTGATATGTGAGCTGCACACAACGTTAAGCGCTTAAGATTAAAGATAGAGAAGTTAAAATCACTCAGAGTAAATGTGTAATAACTGTATATATAACTCTATCAGCTACCAAACATTTGGGTAATGAAAAGATTAGCTGCTAGGTATTTCACAGTTCTTTAAATTTGTTACATTATAAAATCAAATTGTGTTGAAAATAAAAACATCCCTGTTGCATATGTTTGCATTTGTTTTAGTTGAAAGTGTCAAACACTGTCCTAAATTTAGAAAGATTTATTATTTACTGTTTTATTATATATCTAAGGCTTAGTATAATCTAACTGAAAGGTTTGTCTGTATTGTTCCCTAAATTATAAGAAGGATATTTCTAAACTGTTAGGTTTTTGTAAGGCTGGGTATTGTTAATAATTTTCAGAAATTTTTTGATTTGATTCACAAGAGCCAGAATCGATTCAATTTCCAATTCTTTTAATCCTTTCAATTCAATTCCGATTGGAGTTTTTATTCTATTTTTTGCTGGGCCCTGTTTGTGTGCACTGACTGTTTTGAATGCACCATGGACCTAATTGGAAGATGGAGAACAGG
>NC_050532.1:21469692-21475363 GCF_002922805.2 Oryzias melastigma
GTCCAGTGGAGAAGCAGGGCAGGGGCCGCCCACCCCCGCTGAGCAGAGGGGAAACCCAAGAGAAACAGAGGCCCCAAGGAGTGATGTAAACAAGGCCCGACCAGGCACACCCACTGATGTAGTTGAGGAGAGGTCTAGTTCTCGAAAGCAGGGACCGGATCCCGTACCACCGAGACCTGGACACCCCCCGGCTCCGATGTAGATTGATCCCCTGCTAAATCTTGGGGATCCCACTCCCGGCGTGGGGAGGAGACCGCCAGGCCCAGGAGACCGGCACCCAAGAGACCAGACCACCAGGCCGAGGTTCCCCCGCATCCAGTTTTTGATTAAGTCATCAGCTACATCATTGGGCCTGATTTCCAATCAGGTGATCGGATCGGGACATCCCTGACTACAATCATCATCTTTACAACTCTGTAATTGAAGATGTTGTGGCAAAAAACAGACTCCTACAATCAGGGAAAAAAATGGGAATAAAAAACAGGCAGACCTGCGCAGATTCCAAATGATGATTCTTGTGCCTGTTTGCTGCTCAGAGAAGGAAGATGTGATGGCATCCAGTTCAGCCAGAAGTTCCCCCTGTGTTTGGAAAAGAGAATAGCGCAGAATGTCCTGAAGACTGGCTCTGTGCTCCGCTCTGACCGAAAGTGAAGACAGTGAAGGAAAACGATAAAGAAAATGTTGGAACAAAAAAAAGAACGTGATCAATTCAAACCTCAGACACATAAGAAAACTGCCGGAAGGTAAGATGAGAAACTCTCTAATAGGCTGAACAAATGTTTGAAGGATTGTCATTTAAAAGGATATAGCCACTGGAGTTCCTCTCTTTGATGCAAACAATAGGAATTTGAATTTGTTTGGCCCGAATCTTTTCCAGGTAGGTCTGGGAAAGCATCCCGATACACATTCCACTCTTTGACCTGGAGAAGACGATGGCATCTTTTCCAAGACGCATAGATCCAGACTTAAAGCCGTTTCCGTACCTCCCAATGGGCTTGTGTCCTTCAACTGCTGTCTTGTCACTATATCCAAAACTAAAAGGGGGACAGATGATATATTATTGTTACTTGTGCAGTGACTGGTTAAAAATCTGTATTGTCTTTAGTGTGCTTTTTAATCAAATATAAAAAAGGAAAGAACATGTTTTAAAATTCAGAACATGTTTAAAATTCAGAAATGCACTGGAATGTTTGAGGACAGAACCCATTTTCCCAAACTACAACAAAGTATAATCTGTACCTGAGCATTCTCTGCATAGTTTCATGATCCAGTCCATTTCCATTATCCATGAAGGTGAGGCACAGGTTATCTTTAATCAAAGTTTTATCAATCCAGAACTGTTTGGCGCTGACGTCTGGATCGTAGGCATTGTCTGTGAAGGAGGGATTAGTAACAACTTATAACATGATTATCATAATTCTTTTATATATTTCTTATATAACCACATAATAGGTTAGCTCACAGTAAACTTTATGATGATGACTCACCTATGAGCGCAGCGATGGCGCTGAAGGCCGAGGTGTGGCTGGTGGAGTTGGTGTGGAGATACTTGGGTGAAAGCTGCAACAACAATCAGTTAGTTTGATTTGACATCAAACTTTAACACCAAATGAGATTTATTAGAAAAGCAAAATGAAAAAAAAATCTAATAAAATATTATATTTTGCAAGACATGCGTAGAATTTCACTTGTGGGATTGTGACTACAGGCACAGACATTTTAAAGGTTTTGTACGTCTTAAAAGTGCTGTGGAATTATTCTAAAAAAATACTCAAACGAGTAGAGTAAGTTTTTAAAGATCTTTTGATGGCACCTTTTATAGATAAAGACACTTTAAAGACATTTAACTGCATATAGTAAAAATGATCAGAAGTAACAATAAATAAAACAGCAAGAGAGGAGTTTAAACAAATATCAAATGAATGAGATCAAACTTTTGTGAATTGGTAATATAGGAAAAATTTTGAAATATATGAATAATGCATCACAGATCTTGAACCCTCCAAACATTTAACCTACAGTAGGATGATGGTATTTACATGTATTTACATGCAACCACCACAAAAACTAATAGAAGTTCATTAACCTTAATCCTTACTTTAACCCTAACCATTCCTCTGGGTCTTACACAGAATAAATCTGACCAATTCCACAGTACCACACGTATTTCAGCATTTAAAATAAGTGCGGCCAAGAAAAAAGTAAAACACAGGTTACACGTATTTAAAAAAAATATGTGCAAATAGTAATTTCCTTGTACATTAAAGCAAAGCAGGATCAGCAGTCCCTGTACCCTTCCTAAAAACATTTACATTAAAATGCAAAGCAGTTCCAGATAAACACAAAATAGGTTTCATTTCTAAGATCCTCTTAAATGTCGACTAGTATGTATTTAACTGTGTTAAAGATACAGAAAGATGATTTTATGGCGTTCATAACAGCAAAAACTCTCGTGATACTAGGAATTGAAAGTACAAAAGAACAAATGACATGTAAAAGTTACAAAGCATTTTTGTTAAACTAATGTATACTAACAAATAATTTAATTAATTCACAGTTGTCTTTATGTCAGTAGAGATACCATTAAATCAAGTAGCTGATTTTATCTTGTGTCAGTTTACTCCAATGGTGAGTTTTTAAATCCCTGCAGAACCATTAAAAAACTGGCTATGTAAAGAGCATTTACTGCATCAAAAGAATATGTAGTTTCCCTTTTACAGTCAATATAAAGACAACACAGCCTGGATTTATTTACAAAAATCAAATGTTTACATTTTTGGGTAACTAACATCCTAAAAATAAAAAAAACTTTTTTCCCAAGGTGATAAACACCTCCAGCAGGGTAGAGTTTATAATTAGCGTATCTCTGAATGTGAACACAACTTTTTTCCATTTTAAGGTCAAACTTATTAAATCAAAGAAAATGAAACTTACTGTGCTCAGTGGGACCTCGCGAGCAGCCTGTGCCGACATGTTTGCAATGGAACGGAGACGTGACGTTACTGAACTAACCCTCTCTTTATGAGATCAAATGTTATACTCCATTCCTGTGAAGTCGTGATTGGCTAGGAGCTGGTGCTGAAACAAGATCCTCCTTCTCATTTTATAGTCAAATGTTGTGTGACTTTACATGGCATAGCAACTCATCTTATTTTTTCTTCCAACTTTGTTTATTTAAATACAAACCAAATTAGGGAAACATTTGAAATGAGTATAAAAAAGAACAAAAATGGCAGAATGTACAAAAAAATAAGAACAGATACTAAAATAGGTAAGGAAGCCAAGATACATGTTAAAATAGCAACAGTTTTGATGTATTAATGACGTTCAAAATGCGTTTAAGACTCTTAAAATAATCAGGGAAATAAATGAAAAAGATATTTAACAAAGAGCAAGTGTTTTTCCATTTACATAAATTAATCAAATGTTTGCCCAAAATAATATCAGAAACTTTCTGGTCCAGGTCTTCCATAAAGTTGAGAACATCAGGTACAGAAAAAGAGTGAATATTGAAAGTTTTGAGTGACAACCAACTATGAATATCAGACCAGAATACTTATATGTGTTTGCAACTATAAAAAAATGTTCTAATGTTTCAGTTTCAGATGACATTATTTTAAAATGTGTTTCTTTCATTTTAGGTGCTTGTGGATACATTATGGATAAAGAAAATGATTGAAATCTTGGTCACGTCTACTATTTGTATCAAAGTTACAGAAAGTTTTTTGCTTAAAGGTAAGAGTTTTTAATTTGTTGTTGCTTTTTTAATCTTTTATAGGGATATCATTAATGGTCAACCAGGTAAGTGTGGTTTAATTGCATTATATTGTAATGTATTGTGAATGAGTTTTAGTAAAGGGCTGGAAATTGTTTTACAGACTTTGGTATAACAATCACTCAAAACCTTAATTTTGTCTTTGGTCACAAACTTGTTGTATGATAACAGCATAATCATATTTCAACAAAAACTCCAGTCTTCCGACCTTCTCAAAGAGTTGTTTGGGATATGATACCACATAGATTTAGTCTTGGAGAAACAATCTTTTAAACAATTTAATCTAAATGCTGCAATTTGTGACTCAGTATCTAAAGCTTTTAAACCCCCATTTTTTAATTGAATGGTTTGGTTTATTTTTTTTTTCAAGCATAGATTATGAAAAATACAGGTAAAGACATTAATATTTTAAACTCATTACAGAAACATTTAAATGCATTGTCAGGATCTGACAGTTCCTGCCCCTTTGCTGCCCTCTCCTGTTTCTTTTTGGTTCCTTCCATTGGTTCTGTTGCTTGCTTTCTCCTATCTCTCCTCCACAGGTGTCCAGCATGAGGCAGGGCATCCTGGCACACCTGCAACTCATCACCCCAGGAACATTTAAGACCGGTTCCTCCAGCTTTTCCCTGCCAGTCCGTCTGCTAAGCTCAAGTGGTATTGAGCCCACATCTGAGTCTGCATACCTGGCTTGTTACGCTCCTCCTAATCAAATACTTCTGTTTTCTGTCTCTAGTCTGCGCTGGCCTGGAACCATTCAACTATTCCTGATCTCGCCCCCTCCTGGACTCCCTACACCCTTAACCTACCTGGACCTCTTCCCCCTCCTGGACTTCAAGCAACTTCTCCATCACAATAAACTATTTGTCTTCTCATCAGCCATTCATCTCTTTCCTTCTGACCATGATATGCATTGATTAGAAAATAGAAAACAAACAAAAACAAAACACATTTATGTTACATTTGGTTAATTAATTTTCTGAATTATTAACTAGTCAAGTAGAGTTTGATTGATTGCTTAAAAAGAAGTGGGAAGAAGCGAATTTATATAACCCCACCCTTACTTAGTAACTTCATTTTACAGTTTTGCATAATTATGTAATCCAGCTCTGATCAGATCAAATGCAAGTTTTGTTGATTATTGATTAATGTCATAAAACATTTTATTTCATTATTTCAGTAAACAGTAAAATCAATCACGCATCATGTAACACATATGTAATACCCATTGATTATCATCAGAATATGATTTACTATTAATGCAGAAAAAAAATCATTACACTCTAATCTCTGACCAATTGGGATTTTTTTAAATAGAGTGTCTTATTTTTCCAAATAAACTTGAAGAGAATAAAATAAGACAACTTGATAATTTTTAGGGATGTATAGATTGAGTTGCAGGGATATGCGAATCTTGAAAAACATTCTGCTTTAGATAATAAGATGTGGCCAAATATTAATAATAATATTAATCACATCTCAACCCCTGATTAAAAGTTTTTTGTATTGTATTTAATCTGGGAGTAATATTTACACTCTCTCTATTGTTGACTTTGCCAAATTCTTCAGGGACAAAATCAAAAACATTAGACAAACAATTGTTTCATCAACTACAAGTTCAGGATATGAACCCTATCCACTAGAAACCAGTATAAACCCAGTGGCTCAGTTTCAACCCATAAACAGTAAAGAACTGCAGGACATTCTACTGTCAGTCAACTGAACCCCTTCTCCTGCTATCTGGATATTCTACCAACAAGGTTTTTCAAAAAAAGTTTCAAAGATCCTGGAACCAGCCCTGCTCCAGATTATAACTTGTCGTTAACATCTGGTGTTTTCCCAGAACCACTGAAAACAGCTGTAATCAAACCTCTCCTAAAAAAGGACAGTCTAGACAAA
>NC_050532.1:21475390-21502079 GCF_002922805.2 Oryzias melastigma
AATTTCAAAACTTGACATCAAACTTGTAATTTTTAAGCAAGATCATTGAAAAAGCTGTTTTCCATCAGCTAAATGAATTCTTAATAAAACACAAATGCTATGGTATCTTCCAGTCCAGCTTCAGAAAGAATCACAGCACTGAAACGGCTCTGACCAAAGTGACTAATACGTCTGAATACAGACAGTGGAAATATGTCAGTGCTAGTTTTACTGGATCTCAGTGCTGCGTTTGATACAGTCGACCACGCAATACTACTGAGACGACTGGAAAACTGGGTGGGTCTCACTGGGCCAGTACTAAACTGGTTCAAAACGTACTTAGAAAACAGGAAATATTTTGTGTCAATTGGTAACTTCCCTTCTGAGCCAATGGAAATTACATGTGGAGTGCCCCAAGGCTCCATCCTGGGACAATTTCTATTTAACATCTACATGCTCCCATTGGCCCAGGTTATAAAGAACAACAACATTAGTCACCATAGCTATGCAGATGACACACAGATATATATTAGACTGACACCAGGAGACCGAGGCCCTGTACAGGCTCTTGGTAAATGCATTGAGGACATTAATGACTGGATGTGTCACAACTTACTTCAATTAAACAAAAACAAAACGGAGGTTATTGTCTTTGGGACCAAAGAAAAATTGTTGGACGTCACTACAGAGCTTCAATCTATTCAACTAAAAACTACCAACCAGGCCAGAAACTTGGGTGTAGAAAACAGACCTAAATTTTGATAATCATATTAAGGCAGTCACAAAATCAGCCTACTATCATCTAAAAATATCTCAAGGATTAAAGATTTGATGTCTAAGCAGGACCTGGAGAAACTAGTGCATGCTTTCATCTTTAGTCGACTTGATTACTGTAACAGTGTTTTTACAGGACTACCAAAAAAATCCATCAGGAAACTGCAGCTTATTCAGAACTCTGCTGCTCGGGTTCTCACAAGGACCAAGAAAGTAGACCACATCAGTCCAGTTCTGAGGTCTGTACACTGGTTACCTGTCTGTCAGAGGATAGACTTTAAAGTTCTGTTACTGGTTTATAAAGCTTTGAATGGTTTAGCACCAAAATGCATGACTGACCTCCTGACCCAGTATGTACCAGCCAGACCTCTCCAGTCATCAGGATCCGGTCTTTTATCAGAGTCAGAACTAAACATGGAGAAGCTGCATTCAGCTTCTATGCACCACAGATCTGAAACAGACTTCAAGAAAAACTTCGATCGGCTGAAACACTCAGTGTATTTAAATCCTGGTTAAAGACTCACCTGTTCTCAGTTGCATTTGATTAATATGTATTCAAAAGTTTACGTCCGCACTGTTTATCTATGCTTGTTTTAAATTAAAATCTTACTTTCTTTTAATTTTATTTTGATGATCACATTTTTACTATTTCTTTTGATTGTTTCTTTTAATGTTTTATGTAAAGCACTTTGAATTGTCTCTGTACATGAAATGTGATATACAAATAAACCTGCCTTGCCTTGCCTATCGTTATCATTTTTAGTTATCAATAAACAAAGATATTTCACTTCATTTTTTAATGTATATTTTCAATATTACTTTGATTGCAGGTATGTTAATTTGTTTAATTAATCAAGCAGGTACCGAGGGAGGTTGGTGACATTGAGTCCAAGTGGACCATGTTCTCCACCTCTATTTCCTCTGCTCCCTCCCGGAGCTGTGGCCACAAGGTCTCTGCTGCCTGTCGTGGTGGCAACCCCCGAACCCAGTGGTGGACACCGGAAGTAAGGGATGCCGTCAAGCTGAAGGAGTCCTATCAGGCCTGGCTGGCTTGTGGGACTCCAGAGGCAGCTGACAGGTACCGGCAGTTTAAGCGAGCTGCGGCCCGGGCTGTGTTGGAGGCAAAAACTCGGTCCTGGGAGGAGTTTGGTGAGGCCATGGAGAAGGACTATCGGTTGGCCTCAAAGAGATTCTGGCAAACCATCCGGCGCCTCAGAAGGAGAAAGCAGTTTTCTACAGGCACCATTTTCGGTCCAGGTGGGGATCTGCTGACCTCAACTTGGGGACATTGTCGGGCGGTGGAAGGAATACTTTGAGGATCTCCTTAACCCTGATGACACGCCTTCCACTGAGGAAGCTGAAGCTTAGGACACTGGGGTGTAACTGTTCATCACCCAGGCTGGGGTTACCGAGGGAGTCAAAGAGCTCCTCGGTGGCAAGGCTTCAGGGGTGGATGAGGTTCCCCCAGAGTACCTCAAGTCTCTGGATGTTGTAGGAGTGTCTTGGCTGACACGTCTCTGCAGCATTGCGTGGCAGACAGGAACCGTACCACTGGACTGGCAGACTGGGGTGGTGGTTCCCCTTTTCAAGAAGGGGGGACCGGAGGGTGTGTTCCAACTACCGGGGAATCACACTCCTCAGCCTTCCTGGGAAAGTCTATGCCAGGGTACTGGAAAGGAAAGGACAGTCCGTCCGATAGTCGAACCTCAGATTCAAGAACAACAGTGCGGTTTCCGTCCTGGTCGCAGAACAGTGGACCAGCTCTACACCCTCTCCAGGGTGCTGGAGGGTTCGTGGGAGTTTGCTCATCCAGTCCACATGTGTTTTGTGGATTTGGAGAAGGCGTTCGACCGCATAACCCGTGGTGTCCTGTGGAGGGTGCTCTGGGAGTATGGGGTCTGTCGAGCCTTAGTCAGGGCTGTCCAGTCTCTGTATGACCGGAGCAGGAGCTTGGTTCGCATAGTCGGCAGTAAGTCAGACCTGTTCCTAGTGCATGTTGGACTCCGGCAGGGCTGCCCTTTATCACCGGTTCTGTTCATAGTTTTTATGGACAGAATTTCTAGGTGCAGCCATGGGCCGGAGGGGATCTGGTTTGGGGACTACGGGATTTCATCTCTGCTCTTTGCAGATGATGTTGTTCTGTTGGCTTTATCGAGCCAGGACCTCCAGCATGTATTGGAGCAGTTTGCAGCCGAGTGTGAAGCAACTGGGATGAGGGTCAGCACCGCTAAGTCTGAGGCCATGGTTCTCGACCGGAGAAAGGTAGTTTGTCCTCTCTCGGTGGGTGGAGTGCTCCTGCCTCAGGTGGAGGAGTTTAAATATCTTGGGGTCTCGTTCACAAGTGAGGGAAGATCGGAGCGTGAGATCGACAGGCGGATTGGAGCGGTGTCCACCATCTTACGGTCGCTGCACCGGTCCGTGGTGGTGAAAAGAGAGCTGAGCCAGAAAGCGAAGCTTTCGATTTACCGGTCGATCTTCGTTCCAGTGCTCATGGTAGGCATTTCTCAGATCTAATTTGGTGAAAATGGAGGCTCCCTGGAGGAGAGTAAAAGCTGAGTCCAATAAAGGCAGAGGGTATTTGTTCTTTATGGTTATGTTGTTTAGACCTCTGAAATCAATGCAGGGTCTGAGTGTCTTGTCTTTATTTTCCACAAAAAAGAACTCAGCCCCTAGTGGTGAGGACGAAGTTCGAATGATTCCGGCTGCTAGTGGCTCACAGATGTAGTCCTCCATGGCCACCCGCTCTGGTCTTGAAAGGTTGTAGAGACGACTAGAAGGCAGAGGCATGATCATAAGGCCAGTGTGGAGGCAAAGACAGGGCCTGCTTCTTGCTAAAGACCTCTCTTAGGTCATGGTACACAGGAGGAACTGCAGATACGTCAGCGTCTGCCTTGGGTTGTTTGGAATCAGAAGCACTTTGTTCTGCACAAGATAAATCAGACTGAAGACAGTGAGCATGTCAAAAAGGACTCCACTCAGCAAACCTTCCCACAGACCAATCAATGGCAGGGTTATGTTTCTTTAGCCAGGGAAAATCCAGTATCAGAGGAGGTGTGGATGACGGAATGATGAAAAATTGTGTCCTTTCATGATGGTTGCCAGACAGAACTATAGTTACTGGTTCAGTGATATGCGTTACCTTAGCCAGGGGCCTGCCATTGAGCGCCAGAGCTGTCTGTGGGCTCTCAAGGGGTTTTCAGACAATTCCAACTTGCTCAGCCAGTTGTTTGTCCATGAAATTGTCTTCAGCACCGGAGTCTATCAGGGCCTGGACTGGGAGAGCATCACACCGACAGCAAAGCATGACAGGGATTTGCAGTGTTTTTGAGGAACCAATGAAGGGGTCTCGACTCATCAGTACCCCCAATCTTACTGGTGAGTCCTGCCTTTTGGCCGAACAGGGCAGTTAGCCAAAATAGTGTCCTTTGTCTTCGCAGTAGAGACATAATCCTGCAAGTCGACGTTGTTGGTTTTCCTCAGAGGTGAGGCGAGCTCGACCAAACTGCATTGGCTCCTCTGGCATCAACGGTGGAGAGGCTGACTGAGTAGAAAAGGGCGCTGGAAGGGGTAAAGCGCTGGGTGAGGTTACATACCGCCGTTGGGGCCTCTTAGTACTTAGAGGGGTACTGGAGATGCGTTCACATCGGCGTTTTTGTTGATGCGGTTGATTAAGGAGACCAGAGACTGTAGGTCAGGTGGCTCATCCTTCAGCTGTTCATTTAATCCGTAGATGAAGGCTGCTCTCAGAGCATCCTCGGTCCAGCTGACATCTGCAGCCAATGTCCAGAACTCTATGGTGTAATCAGAGACAGCTCTCTCTTCTTGACTGAGCTTCATAAGGCGAAGAGATTAATTAAGTTTGTAATCAAGGTGGTCAAAAACAAGCTTAAGTTCATGGACAAATTGACTATAGGTTGTGTTCTCGACACGGTTTCTGGAGAACTTTGCTTCTGCCCGTTGTAGGGCCTTACCTCTCATTAAACCACACATGTAGTGGATCCTGGCGGAATCAAAAAAATTGAGGCGTTGATGGAACACAGCAGAGGACTGAAACAGGAAGCCAAGGCAGCAATTGGGCTCACCACAAAATGGTTCGGGATCTGTGCAATGGGACTCACGAGTTGTTGCTTCTCCACGAGGTTGGTTGGAACCAAAGGTCTGGATGGAGAGCAGGGCAGTAACCTGGCTGGTCAGTTGACACTTGGTAGGAGAGAGACTGATTGGCAATCGATCAGGGCCCTAATACTATGGTCATGGTGACCTAGAAGCGCACCTTGATGGGAAACAGCATGGAAGAGTGGACTGGCCTCTTCTCCGGTGTCCACCGAGCATGAGAAATCTCCACAAGCACCAAACAGAAGAGTTACATAATTTATATATATATATATATATATATATATATATATATATATATATATATATATATATATATATTTAGAATTTTTTATTTATTTTATTTTAACCGAGCTGCACGGTAGCGCAGTGGTTAGCGCTCTTGCCTCACAGCGAGAAGGCCCCGGTTCAAATCTTGGCTGGGGGTTTTCTGTGTGGAGTTTACATGTTCTCCCCGTGAATGCGTGGGTTTTCACCGGGGACTCCGGCTTCCTCCCACCGTCCAAAAACATGCTTCATAGGTGAATTGGTGACTCTAAATTGCCCGTAGGTGTGAATGTGGGAGTGTATGTGTGTGTGATTGCGGCCCTGCGACAGACTGGCGACTTGTCCAAGGTAAACCCCGCCTTTGCCCATCAGCAGCCAGGTTAGGCTGCGGCACCCTGCGACCCCGCAAGGGAAGAAGCGAACAAGAAGATTAATTTTATTTTAACCAAAGAGCCACAATGGAGGGGTTAAAGAGCCACATGAGGCTCCGGAGCTCCCCTGCTTTATTCAAATCTTTGTGAATCAGGAGAACACAAAAAGATCTGTTGGACAAAGGAGCATATTTGTGATGTAGAAAATATGCAGATTGAACCACGAGCTCATGGCTCCACTTCGTTTTGATGCATCCACTGGTATGCAAGCAGTTGGATAGCTCCAGTATTGCTCTCCATTTTTTAGCAGGAGAACATCTTAACACATTTTTAATGAACTATTGTCGCTCTGCTGAGACCATATCATAAAAAAATGACAGTTATTTTTTTTAATAATATCATAATCCTAATTAAAAGATGGCCGGAGTGGGTCTTTAATACAAAGAGCTCGCTATGAAGTTCAGTAAAACAAAAACAGGGATGAGGACGAACCCCAGCAGGAGGAAGTGTCCGGGTGGGGCCAAATTCAGCTTGACTGAATCCCGTACCAGACTGAGGAGAGCAGCAACGTTTTCCTGCAGTGCTTGAGCTGGAATGCTACAGAGAGGGGGCAGAAGATGGTCCAAATGAGCTTTTTCCAAACACTCAAACCCAACCCCACAATGTTATGGGTACCCACCTTTGGATATACGCATAACTGAACTGCAACATGGGGATATCCACCAGTGTAGACTTCTGAGGGTTAGAAGAGCAAAGGAATGGAAAATGAGAACTAGGCATCCATAAAAAAGACTAAACACGCTTTGCTCCTCATTGAATCAATAATTTGTAGCTCTAATCACAGAACTGGACATATTAAAAACCCAACAGAGAAGAAACATGTCAGCAACTGCTGCATTATAGCCACTTAGGAATAAAAATGAGGAAATGTTTGAGCAATCGTCCATATTCCAGTCCATAAAGACTGTTCAGCCAGTTCTGCTGCATTTTGACATGGCTCTTCTGTTCTGTGCAAACATCGAGGTACCTGATCTCCTTTGATCTGATGGGGTTTCTTCACTACTTCTTTGACTAAATGCAGGATGGTCTCCGTCTGCATGGTGTGCAACGACTTCACCAGCTCCACAATGGTCATACGGGGCTCGCTGGCTACAGGCAAAACCTAAAGAAACGATTGCAGAGACGCATTTAAAGCATCAGACAGTCTCTGTAATAGATATGAGATGCTACAAGTGAATTTCTTACTTGGTTTTTGTGTTTTCTTTTGCTCTTTCTGTGGCTCCAAACGACTCCCAGTGAAGCCATGAGCTGAACCCCGTGAGGACGAGTTAGAGGAAGCAGAAACTCCAGTATCCTTTGCCGCAAGATCTATTTGGTATATTGAATGTTAAAGCACAACAGTCATAATGGTAAATCAGTGGTTAGAGCTTCTGCTGGAAGTAAACAATAAATGGTTCCACTATAGGACATTTCTTTGTAGACCAAAACAATCAAAAAGGAACATATGCATGGAGAACTTTCAAACGATTTCCCCCTGTTTGATAAACAAGTGACTGAAGTTTATGTAAAATCAAATCAGTGAGGATAAACTACTATGACACCTCAGATGTCAACTCCTACAATGGGTCTGGTGCCTAAAAAAGGTACACGAACGTTACTAACACTTCCAGTTTTAAAACTTCCTCCAGAACTAAAGTAAATAAAGTTATCTGTGCAGCGGGAGCTTCATGATATGGGTTTCCACTGCTGAGAAACTGGATGCAAACTTCCTCTTGCTGAATTCAACACAATGAGATTCATGAGGTTTTAGACACAGATTGTCGAGGGGAGAAAGCAGATCTTTGATCCTGTTTGGCAGCTCAGATGAGTGGAAGCCATCGACTGTGTATGAGAAGTGGATTGAGCGAGTGTGACGTCATACATAGAAAATGGCCTTATTTCCAGCTCCAACCAAATGAAGTCAATTCAGTCACCATGTCAGACGTCATCTCTAAATGGTTTCGATTGGTTCGAGTCGGTCTAAGTCAACGTTTCCATGGCAACCACCCATTTATCAGAAGTGAGCTTGCTGGAAGTCAACATCTAATGAGCTACACAGGCTAGAGGTGCTACTCTAGCTTGTTGCGTATGCAAAGTTGGACGCCATATTGGATATACAGGTGTGTCTGTCGACCAGGGCGAACAGTTCTCAATGCGCTCTGACCGCATCGCATTGCTCCGGGCTGGGACCGCCTCTTAACCTCTTCCCTCGTGACCACGCCCCATAACAACGCCATGCTGCTGAGCATGCTCAGCAGCGCCTCGATCACAGCGTTGCGTGCATTCCGGACATCTACGGCGTTGCTGGACACCAGGGACTGACAAAGAAAAGGGGTATTAAACGACATCAAGTCGCCATTCAAGTGCAAATATTTTACACTTTTACCTTTTTATTATCCAGGAGACAGTAATGAGTGATGGTGGTCAGGCCTTCCAGGAGAGTCAGAGGGTAGTCAGGAGCAATGTTCTCCCTCTTGCCACTAAAGCTGTTAATAAAATAAAAAAGGAGTAAGTTTCCGTTTCTTGTAGCTCAGACCATTGAAGTAAGTTGAATTATTCTGTGAGCTCAGGTTACCTCTGGTTGGTCTTCCCTCCGTCATGTTCATGCAGCTTGACCAGGTCGTCCAGGTTCCTGCAGACCTGACTGATAAACGGCGTCACGATGATCCCTAACAAGCGGCCCAGGTAGGGGAGAGAGGAGCACAGCAGCGACACCCAGTGGGGGTGCATGGCGTAGCCGTACTGGGGCTGCAGCGCCCTGGCTGCAGCAGAGACGAACATGCCCTGGGCTGTGATGGGGTGGCTGTGGACGTACTGGGCTGCTTTGATGGACTGCTGGAACAGGACGGCCGTTTGCCACTCCCGAGCCAGGGGGGTGCTGAGTGTGGACGCCTCGCAAGGCTCCACGGCCTGACCGGCAGAGACGACGCCACCCGGCCACACGTGGTACTCCAGTACGATGAGAGCGTGGAGCAGTTTGAGCAGCTCGATTTGCAGAGGGTATTGCTCCTGTCCCCTCACTGCGCCCAGATTGACCAGACTCTCCTCCGATGGGCCTCCCAGCTCCTCCTCCGTGTTTTTGCACGACTCCTTGTCTGTTCCTTTCTGACTGGCGTACATAGATGCGGACAGAGAAAGTAGGGCATACTGTTGTAATTTACAGCCCGAGAGAATTTTGCGGATAGACTCCAAATTGCTGCCCTCTTTCTCCCGTGCGGTGCAGCACAGCTGGTTCACGATGCGAGTCAGCACGGTCACGCTTTTCACCTGCACCTCCCTGTTCCCCCGCAGGTCTAGAGGAGTGGGGCTCAGGTAAGAGGGGTAGTGAGAGCGCAAAAACTAGAGGCACAGTAAGACCAGAGACGGGGGGGCAGACGGGAAGGGCGAAGGGGAGAGCAGGCCGCCGTAGAAGCTCTGAGCCTGCTGGTGGCGCTGCAGCAGGTTGGACACCAGGTTTAAATGAGCAGCAGAGCTTGTGTCGAGCGAGGTGGAGGACAGGGCTTCCACTAGAGGACACTCGGCGCTGCTCCTGAAGAGGCTGTCCAGCAGAGACAAACCTTGGAGGAGGTGGCGCCAGCCGCCCGCCGCGGGGTACAGGAGCATGTGACGGAACAGCGAGTCGATGGCTTCCCTCTTTTTCCCACTCCTGCTTTAATAAGCGAGACCTGGCTATGGCCTCCAGCTCCAAATCGTCCTCAACTTCACTCGACAGCGAATCTGATGCCTCACCACTGCTGTTTTATGTTTTTATGTTTTTATGTTTTTATTTATTTCATTTTCAAAGCACACAAAAGGAGTTATACAAAAATCTTGATTTTTTTTAGAAAGTGAAAAATGAAAAGGGACAGAAAGAAGAAAACTTATTGTCTCTGCCCCATTTAACCAAGTGAGTAAATAATTTCAGTCAACAACAAAAAATAAGCAACAGAATATACAAATTGTAAAAGAAACAAACACCAAAAATAGTAGGGAAAAAAGTAGTAATATTAACAAATAAAAAAAAATAATAATAATAAAAAAAAAATAAAATAAAATAAAATAAAATACCCAAATAAAGTAAATACCTCATAAACCCTTTTTTTTGTTTTTCCTTATTCTCTTTTTCCCTTCTTCCCCATTAAGCCTGTTTTTAATGACTGTTTGATTCATATGATGTGAGCATTTGTTTTTTCACAGTTTTTTTAAAAGTAATAATTGAATGAGATTCTTTTATAGATTTTTCTAGAGTGTTCCATAATCTAATACCCTGCACTGAAACACTTTTTTCCTTCAATGTGGTTCTAAATTTATTGGTTTTAAAAATTTCATGTCCTTTTAGGTTATAATTGCTCTTTCTTTTTTCAAACTTCTTTTGTATGTTATGTGGTAAACTTCTGTGATGTGCTCTGTACATAAGTTTTAATATGGAATGATTTACTAAGTCTTTAAGTTTTAATAGTTTTAGTTTTATAAACAGAGGTGTAGATGGATCCAGATACTTACTCCCAGTAATGATTCTTATTGCTCGTTTTTGTAACACAAATATTGAATTTATTGATTTCTTGTTAGCATTTCCCCAAATTTCTATGCAGTATGTCAGGTATGGTACAATCAGTGAATTATATATGAGGTATAATGATTTTTCGTCTAGTGACCATTTAACCTTATATAACAGTGCTATTGTTTTTGCTATTTTAGTTTTTATGTAGTTGATATGAGATTTCCAGCTTATTTTATCGTCTATGATCACCCCTACAAACTTGGTTTCCTTCACTTGTTTAATTTGAGAACCTGCAATTTCTATTGAGATGTTAGTATTTATCTTATGGTTGCTAAATATCATCAGATTTGTTTTTTCACAATTTATTGATAGTTTATTTGTATCTAACCATTTTTTTATTGTTTCCAGCTCCCTTTGGATTAACTCCGTCATTTGTTTTATGTCGTCACCCACATAGTAAAACGTAGTGTCATCGGCAAATAAAATACATTTTAAGAATTTGGATGCACTGGTGATGTCATTTATATAGATGTTAAAGAGTTTGGGGCCCAAGACTGAACCTTGGGGTACCCCGCATGTTATTGAACTTAATGTGGATTTCGTGTCATTTATTTGTACAAATTGTTTTCTGTTTGATAGGTAGCTGGTGATCCATTGCAGGGTGACTCCTCTGATGCCATATTTATTCATTTTTTTCAGTAATAGTTTGTGGTTTATGGTGTCAAATGCTTTTTTAAGGTCAATGAAAATGCTAATGAGGTGCTTTTTTTGGTCAATGGCTGTGGATATTTCTTCTGTTAACTCCATTAGTGCCAGTGTTGTGGAGTGATTTGTTCTGAACCCGTACTGACTGGTGTTTAATGTACCCTCTTTGGCTAAGAATTTATCTAGTCTGACAACAAATAGTTTTTCCAATATTTTAGAGAATTGTGGTAGCAGGGATATTGGTCTGTAATTAGATAGTATGTGCTTATTTCCACTTTTATGAATGGGTATTATTTTTGCAGTTTTCATCCGGTCAGGAAACGTTCCAGATGAAAATGATAAATTGCATATGTAGGTGAAAGGTTGCACAACATATTCAATTATGTTTTTTATCAATGTCCTATCTATGTTATCACAATCGGTAGATCTTTTGTTCTCGGATTTCTTCACTAAGTCCTTTACTTCCTCTTTAGTGACAGCGTTTAAAAACATGCTATTTACTTTATGTTCCATTTTTTTCCTACTTCATGATCCTCATTAGTTATGAAATTTTTAGCCAGATTTGGTCTAACACTAACAAAGAAATCATTAAATCCATCTGCTATATCATTTGTGTCCTTTAATTCAATCCCATCTTTTTCAAAATAGCTTGGCAATAGACTGTGTGTTTGATCCTTTCCTAACACTCTGTTTATGATTCCCCATGTTGCCTTAGTGTTACTTCTATTTTGCTCCAGCAATGTATTGTAGTACTCTTTTTTTTGTCTTCTGATTATTGAAACCAGTTTATTTTTGTATACTTTATACCTATTTTCAGCTTCTGTGGTTCTTAACTTTAAGTATTTTTTGTATAAATTATTTTTCTTTTTGCAGGCATTTTGTAATCCTTTTGTCATCCATGGTTTACTTAAAACCTTTTTAGCCTTTAGTTTCTTTAGTGTACAATTCTTTTCATATAAGCCATTAATTATATCCATGAAGGAATTGTAGGCATTATTTACATTGTTTACATAGACATCTTTCCAACTTTGTTGATGCAAATCCCTTTTTAATGCTTCCAATGCCTTTTGTGATCCGTCTCTTCTTACTGATTCTGGTTTGATTTGTGGCTTTATGTAATATTGTTCACAGACTGTAAATACTGGTAGGTGATCGCTGACATCTGTCATAAGAATGCCACTTTTTCCCAGGTCTTTTGAAACATTTGTAAATATATTATCTATAATTGTTTCACTGTGTGTTGTGATTCTAGTTGGTTTGTTTATCAAAGGGCATAATCCCAGGCTATACATCGAGTTTACAAAGTCATTGCTTATCCTTGATAAGCTCAAGTTACCCAGGTCTATATTAAAGTCTCCACATACATAGACGGACTTATTCCATACTCCACAGAACAAGTTAGTCATCTCATCGGTAAACATTCCAACACATGTGCCAGGTGCTCGGTAAACACAGCTAACAATGACATTTTTAGTTTTTTAGTTTTTTTTACAGGCAGAGGGGAAGACACCTGTCTAAAGAGAGAGCAGTTTGCTATATTTAAAAGCTCTGACTCAAAGAATCCATAAAATGTTTTAAAAAGTGGAGTGAGAATGGGATCTAAAAGGCAGGTTGTGGCATTTACTTGGGATAAAACTCTACCAAGCATCTCCGCAGGACAAAACTCCCCAATGTTTCCTGGGTAAAACCAATGCTGGTGACCTGTTAAAACCAGAGTACTGCAAAGGTGAAAGGTTAGATCTTATAGCATTGATTTTACTCATGAAGTGGTCTGTGGAGTCTTCACATGCAGCATTCAATGATGGCATGGACGACTTATTAAAATATTGTAAATTTTGAGTTCTTCTTTTGAAATTTCTTTGAGTTATTAATTTAGTATTTCTTAATCTCCTCTCTTCCTTCCTGCAATTCTGTTTCAGACTCTCAATGTCAACAGTCTTCCATGGTGTTAGAGAAGAAGTGGTTCTTATTGTTTTTGTCTTGATTGGAGCCACTGCATCTATGGAAGACTGAAGTCTGTGATCAGAATCCTCAACAATATGATGACAGGATGGAGGTAAAATCTGAGCAGGAGTTTGGTTATTAATATCAATAAAACTTGTAACCACTCCAGGAGTTATATACTGTTTCCTCACAGTTCTCACTGAGGCTTCCTGCTGGATTTTACTGGTGACATTAAGAAACACACAGAAGTGATCTGATATGGCTAAGTCAACAACAGAGGACACCCCAGAAGAAGAGATGGAAGGATGTGCTGCAGATCAGTCTAATCAGGACAGGTATGGAAATGTGCTGACAGGTTCCAAAAGTGTGATAGAAATATGGAAGAAGAACTTGAAGAGAATATGATTGAGGTAAATGTTACAGAGCACAGAGGAAGGTAGACATACATACCTGACAGCATACCTGTGGAGGTGTAGATGAGTTTAGGAGGGGGCAGAAAATACAAAAACGTGGAAGGTAGGGGATACCTCAGTAATGAAGAAGTGTTCAGGTTCAGTTTTTAAGAAAGTAAATGAGCAGTTACTTAAACTATGAATAAATCTGTATTTATCTATATACTGTCGCCTCATACATGCAGGCATAAACACCCATTTATGCGTATGAGTATGAGTGAGTACTTGTGTAACAAATAATGACAACAAAACAGCTTTTACATGTAAAGAATGTTTTATTAAATTCGTTTTCATGCTGCTCTTTTATCTGCAATTTTTTTTGCCTCTTTGGGTATAAAAATGAAAACATGAAACTTGTTTTAAATAAATGAAAAAAGACAGAAATACATAATAGCATTAACACAAAACAAGAGCTATATAGCCATGTTAAGCATGGGGTTAATATTATAATTATTCATTGTGATCAAACAACCTGATTTAAGATTGCTTAAGTTATCTAAACATTTAACAATTTGCACAAAATATAATCAATAAAACACACAGAATATGAAAGTCAAAGAAAACCGTTAGAATATGTCTTTAAAAATTCAAATATCCTGTCCCACTTTCTGCACTCACATCTTCATAACAAAGTGTTTTGCTTCCACATCCTTTGTGTCTTTCAGTGTTCAGGTGAACCTGGAGGAGTGGAGCCTTTTGCAACTGAAACTGTTCAAACAGGAATGCAATTTGATTTATTTAAATTAAAGCTAAGAAGTTACCATGAATATGTTAAAAACACACCACACATTTATCTTAGTGTTGTGATGCAGAGGCTGAGACGTTTGGATCCATGTGCAAATGTTTTAATGAGCAGGGGCAAGACATGAGCGTAGTCAGAGTCCAGGCAAGGGTCAAAACACAATGGCAAGGCAGAAGGTCGATAAGGAGGCAAAGGTCAAGGCACAGAGAAAACAGGCAAAGGGAAACCAGCTCAGAGATTTAGTAATGCAAGACTTCACACTGGAAGGGAGGCTGGAGTGGGTTTATATGCTGTGTGATGATGATTATGATGGTGAACAGCTGAGCAGGAAGGAGTCCATGGCACTGGCTGATGGGAGTTGTAGTAGGGAGCATGAGGAGTCAGAACTCTGGCGAGGGCTCCCTCTGGTGGTTGGAGATGGGTGCTAACATCTGAACTGTGACAAGTGTCTTTAAAGATCCACTCCAATGAAAATTGTGTATTTGTAGCATTTTCTCACGATGAAGGATATGGATAAAATCATTAAAGATTAAAACTGTGTTTCTGAGTATTTCTTTATTATTATTCTTTATGCAAATTGTGAAACTTGGTCAGGATCAGATAAAAACATGCAGTTTGAAAAAGCTCCAATCCGGATCCATCCACTTCCAAATATATCCATTAATGTCTTAATGTTTATCATCTAAGCTGGAATTTGGGTCAGAATTGTACAGATGGACAGGTCCGATACTGCTCACTGTTTGTTTGTTTTTTTTGCTAAACAAATGTTAGCTTGGGGATGTAAGCTAGTGGGAGAGAGTGTCAGCAAAGGAATGATGGGATATCAGTGTAGGGTTACTTCCTCTTCAACTCAAAAGTGAATTTCTAGTGAGCTCCTGCTGCTCTGCAGAAAATATGTCTTAAAATACAACACAGGCTTTTTGATTTAGGCTAATAACAGCATAACAATAATTAAAAGATCACTGGAAACGATTTTACGATTTTTCCATTAGATACAAAAATAGTTGGAGTGGGACTTAAAGCACTCTTATAAAAAAAAAATATACAAATTCCAGTTAAGAAGAGGAAATCTACACTCAGACGCTGGAGTTATTAAAAAGGAGATGAAGCTTTTCAGCTCTAAAATGTAATTTTCTGTATTATTTCAAACAAAAAAATAAACAGCTAACACTGGAGTGCTGTTTGTAAATTTAGAGAAGTAAAATTTTGACATCAATGTTTTCAGATATTTAACGTGTTTTAGGAGAAAAAAAAACTGGTTGATTTTTAAATGCATATTCTAACCCTATAAATTAATATATTTATAAATATTACATTTAATAACAAAATATTTAGTAAACCGACTAAATATTTAATTATAAGCTAAATATTTAATTTAAAATTATATATTTAGCCTACAAACTAAATATTTATGTTTTGTAATTAAATAATTAGTTTTCTCATTAAATATTTAGATCTGATTTAAATTATTTTTCCAAACTAAATATATAAGTTTTGTCACTAAATATTTAGATCCAAGCTAAATATTTAATTTGTCACTAAATATTTAGCTAAGACCTAAATATTTAGTGTGGAGCTAAATATTTAGGAAAAAAAATAATATATATTTTGATCCAATCTAAATATTTAGCTTAAAACTATATATTTCGCTACAAACTAAATATTTAATTTTAATCTACATATTTATGTAAATATTTAGATCCAAGTTAAATATTTGATCTGCATTTAATATATAGTTTGGATTTAAATGTTTAAATTTGAGCTATATATATAATTTGAATATAAAACACATTTCACTGATTGGACATGTTTTAAATCCTTTAAACTACAACTACTCAGGTCTTCAACTGTACAACTTTGGCGGAAATCTTTTTTTTTCCAACAATCTTTATTGTACATCTTTGCAAAAAAGAAGTACAATAAAGTTTTTGTGGAAAAAAAGAATAGAAATAAGCCAGGAGATTTGTTTTCATGTCAAATAACTTAATCTTTCACATTTAGACAAGATTTTGATGGCTTTTTGTTTCTCAGAGTTTCGGACACTATTAATGTTTCATATTTAAATCGAACTATATATTTAACTGAAAACTAAATATTTTAATCCAAACTACATATTTAACCTAAATCTAAATATTTAAATTAAATATTTAGTTTGGATCTAGATGTTTAGGTACAATACATTTAATTTAGAAAAATAAATATTTAGATTAGATCTAAATATTTAATGAGCAAACTAAATATTTAATTACAAAACTTAAATATTTAGTTTAAAGGCTAAATATATAATTTTAAAATAAATAGATTAAAATTAAATATTTAGTTGGTTTACTAAATTTAGTTGGTTTACTAAATATTTAGTTATTAAATGTAGTATTTATAAATATATTAATTTATAGAGTGAGAATATGCATTTGAAAAATAAAACCTGTTTTTCTTTCCCTAAAACATGCTAAATATCTGAAAACACTGATATCAACATTTCACTTCTGATTTATAAATGGCACCCCATAGCTAATGATGATACATAATTTTGAATAACACAACTTAATTTCCACACAGACATGATTTTATCCGTACAAGAATTCTTAAGAAAGTTCATCACAGATCCCAAAGATCGTTCTCGTGACTGAAAGGAACATTTTCATCAGTCCAGATCTATGCAGGACCATCATGATGAGTGTCCTACCTTCTTTGTTTCTAAAAACTGTCTTCATTTTCAAGGAGAAGAAGCATCAGTTGGAATCTTTGTAATCAAAAGACGTCCAGGTGCTTTTTCAGGATGTCATCAACCTTGTTAGATTCATAATCTATTTCCACCGGTTCAAGTGCTGGCACGCAGATGACGAGAAGGCGCCAGACGTTTTGACGCAGTTGAATCAAACTAAACGAGACCAAAAAAAAGATTTAAATTTAAATTCAGAAAAATGTTTACAGTCTACAGAGTCTTTAAATAGGAAAATGGTCTATAATTGGACAAACCTCCTCCTGTCTTCAGAAATGAAGTGTAAATCAGATTCAGCTGATCCTCCAGGATTTTCTGCTTGCATCGGTGCAGAAAAATCAACACTTCTTGTCTCGTCAGCTTGTTGTTGTTGGTATCGCAGCTGTTCACGCTCAGTTGCCAGGCTTGGTTTTTCCTCCTTTAGGCTGATGAGCTGATGGTGAACCCCAGCAGAGAAGAGTAAGATGTTTAGAGCAGGTCAGTGAAACAATAATAATAATAATAATAATAATAATAAGCATCCATCCATCCATCTTCTTCCGATCATCCGGGACCGGGTCGCGGGGGCAGCAGTCTAGGCAAAGATGCCAGGACCTCCCTCTCCCCAGCCACTTCCTCCAGCTCCTCTGGGGGGACCCCAAGGTGTTCCCAGTCCAGCAGAGAAACATAGTCTCTCCAGCGTGTCCTGGGTCTTCCCCGGGCCTCCGCCCAGTGGAACATGCCCGGAACACCTCACCAGGGAGGCGTCCAGGAGACATCCGGACCAGATGCCCGAACCACCTCAACTGGCTCCTCTCGATGCGGAGGAGAAGCGGCTCTACTTCGAACTCTATCCAGGTGACTGAGCTCCTCACCCTATCTCTAAGGGAGCCCCCTGCCGCCCTCCGGAGAAAATTTATTTCAGCAGATGTAGTCGTAATAATAAACAAATGAGAGTTTTCAATGAGCCTCTTCTTTGAACGTTGACATAATATTAAGGCGTGGAAAATAAAATATTTGTTTTAATTAATTTTATTCTTTACATTTCATATGTTCCTGTTACTTAAAAAGCACCAAAGCTACTTCTACATGTTTAGTGTTTGAGGGAAAAAAATGGCTTACTGGTACGCCAAAGCTGCTGTGCTGGTTTATCAGAGTTCTATGGCTGACATTCTGTCATGTCTGCAGAACAATGGTCTAGCTTTCTCCAACATCAAGGTACGTTGTCTCTTGCAGAATTTGGTATGGTTTCTGCACCAGTTTAGAAAACCAGGTGTTTCTTAGTCATCGAGTAAGTTTTTCTGACAATATGGAGGCCTTTATTTCCCATAATGAGATACCCAAATAAATGTTGAAAGAGAATCTTAAGCCCCGGTCCCACAGGATTTGACGGGCGTATCACGGGTAAAAAAGTTGGAAAATCTGCCACACGCGCTTAGACCCACCAACTTTATGCATGCTCACGGAATTGCAGTGATACAGACACTGGAGTCCATTCCTCTGCTGCTCCTCAGCAACTTATCTGCCAGAGCACTCCCTACTCGCGTATAAGCGCATCCTCCCTCAATCAGTTGCTAAAAAGTCGATGTAAGCGGCAACACATATTGTTTCGCGTGTATGCACGTCGATTCCGCGCCCCTATATCGCCCATTGCACTACCGGTACGCTTATAACAGCGTCTGTACCCTGAAGATGAATTTGTTTCAGTGCTCCAGCAGTAGCTGTGAAAGCCAGTGAGACCGGGCCTTTAGGTTAAAAAATGAACCCTGGTTCTCTGAAGCATGAGTTAGGTATCTTACCAGACCACCCTCCTTGCCTAGAGTGAGAAGCGGTATGCCTACTTAGACTGAGGATGAGAAGGTGACGTCCCACTCTTATACTGGAAGGAAGTTCCTCCTTCTAGAGTAGACGTCACCTTCCGTCAGCACTTAAAGAAAATTTGAAATTCTTAGCCTAATGTTTCTCCAGCTCCCCTCCCCTGAGGGGTGTTCTGGAGAAGCCATCCATCCATCTTCTTCCGATCATCCGGGACCGGGTCTCGGTGGCAACAGTCTAAGTAAAGATGCCCAGACTTCCCTCTTCCCATCCACTTCCTCCAGCTCCTCTGGGGGGACCCCAAGGTGTTCCCAGGCCAGCTGAGAAACGTATTCTCTCCAGCGTGTCCTGGGTCTTCCATGGGGCCTCCGCCAAGTGGGACATGCCCAGAATACCTCTCTAGGAAGGCGTCCAGGAGGCTTCCAGATCAGATGCCAGAAGCATCTCTATTCCAAGCTCCCTCTGGGTGACCGAGCTTCTCACCCTATTTCTAAGGGAGCGCCCAGCCACCCTCCAGAGGAAACTCATTTCACCCAGGGCTCATGACCATATGTGAGTACTGGAACGAAGATCGATCCATAAATCGAAAGCTTCGCTTTCTGGCTCAGCTCTCTTTTCACCACTACAGACCAGTGCAGCAACCGTAAGATAGCAGACGCCGCTCCAATCTGCCTGTCAATCTCACGCTCCAATCTTCCCTCACTTGTGAAAAAGACTCCAAGATATTTAAACTCCTCCACCCGAGGCAGGAGCACTCCACCCACCGAGAGAGGACAAACTATCTTTCTTCGGTCGAGAATCATGGCCTCAGACTTAGCGATGCTGGCCCCTTATCCCAGTCGCTTCATACTCGGCTGCAAACCACTAGAATACATGCTGGAGGCCCTGGCTCGATGAAGCCAACAAAACAACATCATCTGCAAAGATCAGAGATGAAATCCTGTGGTCCCCAAACCAGAAATTCTGTCCATAAAGACTATGAGCAGAGCCGGTGATAAAGGGCAGCCCTGCCGGAGTCCAACATGCACCGGAAACAGGTCTGACTTACTGCTGGCCATGCGAACCAAGCTCCTGCTCCGGTCGTACAGAGACCGGACAGCCCTGAGTAAGGCTCCCCGGACCCCATACTCCCACAGCACCCTCCACAGGACACCCCCCTGGGGTCGAACGCCTTCTCCAAATCCACAAAACACATATGGACTGGATGAGCGAACTCCTACAAACCCTCCAGCACCCTGGAGAGGGTGTAGAGCTAGTCCACTGTTCCACGACCAGGACGGAAACCGCACTGTTGTTCTTGAATCTGAGGTTCGACTATTGGACGGTTCGACTATTGGACGGACTCTTTTCTCCAGTACCCTGGCATAGACTTTGCCAGGAAGGCTGAAGAGTGTGATTCCCCGGTAGTTGGAACACACCCTCCGGTCCCCCTTCTTGAAAAGGGGAACCACCACCCCAGTCTGCCAGTCCAGTGGTACAGTTCCTGTCTGCCAAGCAATGCTGCAGAGACGTGTCAACCAAGACACTCCCACAACATCCAGAGACTTGAGGTACTCTGGGGGAACCTCATCCACCCCCGAAGCCTTGCCACCAAAGAGTTCTTTGACTACCTCGGTGACCCCAGCTTGGGTGATGGACAGTTCCACCTCAGTGTCCTCAGCCTCTGCTTCCTCAACGGAAGGCGTGTAATCAGAGTTAAGGAGATCCTCAAAGTATTCCTTCCACCGCCCGACAATGTCCCCAGTTGAGGTCAGCATATCCCCACCTGCACCAAAAACGGTGCCTGGAGAAAACCGCTTTCCCCTCTTGAGGCGCCGGATGGTTTGCCAGAATCTCTTTGAGGCCAACCGATAGTCCTTCTCCATGGTCTCACCAAACTCCTCCCAGGACCGAGTTTTTGCCTCCAAAACATCCCAGGCCGCAGCTCGCTTAAACTGCCGGTACCTGTCAGCTGCCTCTGGAGTCCCACAAGCCAGCCAGGCCTGATAGGACTCCTTCTTCAGCTTGACGGCATCCCTTACTTCCAGTGTCCACCACCGGGTACGGGAGTTGCCTCCACGACAGGTACCAGAGACCTCCAGGAAGCAGCAGAGACAATAGAGGAGGAGAACATGGTCCACTCAGACTCAATGTCACCAACCTCCCTCAGTACCTACTTGAAGTTTTCCCAGATGTGGGAGTTAAAGACCTCCCTGATGGAGGGTTCAGCCAGACGTTCCCAGCAGACCCTTAAAATACGTTTAGGTCTGCCAAGTCTTTCTGGCCTCCTCCCCCACCAGATAGTGATCAGTGGACAGCTCAGCCCGTCTCTTTCCCAGAGTGTCCAAAACACACTGCCGGAAACTACAAAGTCGATCATTGATGTCCTGCCTAGGGTGTCCTGATGCCAGGTGTATTGATGGACACCTTTGTGTTCGAACATGGTGTTTGTTATGGACAATCATGACGTGCACAGAAGTCCAACAACAAAACACCGTTTGGGTTCAGGTCAGGGAGGCCATTCCTACCAATCACGCCCCTCCAGGTGCCACTGTTGTTGCCCACGTGGGCATTGAAGTCCCCCAGGAGGACAATGGAGTCCCCTGTTGGGGCACTTTCCAATACCCCTCCAAGAGACACCAAGAAGGCCAGGTACTCTGAACTGCTATTTGGCCCGTAAGCCAAAACCACAGTCAAGAGACCTGTCCCCCACCCGAAGGCGAAGGGACACGACCCTCTCATCCACTGGTGTGAACTCCAACACTTGGCGGCTGAGCTGGAAGCTCACGAGTAAGCCCACCTCAGCCCGCTGCCTCTCACCATGGGCAACTCCAGAGTGGTATAGAGTCCAGCCTCTCTCGAGGGACTGAGTTCCAGAGCCCAGACTGTGTGTTGAGGTGAGCCCAACTATATCTAGCCGGTATCTCTCAACCTCTCACACAAGTTCAGGCTCCTTTCCTCCCAGAGAGGTGACGTTCCATGCCCTAAAAGCCAAATTCCATGCCCATGGTTCTGGAGAAGCTCCAAAAGCTAATCCTGCTGCTTCTGTACCTTAGTAATACTTGGACTTTCATGGGAGGTGCTGCTGGTCTCCACACGCGTCTTTCCGTTCTCCTCAGTCTGGCTGTTCTTCTCTTTTTTAAACCTGGTTATCGTCAGACTTTGGGCATTCAAACTCTGTGTGCTACTAAATGTTCCCGGGTTCACAGTTTGATTTCCTTCAGTTAGACTTTGGCTCTCCTTCTTCAGCTTCACTTTGAACATCTCTGTCTGGGTGGTGACTCTGACTGTGTCTCTAGGACATCCTGTTCTTGCAGTGGTTTGTTCTGAGGGGGCGTCCACTGCAGTTTTGTCAGTGCAATCCAACAGCATGCTCACATTATTTACACGCTCTTCTATCTTTTCCTTTTTCACTTGACTAACATCATAAACAGGCTTTGCTGGCTTTGGCGTGCTACTGGACTCCAAAATTAAAAGGTCGTCATCGGTGGCGTTATCTGCATTCTCCACATCAGCGGGCACAGATGGGGAGCATGTGTCTCTTTCGTCCAAGGTGTGTGAAATGCTGGATAGGAGACTCACTCGAGGTCGTTTTGATGTACTCAGAGGAGACGTCGGCGCTCTTTTTCTGTTGAAGAGGAAAAACAACAAACTAAAGATGCATCTTGGACCAAGTAATGGTTTGAGAGATTTTAAAAAAAGGAATCTATTCAAAGAATATATTTAGGAATGTTCTGGTCAGATTTAATTCTGATTCTGAGTTATTATATTTATAGAATCTGATGATACTGAGGCTCAATACAATCCTTGTTTAACACAATAAAAAAATAACACATTTATAAACAGATCCAGGTGGTTGGCTATTTTTTATTTTAATAATCTTCTTATATCATTTAACACTTAAACAGAGCGCTTATGTGAAGTAGTTTGAACAATCAAGTAAAATTAGTGCAACTATCAACTTGAAAGAATTAGTAAGCTATTACCTAGTAAAAATAGGTAATATATTAGTCAGGTGAGAAAGTTTGGGTTAATTAGAAATAGTTAATTTAAAGTTTACTTCAGAGTTCTGGGTGTGACTGTAGGCATAAAGTAAGTCTGTGCTGATTTCCCATCATGCCCTTGTTTACATTCTCTACAACTAGCCTACATCCTCTTATTAACCCTTGTGCTACCCTAGGTATGTTTATATTAAAAGTGGGGTCATCTGGACCCCACAAGACAGCGTGCTTAACTTTGTATTCAAAGATTTTTTATCCTCACTGGTGTCCGTGGCAGATATAAAATCCTGTCCACCTTTGTCATGGGAGGATTCACACATTAATGTAAGGGTGGGATCATCTGGACCCCATAAGAGAGCGCAAGAGTTAAGACAATGCGATCAGATGCGATCTGAGGTCCTGCAGCATAATTTGAGTGGTACAACCTGAATTGGGCGGCGTGGGGAGAGTTCAAATGTCTAAATTTTGGCCATGCCGCATCTACCATTCAGGGACTCAGTTTTGGCTGAGTGACTGGATTAGGGGGTAGAATAATAATCTAATCATGTGAGAGTCTTTGTCCTGAACTTTCATTTCATTTCTTAACCCGCTGAGGCCAGAGCCTGTCCTGGTTACTGTTGGTCAAACAGATGCAGCTCACAGAGCAGGAGTGAAGCCTGGGAAAATGTTTTTAATTGTAGTAGTCAGCAACCCCTTGTGGTAGGAAAGGGTGCTAGCTACACACACTAAGGGCAGGCTTCCAGAATTAACTGGATGAGGCAGTAGCTGGTGTAGCAAAAAGATTTATTAAAACACAAGGAACTGAGCCGCACAGTAGCTTTTTCAAGAGCTGGGCTGTGACAGGATAACTTTAAAAAAAACACACAATTGTCCCTCAAATAAAACACAACATGCTTAATAAAAACGAGAGGACAGCACAGCAAATAAAATCCACAATCCTGCACAGCACCAGGTTACTGTTTAAAACCGCTGTCTAAAACGTCGGCTAAGGTTTAAAAGTGCCAAGTGTAAAAAAGGGGTTTAAAAATACCCCAAACAAAACACATTAAAAAAAGATAAAAGAGATAAAAAAATAAAAGCGAGCAGTGGGGATAAAAAAAACAGTGACAGGCATAACAGCACATGAATACATCATTTAAAAATCCCTTCCTCTGTTCAATCGTGTGGACATCTGTGGGTTCTCCAGTGGTGACAAATCTCCCAAACAAATCTGTGTGGAAGCTCCACATACGCTGCCTTTGTGGCACGCTTATGACGAAGGCGGGGGGCACACACAAATGGCAAGGTCGACTTGACGGTGGCCCTGCACTCAGCTGTTCTCCTCCGTGGGGCTGCCTTTGGTAACAACACTGCCGGTGACGTCAAACACGGAAACGCATCATTCCCCGGGCCCTTTATACAGTTCCTGGCAACCCCGGAACTACTCTCCGATGGGAGAGGGCAGCTGACCACCGACCTCCTGGGTCCTAATGCCCTCCCCATTACATCATGAACACACAAACCCAGACATGGAAACATAATACCGATGCTTTTGTAGAACTCCACTAAATGAATAAACCTGATCTCTCAACGTCATCTGTGTCTTCCATGTATTGTAAATTAGAAATACAGACAATGCTTCTGTCTAGTAATAAGACTTCAAATGTTTCACAGTTGCAGTTCTGGTTTATGAACACATTTTTGGACAAGAGTCCAGCACTGAATTTGATGCATGTTCAAGAGTCGTTCAGAAGCGTTGTCCTTTTCACACACAGCATTCACTCCTTCCCTGCCAGTTTGTTGACTCAGTTCATGTTCCAGCAGCATGTACTGTAGTCTTCTAGCGGTTCACCCTTTCTCTGGTGGAAAGAGTGTGTTTTTCCTGGTTCCTGGCCCTGGTTTTGAGTTCTGCTTGTTTCGCCTACTCTGCCTATAGGGATTGAGGATTTTTGGCGAGAAGCACAGCTCATCCCCACTCAGGGGAATTCCAGCTTCCTCCTCTTCAACGTTAAGGAATCCACTTCTGTGACGTCATCTGCTCTGCACTGCATTCCTTAGCTGGAATTTTTGGTACCCGCTGGGATAGGAAATCCCTGGTGTACGCTTTGATTTTCACCATGGAGTTAGAGCCAGGATTATTATTAACTTTATCTGACCTGTGCACCTGGCGGCAAATTAACTTTCTTCTATTAACTAACCAACTCTATTTGAGGTTTCCTCCTGAGTTCATAACAGTTGGCCATTGTTTGCATTAAGGCAAACCAATGGGGATATCTGCCTCTTAGCTTAAAAAGTTTATTAAAAGAGTTACTGAAGCCGGAAATCCAAATTTGTGAATAGCTCACCAACCGCCAAGCTTTTTTTTTGGTGTGCCTCCTAGTATTCTACTGCAATATTGCAATCTGTTTACGATATACAGACTCCTAATAGATTATTTATCTGCAATAATGAGCATATAATTCAGAGCAAATGAGAATAAAATAAATATCCAAATCCTGATAAGTGCACTACATCTGATTCCAGCTAGACCTGATCGTGAAGCTACATGTTCGGGGCTGATTTCCTATCAAGACCTCTTTAGACATAATTGTCACTTGCATGGGGAAAAACAACAGATAATGCAGATTTTTTTCTGCTTCGTCAAAACCTCAGAGTCTAAAGTGTGACCAAAGTTACTCACGGAGCATTTAAGCTGGCATACTTCGAGGATTCACTCCTAACTACTGGAAGTTCGCTGCTCACGAAAGGACACACTGCTGCACCAAGAAGAGAAAACAATAATTTCAGTTAAAAAACAACAAATTATTGAATAAGGAGTGCTTTCCTTACCTGCTTTTGGAATGGTGGAAGACATGCGGGGAGAGGAATCAGCCCTCTCAGCGCTTTCCGGGACAGACTTTGAGGATGTGGGGGTGGAAGGAGACTGCACAAAGAGACAGCAATCCCTTTGATCCATCTTAAACTTGATCCATCTTAAACTAAACACGTTTGGTCATGAAAGTACAGGATTCCTGTGTTTATTGGGAGGTTTATGTTCTAAGAATAACCTGCATCAGGTAAAATCTACAAAGTGGGATGTTTTAAGGCTGTTTTAAAATAGCGGGCCCAGAACAACTAAGATGAGCCTTTCCCCTGATCCACTAATTTCTGATCCTATACATCTTGGTCCAAAGGAAACGTCAACATCTTCATCTCTGTCTTATGTCTCTTTCTCTGTCAGTCTTCAAACCAACAACATTCTTCGCTATTTCTTCATTTTGACCGACTCTCTTGTCACACATCACACCTGAAACCTTCCTTCACTTGTTCCAACCTACTTGCACACACTTTACCGAGGTCTCTGTTGACCCCAAGTTCTCAAAGTCCTCCACCTTCTTCACTTCTGTTCCCTGTAACCTCACCGTTCCACTAGAGTTCCTCTCATTCACACAGATATTCTCTCTTGCTACTTTTGATTTTTATTCCTCTCCTTGCCTAATTAAATCTCTACATCTTTAAATGTTTTCCACCTGCTTCCTGCTCTCTCTACAGACCAAAACATTATCTGCAACCATCATGGTCTTCAGTTTCCTGTCTAACCTCAAAAATGTTTCCAGAACTCTACCATTATATTTCTGGCTACACTCAAACCCAACCAAGATTTAGCAGCGAATTATCTCTTTGAGATTACGTCTTCACAAAGTTTAATCAACTTATGGAACTATGCTATCAAATAAACTAACAGAGGACAGTTCATAAGGAAGGATGAATGGCTCAACACATTCTTGCGTGACATGAGGATGGTATGAAACTGTAACCCCAGGTTTACACCGCTTCGTTGCGTCGCGGGAGCGGACTAGCTAAAGCCGATGGCTCACACTGGCTGCTGCTCCAGCCACAGCCTGTGAAAGCTCAGCCCAGACAGAGTAGTGCTGGATCTCTATGATCAGCTTCTCGTCGTCCATGGTTATGACTGACAACGCTGTGCTCCAACACACTTTGAGTAACCCGTAAATCACGTAATGTTTACGACACGCTGAAACCGGCGAGTTCAGCGGAAAGTTTGTTTTATTTTGAAAATATACCGGATCCACTTTAAATTCGCTCGCGTAGTTTCTGGTTTAAGTCGTGAATAGCCCCAACTTCACAGAAAGTGATGACGATCAGCTGCGGCGTCCATCAAAATTTGAACCAAACGAAAAGGATTTGCAGCGACACAGAGGTCAGACGCATGACGTGAACGCCTGCAGTGGACGTTTCTCTCGCACTTTTAATGTTATGAAAAGTCTACGACGCACGCAATGGAGCCTTGACGCTGGCGGTGTAAGCGCGGGGTAAGATGAGGTGGAGGTAGTGGCTCATCAGAAAA